>NC_137687.1:16718214-16903214 GCF_963989245.1 Nansenia antarctica | reverse complement strand
AATGGATTTAGTTTTTTTGTTTTTTCCTTCTATGATGAATGAATGGTCTTTATTCTATCACAGAGACTGCCAATGGCCCCGGGCCTGAGCTGGATTACTCTTCCTGCTACGACTGGTGGATTGATGATTCACTTGCTTAGTCAAATGTATCGATTGTAAGTTGTTTTGGAATAAGGCGTCTGCTAAATGCCAAAAATGTAAATGAAGGAGAGGTGGAGGTGACAGAATGAGAGCGGTCACACAACAATGTGGTACACTGACCAAAAACTATGTTTTAAGTGAAAAGTTATGGCTTGTCAAAGGCCATTACTACAGTAAATCTATACTAGGGACTAACAAGGCTTTCCAGCACAAAGCACAATGGAACCATCACCAGAGAAGATACCCAGCGTCTGGTGGGGTCAACGGGTCGCAGACTTCAGGCAGTTATTGCATGCAAAGGATTGTTGTCCAAATACTATAACATTTGCTTAATTTTATTATAACATTATACTGTAATCTGTCCCATTACTTAAGGTGCCCTAAAATAGGGGGACTATGTATAAAGATTAGTACACAATGATATTTTGTATGCACAAAAACACTGCACAAAAGACACTACCATTGATAGCAAGCTAGATTGCTGGTTTATCGGGCATAAATGATATAAATGACATAAATTGACAATAACATTATGGCATGCTTCATTATCCTAGCAAAGGTACGCCTTTTAATAATGTCATTATCATTATTTACCAAGCTTTCACATAATATCATCCTGTCTAGATCAAAGCTAGCTGCAATGTAAAATTATTGTAATCACACCCAAAACACATAGTGTTTATTAAGTCTTTGCATCTATTGATTTGACATCAGTGAATATCATAGCCAAGCTCTGATCCATCCATCCACATCTTAACACTAGAACAGCCACCTCGGGGGTCAAATGACCCCCACTTTACAATGCTCAAGCTGCTATTTACACACAACGACCACTAGTTGGCCACTTGTAAATTAGCCTGCTTCCTACAGGGAAAAACGTCCAAATAGCTTCATACTAGCTTATCCTGATGTGATTTTGAAAATGTAAGGATACTGGGTGGTAGAACACACATATCTAAGAAAAGTCATGAAAGGAGGGTCCTGAGATTGATTGAGTGCAAAGATATAACATTTTTCTTTACTCATGGCTGTTCTAGTGTTAAACCTACTACTGCCTGGCGGGCAGAACACTCAACAGCTGTCTCACAGCAGCAGCTTAGAACGTTCACATTAGCCTAGCATCCATCAAAACAGCTACCATTTTGGTTCCCCCCATACATCGTCTATGGGCAAATGAATGCAATATTTTATACATTTAATTAAAAAATGTATTACTTATGAACTTAACTCAGCCTCGATACGAAGCTCTGAGACATCACCTGACTGGGCCGGTTGTGTATAAATTGCTGTAGGGTCCTCCCTGCTAAAATAAAACAGCTGCACTAATTGTTTCAATACTCAGGGGTGTGTAGACCTCGGCATGGTGAGCAGGCATGAAATGACATCAAAATGGAAAAAAAACGAATAACAAACAGCGGGGAAATTAGGCATGGCGGTTTGGAATGTTCAATGCTAATGCAGATCACCCAGTAACTGGCCTGGGATAGGTGGGGGACATTCAGATTAACACCCTAGGGCCTTTCTATTGTTAGAGTCTCGTACACCCCAGCACCCCCCCACCCCTCCACCCCTCCACCCCTCCACCCCCCACCCTTTTATTCTCTCCTCAGCTCCCTCCTGTGAGATGTGCTACATCCCCCTCTCACACTGCATCTCTTCCTGAGACATTACCAACCCCCAGCACTGTGTCTCCTGAGACATCTACTACCCCCCAGTACTGTGTCTCCTGAGACATCTACTACCCCCCAGCACTGTGTCTCCTGAGACATCTACTACCCCCCAGCACTGTGTCTCCTAAGACACCTGCTTTTCCACTATACTATGCCTCCTAAGACTTCGACTGCCCCCCTTGTACTGTCTCTCCAGTGTTTATTAATAAATAAATAAAAATCTTTCTTCTTCTATCATGACGACTGCCAATGGCCCCTGGCCTGAACTAGATTACTCTTCCTGCTACGACTGGTGGATTGATGACTCACTTGCTTAGTCAAATGTATTGATTGTAAGTTGCTTTGGAATAAGGCGTCTGCTAAATGCCAAAAATGTAAATGTTAATGAGGGAAGGAGTGAGCCTCTCCCTCCCTCCCTCCCTCCCTCCAGTCCTACTCTCTGGTTCTGGTTTCCTCTTTCCTCCTCTACAGCACTGCTGTGTGTCCTGTTCTTCCTGCCCACTGGGACCCCAGGAGAGAGGGGACCCCCAGGGAGCAGCAGAGACAGAAGCAGGGCTCCGTTATAAAGGACTCTCACCCCCCATACTATTGTTCTGCAATGTGCAACACTGACCCTTCGAATGCTGCATCACAACACAGAAACAACATCATGTTGTTTAAGAGGAGAATCTGTTTCAACACTGTTTCTAAAACTGGGGGAACAGCATGAAACACTATCAATCACTAACATGAACACATAACTCAAAGTGCTGTACAGCAAACAACAATAAACAATATAAACCAGATGAAATAACACCCAATCCTAGACGCCCCAAAAAGCAAGAAGCAGGATTTAGGACGGGTTGGACTCTATAGGACTGTTGTATTTTTAGGAAGTGGAATTTAGATTTTCATATATCCCTGAGACAACGGCATTGATTTACCGATGATAGGTGACAACACAAATCGGAACCCTAGGTATCTTACCACAGAGGGCTGGGTGACGCACTTCCCCTTCCCAGAGCATTGTGGGTCACTGAAGCGGCTGCCAGGCTCCACACAGCTGCTGGCCTTCACCGTCACGTTGAGACGCAATGTGACCTCTGAGTCACTGGCTGTGCCGACACGCATCACACCTATGACAGGAGAACAACAGTTAGATTAGAGCTGCACGAAAGAGAGAACCTAGAAGAGAGAACCTAGAAGAGAGAGAACCTAGAAGAGAGGGCACTAGTCTTTTTTTATAGAGCATCAAGTAACGCTGCACCGTAGTGTAAGTTGCTATTCAGCTACCTGGCTTGGTTAGCGACTGTTAGCTAAGCTAAACAAACTGTGTTGGGAGCGTACCTATGTTCCCTGGGTCATATGTTCCCCACTCCCTAAGGTTCCTCGCTCCCTAACAGTGGCGGACTCAGGCTGTTTGAAGGACAGGGGCGAAAAGAAAAAAAGGGCATCTACTGCACAACATGGGACCCCATCAGTGCACATGGTCAAGTTTAGACCATTGGAAGGGCAGCCAATAAGGCACATCCTCTAATTCTGCCACTCAAAAGGGCACTTTAGTGCGACGTTTTTCAACTGTGGGGGCACATGGTCAAGTTTAGACCATTGGAGGGGCACCAATAGGGCGCGTCCTCTCATTTTCGCCACTCAAAAGGGCATTTTTGCCACTCAAAAGGGCACTTAAGAGAGACGTTTTTCAACCGTGGGGGCACCAGGAGGGGCGGTCGCCCCCCCCTGCCCCCCCACTGAGTCCGCCAGTGCTCCCTAAGGTTCCCCGCTCCCTAAGGGAACATAGGACCCTTTTCGAGCATTTCCAAGCCTGAACAGAGTTCTCAAGTGCAAAATAACCACTAGAAAGAACCTTAAAGTCGAAGTTCCAAGCTCACCTTCTCAGACAGAACCTGCTTTAGACCGACAGTTAATGACAAAAATGTCAAGGATATTCAACCGTACAATTTCCACATAATTAATTGTTAGCAATCACACATGTATGTATAATAAATGTTTGGAGTTTATAAAATGTTCATTATGGTATTGAAAAACATAATCTTATTGGTGGAAGAGACCTGTCAACTTCAAAAGCATTCAAATGCATTCATGTTGTTGATGTGACATCACCAACTGGTAGTTACCTGGGGCCAGTTGCATAAACATAGATTAAGACTGGTCTAAGCCTTATATTCTCAGGTTAGGCCAGTCTAATTAAGACTGCCTGTTGCATAACAAATAAGACTGACTTAAAGTGAGATCTAAGTCTAAGACTGGGTCTAACTTTATACAACCGGCCCCAGAACCAAACTAACGTACCATTACAGCTATTTTTAGGAACCTACTCAGAGCCAGTAAGCCGTGAGTCTACAGCAAGGACGCGCCATTGACACTGCATAAGACCTCGACCAATCAGGAGCTTGGAAGGCTGGCGTGTTTCTCACACCTGACCAAATTCCGGTCAGCCAATGACGTCAGAGTTAACAAACGCCCAGTCACTGCGGCTCTCTCCTCTGTCATGCTCTGCACGTAGGCATACACACACACACACACACACACACACACGCACACGCACACACACACACACACACACACACGCACGCACGCACGCACACACACACACACACACACACACACACACACACACACACACACACAGCTCTCACGGACAAAACAACTTCAACCCTCTCTCTCTCACACATACTCACTCTCTCTATCTCTATCTATCTATCTATCTCTCATACAGTATATATATACATTTAGACAGACATATATATACACTATATGTATATACAGTATATATACAGTATCCTCTCTCACACACTCTCTCTCTCTATCTCTATCTATCGCTCTCTCTCTCTCTCCCTCATATACAGTATATATATATATATTCAGACATATATATATCCTCCCTCACACTTTACTCCCACCAGTAGCGTCTCTTCAGACAGAAGGTTCTGGCCATGTGTTCCAGACATCTCAAGGTCACTGTGCAGACAGCCCACGACACAGCAGCATCAGTATGGAGGACACGTACAAGGGTCAAACGGGTGTCTACGTCAAGAAGCAGGACACTAATCACCATGCCTCACCTACTGGAAGATATATTCTGGACATCATACTGAATATTTAAAAAGAAAGTTATTTGTGCCCTTGCAAAATGAGGTCATTATCATCCTGTTTAAAGGTCCAGATTAGTGCTAAATGGCCATGGTGAGTCAGTAGTGATCCAGGAAATCTCATGATAAAAGAATGTTCACCGGAGAGGGCTGTTTCAGACTAGGTGTTTCAGACAAGGTGTTTCAGACAAGGTGTTTCAGACAGACAAGGTGTTTCAGACTAGGTGTTTCAGACAGACTAGGTGTTTCAGACAAGGTGTTTCAGGTGTTTCAGACAAGGTGTTTCAGACAAGGTGTTTCAGACAGACAAGGTGTTTCAGACTAGGTGTTTCAGACAGACAAGGTGTTTCAGACTAGGTGTTTCAGACAGACAAGGTGTTTCAGACTAGGTGTTTCAGGTGTTTCAGACTAGGTGTTTCAGACAGACAAGGTGTTTCAGACAAGGTGTTTCAGGTGTTTCAGACAAGGTGTTTCAGACAAGGTGTTTCAGACAGACAAGGTGTTTCAGACTAGGTGTTTCAGACAGACAAGGTGTTTCAGACAAGGTGTTTCAGACAAGGTGTTTCAGACAGACAAGGTGTTTCAGACAAGGTGTTTCAGACAGACAAGGTGTTTCAGACTAGGTGTTTCAGACAGACAAGGTGTTTCAGACAGACAAGGTGTTTCAGACTAGGTGTTTCAGACAGACTAGGTGTTTCAGACAGACTAGGTGTTTCAGACTAGGTGTTTCAGACGGACTAGGTGTTTCAGACAGACACAGTGTTTCAGACAGACAAGGTGTTTCAGACAGACAAGGTGTTTCAGACAAGGTGTTTCAGACTAGACTAGGTGTTTCAGACTAGGTGTTTCAGACAGACTAGGTGTTTCAGACAAGGTGTTTCAGACAGACAAGGTGTTTCAGACAAGGTGTTTCAGACAGACTAGGTGTTTCAGACAGACAAGGTGTTTCAGACAGACTAGGTGTTTCAGACAGACTAGGTGTTTCAGACAGACTAGGTGTTTCAGACAGACAAGGTGTTTCAGACAGACTAGGTTCTTCAGACAGACACAGTGTTTCAGACAGACAAGGTGTTTCAGACAGACAAGGTGTTTCAGACAAGGTGTTTCAGACAAGGTGTTTCAGACTAGGTGTTTCAGACAAGGTGTTTCAGACAGACTAGGTGTTTCAGACAAGGTGTTTCAGACAGACTAGGTGTTTCAGACAGACTAAGGGCCGGTTTCACAGACAAGGTTTAAACCTAATCCTAGACTAAAAAGCATCTTGAGTGGAGATTTTACATTGAAAGTGTTTTTTAATCCAAGACTAGGCCTAAGCCTTGTCTGTGAAACCGGCCCTAGGTGTTTCAGACTAGGTGTTTCAGACAGACTAGGTGTTTCAGACAGACTAGGTGTTTCAGACAAGGTGTTTCAGACTAGACTAGGTGTTTCAGACTAGGTGTTTCAGACTAGACTAGGTGTTTCAGACTAGGTGTTTCAGACAAGGTGTTTCAGACAGACTAGGTGTTTCAGACTAGGTGTTTCAGACAAGACTAGGTGTTTCAGACTAGGTGTTTCAGACAGACTAGGTGTTTCAGACAGACTAGGTGTTTCAGACAGACTAGGTGTTTCAGACTAGGTGTTTCAGACAGACTAGGTGTTTCAGACAGACTAGGTGTTTCAGACAGACAAGGTGTTTCAGACAGACAAGGTGTTTCAGACAGACTAGGTGTTTCAGACTAGGTGTTTCAGACAGACTAGGTGTTTCAGACAGACTAGGGGTTTCAGACTAGGTGTTTCAGACAGACTAGGTGTTTCAGACAGACTAGGTGTTTCAGACAGACTAGGTGTTTCAGACAGACAAGGTGTTTCAGACAGACTAGGTGTTTCAGACAGACTAGGTGTTTCAGACAGACTAGGTGTTTCAGACAGACAAGGTGTTTCAGACAGACTAGGTGTTTCAGACAGACTAGGTGTTTCAGACAGACAAGGTGTTTCAGACAGACTAGGTGTTTCAGACTAGGTGTTTCAGACTAGACTAGGTGTTTCAGACAGACTAGGTGTTTCAGACTAGGTGTTTCAGACAGACTAGGTGTTTCAGACAGACTAGGTGTTTCAGACAGACTAGGTGTTTCAGACAGACAAGGTGTTTCAGACAGACTAGGTGTTTCAGACAGACTAGGTGTTTCAGACAGACTAGGTGTTTCAGACAGACAAGGTGTTTCAGACAGACTAGGTGTTTCAGACAGACAAGGTGTTTCAGACAGACTAGGTGTTTCAGACTAGGTGTTTCAGACTAGACTAGGTGTTTCAGACAGACTAGGTGTTTCAGACAGACTAGGTGTTTCAGACAGACTAGGTGTTTCAGACAGACTAGGTGTTTCAGACAGACTAGGTGTTTCAGACTAGGTGTTTCAGACTAGACTAGGTGTTTCAGACTAGGTGTTTCAGACAGACTAGGTGTTTCAGACAGACTAGGTGTTTCAGACAGACTAGGTGTTTCAGACTAGGTGTTTCAGACAGACTAGGTGTTTCAGACAGACTAGGTGTTTCAGACAGACTAGGTGTTTCAGACAGACTAGGTGTTTCAGACTAGGTGTTTCAGACAGACTAGGTGTTTCAGACAGACTAGGTGTTTCAGACAGACTAGGTGTTTCAGACAGACTAGGTGTTTCAGACAGACAAGGTGTTTCAGACTAGGTGTTTCAGACTAGGTGTTTCAGACTAGGTGTTTCAGACTAGGTGTTTCAGACAGACTAGGTGTTTCAGACTAGGTGTTTCAGACAGACTAGGTGTTTCAGACAAGGTGTTTCAGACAGACTAGGTGTTTCAGACTAGGTGTTTCAGACTAGGTGTTTCATGTACATGTTTCACATCAGTAGACCAGATCATGCTGCTCTTGGATGCTGTAGTGTTGAGGTGGAACAAGATACAGGTAGAACAAGATACAGGTAGAACCAGATGTCAGTCTTAACCTTCAAGGCCCAAACAAGTCCCCAGTTACTGTGGTGAGAATCAAGGGAGTCAAGCAAGTCAAGTCATTGCTCAGGTCAAGCAAGTCACAAGTCAATTCATACACATTTCTGATGATCTGCCCCAGTTTCCACATTTAAATCAGTTAAAAGAAAATAGTCATGAAAAGTTTGGTACAAATAGTTTTATTTTCAACATTAACAAAAACTGTTGCAGTCTGCTTACATCTTATAAATGTTAGTGATATTTTCATTATGTATGTATAAAGGCAAGGCAAGTGTATTTGTATAGCACATTTCATACAACAGGGGCAATTCAAAGTGCTTTACATACATTATTAAAAAAAATACAGGAGGAGCATAGTAAGAAAATAAAAATGGCAATGAATAAAAGCAAATATAAGAAGTAAATAGATACAATAAGACAATAGTTAATGGATAAAAGACATTGATAGAAGTGTTTGTGTATAAAATAATAATTATAAAATAAAATACCCTAAAATATAAACATTACTGACATTACCAGACATCAAACTATTCAAATATGATAGCTTTATTATGTCAGTAAATACTGATACAAACTATTACATCAAACCATGAAAACCTCTTCAAACTATTAAAGTATCATCGTTTTAGTATGCCACTATAGATGTGATGAATTGGGAGATTGGAGGCTGGTTAAGATCAAAAGTCACTGTGGTATGGATGTACTCTTCATATCTGTACAAAGTAAACAGAGGAGAAAGTTAAACAGATTTAGCGCACATTATGATCTTAACTGCATAGTTAGTCATTAGAAATCTAGTTTAGGCCCATGAATACAAGAATGAAATTAGATTAATATTAACCCTACATTGTGTAAGCTGACTGGCAATGGCGTGTGTATTATGGACAGGTGATTTTAGTTCTTTTGTGTAGACGGAATTGTCATAAGACAATATAGGCAGATAAAATAAAAACAGAAAAAAAAGTGTCCCTTGAAAATATTGAGTTTAGGGTAAATAAATATTGTTAACAAAATCTATATTCTTCATTCCTTCTCTCTACCTTTTATTTTTATCCAGAGGCTGCTTTACGAAGATTCACAGGGCTAATAATATAATATAATATATAATAATAGCTACTGTATATGTTCTAAGGCCCCGAATCAGTCCCCTGACTGTCTTTTACATGAACAATATCTTATCTTCTCAATAAAATGCATAATCAATTCGAAGCCATGTCTAACATAGCTTAAACTTAATGTTAGCTTTCTTCGCTTGGCCAGACAATAAATAAATTAGCTAAAAAGACACATTCACGTACCTTTCTTAGCTGGAGTTGGAGTTGGTGGTCGTGTCACAGAGTTTTGAGCAGCAGACCTTGCATACCGCTGTCTTCTTACTACCATCATCCACAACATAATCCTTGAATCCAAATGTTAGTATTTTTGGACTAGCCCCCTCCATGATAGCTGTCTGGTGTGTTGGCCTCTCCTAGTAGCTTGCCAGGTTTGAGCGCATTGCACTCGAACTCACCCAATCGTGTTTGTCAAAGACAAAATGTTAACTTCTCAATATCTAGAAAAATGCAATTCATTCATTAAAAAGTGACGTTTTTTCATAACGTCTGTGTCAAGTCTTAAGTCAAGTCTCAAGTCATGAATAGCCAAAGTCAAAGTCAATTTGAGTTTTCTTTTATCAGTCTTAGTCAAGCAAGTTTCCTCAAAGTCTTCACATTTGCGACTGGAGGGCCCACCCACCACTGAAGATACTTACTCAGGAAGTAGTTCTGTCCCAGGGGGAGAGAGTGATCTGGGACCACCAGTCCATCGGGGGCCTGCTGGAACCACATACTGGTGCCCTCCAGAACAGACGAGTACTGGAAACCCTCCTCGTTCACACACCACAGGACTGGCGCTCTGCTCACATTCACCAGGATCCTAGAGACAAGAGAGAGAGAGGGACAGAGAGATGAAGAGACAGAGAAAGACAGAGAGACAGAGACAGAGACAGAGACAGAGAGAGAGACAGAGAGATAAAGAGACAGAGAAAGAGAGGGACAGAGAGAGAGAGAGAGGAGAGACAGAGAGATACAGAGACAGAGAAAGAGAGGGACAGAGAGAGAGAGAGGAGAGACAGAGAGATACAGAGACAGAGAAAGAGAGGGACAGAGAGAGAGAGAGAGGAAAGACAGAGAGATGAAGAGACAGAGAAAGAGAGGAGAGACAAAGATATAAAGAGATAGAGAGAGAGAGAAAGACAGAGAGACAGAGACAGAGACAGAGAGAGAGAGAGACAGACAGAGAGATAAAGAGACAGAGAAAGAGAGGGACACAGAGAGAGAGGAGAGACAGAGAGATACAGAGACAGAGAAAGAGAGGAGAGACAAAGATATAAAGAGATAGAGAGAGAGAGGGACAGAGAGACAAAGACACAGTGATCTTATGTCTCAGGGCCTATTGATAAGCATTCAACATCATCATTGATAAGGGTGATAAGGGTAATCATCATTGTCACTAGTCTGCTATTGGGGCCATAACAAATCCCTATGTTTGTCACATGGTAAATGGACTGCACTTATATAGTGCCTTTATCCAAAGGGCTTTACAATGGCCTCTAATTCACCCGTTCACACACACATTCACACACCAATGGCAAGGTAGGCAAGCTACCATGCAAGGCGCCGGCCCGCTCACTGGAAGCAATTTGGGGTTCAGTGTCTTGCCCAAGGACACTTCGACATGTGGCCAGCTGGGTCTCGAACCGCCGATCTGCCAACCTTGCGATCATTAGACGGCGGCTCTACCTCCTGAGACACAGCCGCCCCAGTGTGTGTGATACTTGTTCCATGTGGTGCTCCACTGTGCAGCTCTGAAGGCCTGAGGGATGAGTTACAGCCCACATGGTGGAGGGTCATTACTTATCTGAGTTTGGGCTGATTGACTGTAGGAAGCTGCTCTGCACAAAAACAGCATTAGCAAAGCAGTTTGCACTCCAACTCCAATCACAAGACGCAGCCTTTCTTTCTCTTTCTCTTTCTTCCTCTCTCTCTCTTTTCTTGTTCTCTCTTTCACTCTCGCTCGCTCTCTTTAGCTCCCTCTCTCTCTCTCTCTCTCTCTCTCTCTCTCTCTCGCTCTCTCTTTATGCCTCCCTCTTTCTCACACGTGCACACACACACGTGCACGCACACACGTCACAAGTGGCATTCTGTGAAGCCGGTGTTCGTGTCCTTCGGTCTCTTGGTGTTTTAGTTCATCTTGTGCAGTATTTATTTATTTATTTATTTAATGTGCCTTCTGATTTACTGCATGGTTTATTGGTAGGTTAGTAATAATAATAATAATAATAATAATAATAATACATTAGACTTATATAGCGCTTTACAAACTGAAAAGATCGAGTAGTAATAAGAAAAAAAAGAAAAAAGAAAGTATATAAGTATAGGGGCCTAATTAAGGTAGTGCTGGGGACACATGGGAAGGGGAGAGGGGGAGAGGGTTAACTGGTGAAGGCAAGCTTGAAGAGGTGGGTTTTGAGGGCCTGTTTAAATGTTGTCAGGGTAGTATATTCGATTGCTAATGGGCTTGGCCTGGCTAGTGCACTCAGACACCTGCTGCACATGAAGGTACCAAGCTACCCAGACTATATGAAGGTAACAAGCTACCCAGACTATATGAAGGTACCAAGCTACCCAGACTATATGAAGGTAACAAGCTACCCAGACTATATGAAGGTAACACACTACCCAGACTATATGAAGGTAACACACTACCCAGACTATATGAAGGTAACACACTACCCAGACTATATGAAGGTACCAAGCTACCCAGACTATATGAAGGTACCAAGCTACCCAGACTATATGAAGGTAACACACTACCCAGACTATATGAAGGTAACAAGCTACCCAGACTATATGAAGGTAACACACTACCCAGACTATATGAAGGTAACAAGCTACCCAGACTATATGAAGGTAACAATCTACCCAGACTATATGAAGCTCCCAGAGAGCAGACCTAGTGCACTAAGGCAACGCCACTACCACTGCTGCCATTATCACTCCAGCCTGTGTTCCTGCCATGGGAGAGGCGTAGGAAGATGCAACACATGCATAAAGTGATGGAGTGAGACTTTGGTTAACACTAGAACAGCCGTGCCTTTTTACCTACTTAAAGAGCCGCCTCGCCCTCTCTTTACAATGCTCAAGCTGCTATTTACACACAACGACCACTAGTTGGCCGCTTGTAAACTAGCCTGCTTCCTACACTGAAAAACGGCAAAATAGCTTTATACTAGCTTATCCTGATGTGATGCAGCACCCAAACAGATTATACGGACCAATCGGACCATGGTTTATTGGACCGGGTGCGGAAGTCTGCTGACTGGTGGTAATTGGCAGCCTGGGGGACGACATCCGTGGGGTTTTATGTGTGAGAATGAAAGTGTCTGTTAATAAATCAACCTCATTCTTGTTCCCTGTGGTGGGGTTGCATTCTGGACCCAAAGACCCTTGTTTGGTTTTTGACACACACACACACACACACACACACACAATCTACTTCTATCAACCATATTTTTCGTAACCTCTTGAAGCTTACTGAACCTCTTCTGATTCAGTCCAGTGTGGGTGTGCTTGTGTGTACAGGCGTGATTATACAACACAAAAACACAAAACCCTAAAAAAAAACTAATTTGCAATCCAGTTCAGATCTGACACTTCAGTCTTTTTACATTTCCACCGACCAATAACATCTATTTATGATGCTTATTGTATTCAACTGAAATGACATTGCAGTGTCCCTTCAACCTTCAGGAGCACAGTAGAAAGAGGGCACCGCTGTATACTGTGTATTATGTAACAAAACACGGTGCAGCAGCTTCCAGTCACGCTGCCGCATGCTCCTGGAACAAACTCCCTGAAGAAATCAAACAGGCCCAAACCCTTAAAATATTTAAATCTCTTATCTTGTGTTGTGCAGTGATCTATATAGATCAGTGGTGTTGTGTTGCCAGGACTAACCACATGCATCACTAGTCTCTTACTTCACAGCTGTCTCCTCCGGCACCTCCAGAGAGAGAGTCAGAATCCCAGAGGTGAGCTCACACAGCTCCGGACTCACACAGTGCAGCCCCTCTGTCACCTACAGCAGGTACACACACATGGAAGTACACACAGGTCAACCACAACAGCCCACACAACTAAATAGTCAGTAAGTAAGTAAGTAAAGTTTATTTCTATAGCACCTATCACAGACCAGCGGTCACAAAGTGCTTCACATAGGCTATAAAAACATAATTAAAGAGCAAAAGTAATAGCAGGTTAAAAGAAATAGGTAAACAAAGAACAAGTGTACAACAAATAATAACAAGACACAAAAAGACAGGTTTTTGGGGTTAGCCAAAAGCCTGTCTGTACAGGACAGTCTTGAGCTGTTTTTTAAAAGCCTCGACCGAGACCGCTGATCTAAGATCCGAGGGAAGAGCATTCCAAAGTTTGGGAGCCACGGTTTGGAATGCTCGATCACCTTTGGTTTTTAATCTGGCACTGTGGGGGACAACCAACAAACCCTGGTCAGAGGACCTGATAGATACAAAAAAAAAAAGGGACGTGGTTATCATACCTGCTCCTTCTCCCACCTCACCACACGGAGCCTCTGTCCCGCCTTCGGTTGCCATGGCTGCAGGGTAGGTGAGGCGTGTGTGGTGGAGGGGGGGACAGTGGTTGGCTGGTAGGTTTGAGTGGCGGTTGTGGGCGTGGCGGGCGTGGCCTGCTCGGGGGCAGGGGGGGTGACGGGGTCCCAGGTGTGATCCAGAGCCTGGTCACACCTCTCCCCCTCATACTCCTCGCTACACTCACAGGTGTACGCCTCACCCTCGCCACCACTGCGACTGCAGTTGCCATGGAGACAGGGGCTGCTGGCACAGGGGTCTGTGAAAAACTGAGAACAACACAATAAGTAAGAGAGTTAGACGATGGGGGAAAACAAAACAGGGTTCTCACACCTTCTGAAACATCACATTCAAGCATCTTTCAAGGACTTTCAAGACTCAATTCCCTCAAATTCAAGGAGCCAACACGGCATAGTTTGAGACAGATCTAGATGAGAACTTATATAATAGGAACTATCCGCTCACAGACAACAATTAAAAAGAGAGGCTTGAATGTGTGATCACTAGATGGTCTCTTGCCTTCTCTACCACAGCATAGCAAAACAATATATTGTGAAATATATATATACTGTATATATATATATAATTTTTTTTTAGCAGACGCCTTATTCCAAAGCGACTTACAATCAAATATGTGTAAAGTTAAGCAATAACTAGACTTATTTACTAGTTGACGAGCTAAGTAAAACATTTTTGAATATGTATATTTTTATGAGTGAGAGAGAGAGAGAGAGAGAGAGAGAGAGAGAGAGAGAGAGAGAGAGAGAGAGGGAGAGAGAGAGAGAGAGAGAGAGAGGGAGAGGGAGAGAGAGAGAGAGAGAGAGAGAGAGAGAGGGAGAGGGAGAGAGAGAGAGAGAGAGAGAGAGAGAGAGAGAGAGAGAGAGAGAGAGAGAGAGAGAGAGAGAGAGACGGGAATTCAAGCACTTTCAATGACCCACGTCTATTTTCAAAAACGTTTAAAACCTTGATTTTCTTCTCTCAAATTCACAAACTTTCAAGGATTTCAAGGACCTGTGGGAGCCCTGACAAAAGTATCAGGAAGGCACCTGTCTTACCCTGCTGTATCATTCTGGCACGGAGACATCTGTTATTGTACATTACTAACACATAATAGATCTTTATTACCATTCTTCTTACAACTATTCTTGCGTAGGATGCAAAACCAAAAGTAGCAGATGGTGCCGTTTCTACAGTGCCTTTACGGTCAGCATATTAGGGGGGAAGAGGGTTTGGAACTCTCTGAAGTGGAAGAACCTGCCAAACCTAAACCCTAAAATCTAATTTATTACCTCTCACGTTATGCTTATCATGGTTCATCTCCAATTCCAAATGTTGATGTTTCCATAATTCTTTTTTTTCGGCAGTCCCACTCATATTTTTCATTTTACCGACAGATACAGTAGAGATTTAGACAGGAAGGATGGGTGAGAGAGAGGAGGGATGACATGCAGGATATGTCCCCAGCCGGAATCGAACCGGGGACCCTGCGGTTACATGGTCAGCGCTTAACCCGCTACGCCACCTAAGCGCCTGCCCACGGTTCTTTTGTTGAACAGCTCCAAGGAAATACGGAAGAGATTTTTTCCATTGCACAGTGATAGTTTATTGAAAATCACAAGTAGAGTACACAGCAGTGCTGCAGCAGCTGGACTCTCATCTGAGGCAGTCTCAGAGAAGAGAGTGATGATTTATTCAGTTCCATTACATACGTATATACTTTGCCAAATCCCAGGGACCTCCCCCTAATTGGCCACTATGAATCATGACAGAACCATATAAATGGTAAGTGGACTGACTTATATAGCGCCTTTATCCAAAGCGCTTTACAACGGCCTCTCATTCACCCATTCACACACCAATGGCGGCAAGCTACCATGCAAGGCACCGGCCCGCTCACTGGGAGCAATTTGGGGTTCAGTGTCTTGCCCAAGGACACTTCGACATGTGGCCAGCCGGGGCTCGAACCACCGATCTGCCAACGTTGCCATCATTAGACGGCAACTCTACCTCCTGCGCCACAGCCGCCCCATGTCTGCCCATGACCTTTGATCAGAATGTTCAAAACTATACAATGATTGTTGTCTGTGCTTGACGTGTGAGATCACAAAAAGGGGAGAGGATCCTGTACCTGGCTTCAAGGCCATCAGAGTCTTCCTCCCAGACAGAAACCTCATTCCCATGCTAGGACAATGATGATTTGTGCTCGTAGGATACAAATACTGATAAGTGCTTATTAAAATAGAAAAACTGATAAGGAACGTGACATCATAACAAGCAGCTGGTGGTAGTCAAGTAAACAAAGGACCTGGGAAAAATATATTATCCTAACACCCCCTTCAGGGGTGCAACACACACAGCTCAGAGCAAGGCTCCACATCCTCACACAGTCATGTTAAAGATGAACCAAGACAGATCTCTTTCAGGCGGGTTTCCCCCCCATCAATAATTAAATATATTTAGAGCAAAAAAAACTCAAACAAAAGCAGCTGAAGGTGAGAGAGGACAAAGCTAAGCTAAACAATGTTTAAGGTGACAAACCTTGCCCTGTGATTAAGGTACGCTGTATTGGTGTCCTGTGAACAACTAGACCGGTGTCTGCTACTCTTTTTTGCAGCTCTTTTGCAGTGATGTGTGGGTTCTTCTGAGCATTTCTCACCAGATCTCGGGCCATTCTATCTGAAATGTTTCTTGGTCTTCCAGATCTTGCCTTGACTTCAATTGTTCCATTTATTCTGCACTTTCTGATGATGTTTCTGACAGTGGAAATGGGTAGTTTGAAACGTTGCACACGTTTTTTGTAGCCTTCTCCTTGATGGTGGAAGTGAACTATCTTGATTCTGACATCCTTGGACAACTGTAGCTTTTAACACATATTTCATTGACTCTGTAAAAGAGATCGCACAGAATTTTCCTCAAATAACCAACAATAATGTTGAACTTGATGAAACCAAGCCCTCTTTCAGCATTCAGCCCATCTCGGCACACAAAACCCAAGTCATAATTTCATCTCTCAAACTCTCAACAGCGAAGGATATCTATGGAATGGACACGACAATGCTGAAATCTCTGAAAGAACACCTAGTCCACCCCATTACACAAATTATCAACCAATCAATACTTGAGGAAACAGTCCCTAGTACCTGGAAAACAGCTATTGTTTCTCCCATCTTCAAGTCAGGTGACCCCCAGGATGTTGGTAACTATAGGCCAATCAGTATTTTACCCATTATCTCCAAGGTCACTGAGAAGTGGGTTACAGAGCAGCTCGTTCACTTTTTAAGCAATAGCCCATTTCCCCTTCATCCAATGCAGTTTGGCTTTAGGACCCTACACTCTACAGAAACGGCCAACTGCTACTTCCTAGAAAAGGTCAAAGGTATGGTTGATAGAGGAGGTGTTGTAGGTGCTGTGTTTTTAGATCTCCGCAAAGCCTTCGACACAGTCAATCACCAGGTCCTTATCACCAAGCTGTCTGCCTTTAACTTCTTGCCATCAGCCCTTAAATGGTTGGACTCATATCTCAGTGACAGAAATCAGCTAGTCCAGATAAACAATCAGCGCTCACCTACCATCATGTCTTGCACCGGGGTACCACAAGGCTCCATACTTGGCCCACTCTTGTTTAGCCTATATATCAACGACCTACCATCTGTCTGCCCAGAAGTGCATGTACAAATGTATGCTGATGACACTGTTTTGTATGTGCATGACAAGAACAAACACCTGGCAGCTGCCAAACTTAGCTCTGCTATGGAAAAGGTCACCAAATGGCTCAACAGCTCTTGCCTCCAGCTCAATGTTAATAAAACTGTAGGAATGTTCTTCTCCAAACAACACAATATGACCACGGCAAACATAACCATTTCAGGGCAAAACATTAGTATAGTTCCGTCGTTCAAATATTTAGGGATCATCATTGATTCAAACCTGACTTTCAAAGAGCACATCAAGAAAGTGTCTGGTAGGGTGAAGTTTGGCCTGGCAAACTTCAGGTACATCAGAAGCTCACTGACCATGAGTGCTGCCAGACTATACATGGACGCATCAATTATGTCGCACCTCACATATTGTTTGACAAGCTGGGGCCATGCATACAGCACTTCCCTAAAGCCATTAGCCACCCTATACAAGCGGACCCTTAAGGTCATGGACCAGAAGCCAAACAGCACACACTACTGTACCATCCTAGACAAATGTAAATACCTTAGCTGGGAAGACACCATCAAATACAAAAACATCTGTCTCATCCATAAAATTCTGCATAACAAAGCTCCTCCCCCGCTTAACTCTTTCATAAACCAGCGTGACCACAGCTTACGGCCCACCAGAAGCACCTCTCGTGGTGACCTTATAGTTCCATTCAGGAAAAGCACCTTCAGTAAGCAATCCTTCTCAGTGATAGCAATAGAAAACTGGAACTCACTACCCAACCAACTCAAAGACATACATACTTACTCCACCTTCACAACACACATGAAAGCCTGGCTGACACAGAACTATACTTGTCCTCATTAATCCCTCTCTGTGCTGCCTCCCCATAATGCCTTTTTTTTGTATGTTTTGTTTTGTTTAATGTTTAACTGTTTAACTGTTTGTAAGTGCTTAATGTTGTGTGGCCTGTAATTGTCCTGTGGCTTCTATGTGCTTGAAATGTCGCTGCCCCCATAAGTGTGTATGTGGTGTTTGTTGTAGCCCCTTCAATCACCTCAGCTTGCTTACGTGTGTTTTTTGTCAAGTGTGATGTTGGGGTACCTTGTCTCAGCCACGTGTTCTTAGAATTTTTAAATGTTTTATTTTAACTAATGACGTTACTTTTCAGGATGCCATGTTGCAACTGGCCGGGGACTTCAGCTGAAAATTAGCCGACTAGGCTAACGCTGCCTTTTTTACTATATTTTATATGGTTCATGTATTAGGATTGTCCTCGATATAATAAACTAATAAACTAAACTAAACTAAACTGTTTAGAGGAACCCATGGTTTTTAACACCAGACACAACAGCCACCGCAGTCGGATACGTTAGAAGGCATGGAGTTACTTCAGAATATATAGTTCAACCCTGGAATTATATTCCCCTGACTCATTGAAGCCCTAATGAGTAAATCACCTTGGTCTGGGCCTTAGTAATCATCTTCTCAAAAGGTAACAAAAAACAATCCAAAAGGGTTCCCAGACTTTTGCACAGGGCCCTTTTCCTTTTTTATCATTTAAAAACTCTGACAAAAATAAAAATAAAAATAAACCTTGCTTTAAAATGTTCAGAAAGGTGTCGTGTTTAACTTTGTAGCATTTAGTGTTCAGGTTTGCTTTCAATCACTTGGAGATTAGCCTAATTGTAACAGACATTTAACAGTAGCTGCTATTGACATTTACATTTACATTTTTGGCATTTAGCAGACGCATTTAGCAGACGCATTTAGCAGACGCCTTATTCCAAAGTGACTTACAATCAATACATTTGAATACTAAGCAAGTGAATCATCAATCCATCAGTCGTAGCAGGAAGAGTAATCTAGCTCAGGCCCGGGGCTATTGATAGAAGGAAAAACCTCCTATCACCTTCTCCTATCACTTTCTCCTATCACCTTCTTCTAAACCTTTTTTTTCACACAACGATCACTAGTTGGCCACTAAATTAGCCTGCTTCCTACACAGAAAAACGTAAAAATAGCTTTATATTAGCTTATCCTGATGTGATTTTGAAAATGTAAGGATACTGGGTGCTAGAACGCACATATCTAGGAAAAGTAATTAAAGGAGGGTCCTGCAAAGATATAACATTTGTCTTTACTCACAGATGTTACTCACTAGTGTTAAACCAGGGGTGCCCAAATGTTTGCAATCTCACTGTACATGTTGATGTACTGCATGCCCAGGTCTGGGACAGAGGACAGAGGTCTGGCGGTGTGGTCTGAGGCTGGGCCGGTTCAGCAGCCTTGTGACGGTTCATAATTGAGTCTGCCCATTTAGCCAGCTTATCGGCCAGTAACTGTGTATGGCTGAGTCATCTGTGCCGTGGGGAATGCCGCAGGGTCAGTTATAATGGCGCAATGGTTCACCCACCCACACTAAATAAGATAACATATCTTTGAGAGATGTAACACACACTAAACATAAAACAGACACACACACACACACACACACACCCACAGGGTGTATCCAAGCAATATTTGCTATGGAGTTCTTTCCTAGCAGACAGAGTAATGAACATAGCTATTACATGAGCTATGGAGGTGATATGGCCGTTCAGCATGCTGTCTTACATGGTTTTGTAACCATTGTGTAACCATTTCATAATGATAAAAGATATCTTTGTTGCCATAGCTACAGTAGCTAGGTAACTTGAAAGCAATTAGCCATCACAGCTTGGTGTGTGTGTGTGTGTGTGTGTGAGAGAGAGAGAGAGAGAGAGAGAGAGAGAGAGAGAAAGAAAGAGAGAGAGAGAGAGAGAGAGAGAGAGAGAGAGAGAGAGAGAGAGAGAGAGAGAGAGAGAGAGAGAGAAGAGAGAGAGAGAATATAATAAAGAGAATATAATCATATTTCCCCCCCACAGACACCCATTGATAGACAGTATGCCTGCATCACACTGCTGGAATTATGATCAAATCGCTGAGAAATTGTCTTAATTGTCATTGTTTGATTTTCCTGAATTGCTAATGTCACAGGTTTTATTATATTTTTATTTAACCTTTGTTTTAACAGGGACATTGACTCCACCATTTTTGCACCAAAATAAAAATGTTTATTATATTTACCCATCTGGAGGACTGAAGAATGAAATAACCCTGAGAATGTGTTTGGTAAGACATGTTCTTCTACTCCAGTACTGAGGTGAGGTCAGCCGGGAGAAGGGCTGTGTGTACAGGAAGGGAGGGATGGTCTGATCTACGTGACTAGGCGTGACTAATTGCGTGTGATTGGAGTATTGACCATGGAGTATCCTTGAGCAGAGAGCACTTTTAGTGAGAGCATATTTGTCACAGCTCGGTGAAAAGGTCTGCATGTCGGGAATTGTGAAACCTCGCAATCGAGCCAAACAAGTCTTGTGTTATCCGTTTTTTGGCATAAAAAACTGAACCCACTTGATGTCATAACCAACAGTTTTACATTCACTAAATACCTACAGTTTTTGAGTGCCTTAGAACGACATATCTAGGAAAAGTCATGAAAGGACGGTCCTGAAATTTGATCGAGTGCAAAGATAACACTTCTTTTTACTCCCATGGGTCATAATGACATGGCTGATTACGTGCTAAGAGGGCATGGAAAACAGGGAGATCACAGTCATGTGGCCCATCGGGGGAAACGTCCTTTGAAGAAAAGGGGGGCAGAATTTATGTCTCCCCCTTCACCTCCCCCCTTCACCTCCCCCTTCACCTCCAGGTGTTGTGTGTGATGATGTGCATGTGCATGTGCATCGTGTTCCAGAATAGGGGTGTGAGTGCGTGAGTGTGTGCGTGCGTGAGTGCGTGCGTGCGTCAGTGTGTGCGTGCGTGCTCCCATATGCACAGGGTTGCTGCTGGTCTGAGGCCTCTGGGTGCAGCAGAGCTTTCTCTCCCCAGCCTCATTTCTTGTGTTAGTTGTTCTGCTGGTGTGATGTGAGGTTACGCAATGCAGGGAGATGGTCTAGTTTCTGCTCCACTGCAGACCCTGCAAGCTGCTACAGGTTGTCATACTGTCTTAGAACACAATCAGAATTGGCCAACTGCATTATACATTTAAATTATTTGTGCTCTAGTTTATTGTCTGAGAGACTCAGAGAAGATGTTCAGTTCATCAACCTCAACACGCAGAACATACCAGCTCTTATCCCGCATGACCTCATTAACACACTGGTTGTCAACTAATGCTGACTGAAACTGCGACTCGAGTGTGTGTGTGTGTGTGTGTGTGTGTGTGTGTGTGTGTGTGTGTGTGTGTGTGAGATGGAAGACCTCTCAAAGAGACATAAACCCACCCTTGCTGGAGCCCCTTGTCGAGAAATTATAATAGGACAATAGTAAAAAATTGGTTGATTGTAAAGACCTGGTAATAACCCTCTGAGGATCTGACTACATGGGACAGCTGAGGCCTGTTGTTGGTACTCCATCATGGGGTCATATTTATTTTCCCTCTGCAAAGCAAACGGATATGGCATTGTAACACCACTCAGTATCATGTATCGGATATCGGATTTGTTAGAGCAAATTAAAGAAAGGCAGCCTGTTTCATTTCAAGATGCATAAGAAAAAGATATTTAATGTTTTCCTCTATAGAAGGAGAAAGTTTACAGGTTCGTCAGACGCATCTGAAGAGTCAACGTTTCTCTCAAAGTCTAGATCATTCATTACATCTCAGTATTTATGCCCTCAGGTACCCTCAGGTAACAAGTCCGCCCTCAGGTGAGGTTTAGACCAATCATTTACAAGGGGTGTGGATTTGTACATTGAGGAAGATGATGGGGGATGAAGGTTAAGGGGGAATCGACCCCCACTTTCTCCTAGAGACACAAAGGTGAAAAAGGAACACAAAGGCCACAAACTGTTTTAGTCTGGTCCTAGAGTACTGGGTCTGGGGAAACACAAAGGTCCAAAACTGCTCTAGATGGCTTAGTCCATCTAGGTGCAGGTCAGGAGAAAAGAGAGCAATTAGGTCTTTGTAATCATTTAAATGTGTCTGTTGTCTAGACAATGTCAAGCTTCAAGTAGAGAAACTGGTTTCATTGTCTACTAGGCTGAGGTCGTCAATGTTGGTTCTGCCCTTGTGAATTCAGTCAGGTGAAAGAATATTCTTATTAATGTATAAAATGTCTTAGGCAATATTATTCCATCACAGATTCAATTGAATTAATTAAATATTGTACTTTTGAGAAAAGGATATTTACAATACAGTATGTATTCATGACAAGCAGTGATGCACTTTTTTCCTTTCAGGGTGAAAAAAAAGGTTCTCCTGAGCTGTTAGGAGACTTTGTGATTGTGTTCATCCAACCCGTTTACAGCTGATAGAACTATGAGTCCTGTCTTGAGATCACTACACTGGCTCCCTGTCAGTCATAGAATAGACTTCAAGATCCTTTTACTAGTTTATAAATCACTTCACTGTGATGCACCCAATTACATGGTGGACATGCTCATAAGATACACACCAGCTAGACCCTTACGGTCTAGTGGCACGGAACTTTTAATAGTGCCAGAGGCTAGGACAAAGAGATTTGGAGGATCAGCTTTTAGCATATATGCTCCTAGATTGTGGAACACCCTACCTGAGGGCCTGAGGTTGTCTAAAACTCAGGACATTTTTAAGCGTGACCTCAAAACCTACTTATTCAATGTCGCCTTTTGATACTAAGGGAGACATTGGACATTATAGAACTAGGATCACTAGGCCACTACACCATACTCGTGTTTTTGAGATTTGTATTGACAGGAAAATGGACCCGGGTGCTGATGAGGCACTGTCAGCTCCAAATAGCACCTAGAGCAGTACTGGAACCGGTACAAGAGTGTACCAGGACCACCATCAGGTTGTATTGCTGTCATCTTTACTGTCTCTATTGTGTTGTTGCATTATAACTGTGCTTAAGTTTCTCTTTTGGCAGGACCTGTGACCATACTGGATGCAGAACGATGCAAATACAACACAAAATTTATGGACAGTGTGTACGCCGATAATATGCAAGGAATTTTTCCTGGATACATGGTGTACAGGTTTTTGCCCTTGCTTGCTTGCTTTGTGCCGGTGGTCCTGGCCTCCCCTGGGGGACCGCTGGGTACTGGTAAGCAAACTGGCTAGTAGTCGCTCTATTGGTAGAGGGCTGCAAGGGAATTTTTTCCTGGCTACATAGTATACAGGTTTTTTACTTTTGCCTGCTCGCGGCTCTGTCAGTATTGATTGATTGATTGACTGATTGACTGAACATTTTCATTGTGTGAAGCGCATTGAGTTGCATCTTGTAAGAAATGCGCTATACAAATAAAATTTGATTTGATTTTGATTTGATGAGTCAGTGGTCTCCTGCTAACAAAGTCATTGCAGACAAACAGTAATGCCATATCTACCACTGAAAATGCATCTGCCCCTCAGGCGCTGGTGAAACTTTTGTGAGACAGTTTGATTCAGTGCAGCTGAGAGACGCAAATATAATGTCTTCATTCCCTCCTCAACCTGAGTACATGTCAGACAACAACAGAAGGCATGGGTTTCTCAGTTTTAATTTCCACCAACTGTATTCAGTAAACTAAAACAATCTCAATACAGTGTGGACACTTCTATAGTGTAGGCTTGCATGCTTTCCATAGACTCATGAACATAGTGTACTGTACTTGTTGATGTCATCCTACATACTGCACAGAAAGAAATAGGCTAGTGAAATCACTTCAATCCACAGTATTATTCTACAGTAAATCTACAAATCAGCAACATTCTCCAGCATCAAGCTGCTAAATATGAGTGCAGTTCGTGAATTAATCATTATTTTTGATTCCACACAACATTACGGTTCATTACAAAAGTATTTACCTTTTCTATAATCAGGGGTGCACATAACTGGTGCGCCAGTGCGCATGCGTCGCCAAAATGCATGTTGCGCGGAGGATCAGCGGCATGAACGCGCTCTTGCGCACCAACAGCTGGAAGCGCTGGGAGAGGAATTGACTTCCTCAAAACTCCTACTGCTAACTGCTGACTGCCCGTTAATACCAATACCATATCCTTTCATGACCACAATGTACCCACCGACGACGACCACGGCGACTCCCCTCACGAAAACATTCGGAACGTTTCTTTTCTCTGAAGCTTTCAAACGTTCAGACGTTTGTTTTACAGCTTCATTATCGCACCTCGACCCCTGACCCAGGGAATATGGTTGGGAATTATATTAGAAGGAAAAAAAAAAGACTTTGTGCAACAATCAAAATAATGAGCTATTTAAAGTGATAGCCTACAACATCCTCTACCATGGTTGAAATTGAGGACAGTATTAACAACAGTCAAGAGAGCAGTGATGATGATGATTAAGCTTGTAGCATAAGTAAATGCTTAGGTTGTAACTTTTTGTTGAAAGTTGATTTCAGTGTTTACAGAACAGAGCAGTGCTTAAGGAGATATCAGTTGATTTCATTGTATTTAAAGAACAGACATTCAGTTAGTGCTTAAAGAGATGTCAGTTGATTTCATTGTGTTTAAAGGAGTCTGACAGACTTTCATGCTTAAAGAGCAGTCATTTGATTTTTCATTTGTTTCTTTTGTTTTGCACACAATCATTTGTTTGTTCATCTTATTTTTGAATAAATGTCGTTTTGCTAATATAAGTTATCCATGTATCCCTTTTTTATCCATCCTGTGGGACGGGTCGTGACTCGTGAGCTCGGGGAGCACCAAGCAGCATCCCTAGGTGCTCCTCTGAGCACTGGCCCCAAAAAGTTATGTGCACCCCTGTCTATAATATCTCTAACAAAGCTACCTAGCTAGCTAACAAGCTAACACTTGTTTGGCTAGTGTAGTACACACATACACACACACACAAAATAACTTGTGTACGTTCATACACAACAAACAAACAAACAAAACACGGTTCTAACAAAGCTAGCTATCTAACAAGGTAACACCTGTGTGGCTAGCCTAGTAAACACTGACACAGCTTGGAATGTAACTCATTTCATAGTTAACAAACTAACACGTGTGGCTATGCCATGTAACTCACTGGTGGTGTGTCGGGAAAATACTTCCCCCACCGAAGTTTGCTAACTAACGGTAGGTATTTAGTGAATGTAAAACTGTCGGTTATGATATCGAGTGGGTTCTTCATCGCTTCAATTTTCGTCTCATGCCAAAAACCGGAAAACCATTTTTTTCACAAGACTTGTTGGCTCGAATTGCGAGGTTTCACAATTCCCTACATGCAGACCTTTTCACCGAGCCGAGACACATTTATCTATGATGAATTGCCTTGTAATAATGTTCTTCTCTCTATCTTGCACTGATCAGCACAAACTGAACAATTCTCAGCACATAGTGTTAATTAAATTACTTGGGGTCAGATGAATAATATTAAGATATGGTTCGCTGTTAACTCTACATCACCTTGCCAATCATCCATCTTGTAACAGCCATCTTATCTAGCTGTCCCTCTACAGCCTCTCAACATGCTATACCAAGCAGCACAGCCTCTCAACATGCTATACCAAGCAGCACAGCCTCTCAACATGCTATACCAAGCAGCACAGCCTCTCAACATGCTATACCAAGCATACAGCCTCTCAACATGCTATACCAAGCAGCACAGCCTCTCAACATGCTATACCAAGCAGCACAGCCTCTCAACATGCTATACCAAGCAGCACAGCCTCTCAACATGCTATACCAAGCAGCACAGCCTCTCAACATGCTATACCAAGCATACAGCCTCTCAACATGCTATACCAAGCAGCAGTGTGCTAAAGTATTTACCAGACTCCTCCACCACCACTTGCAGTCCTCCAACAGCCAGACTCACTGTTCATATGGTCTAGGAATTACCACCAGACCTATTTGGTCATCAACAGTGGTTCCATTTGGCCAGTGAATATACTGTGTGTTCTCCAACTGAATTGGGGGGCGGCTGTGGCGCAGGAGGTAGAGCTGCCGTCGAATGATCGCAAAGTCGGCAGATTGGCGGTTCGAGCCCCGGCTGGCCACATGTCGAAGTGTCCTTGGGCAAGACACTGAACCCCAAATTGCTCGGCGCCTTGCATGGTAGATTGCCGCCATTGGTGTGTGAATGTGTGTGTGAATGGGTGAATGAGAGGCCGTTGTAAAGCACTTTGGATAAAGGCACTATATAAGTGCAGTCCATTTAACTGAATGGACTACTAACACACCGCGCCTCTGGTGTTGTATCCTGGGCTGTATGATACACCACTCACACCACCCCTCCTCTTTCAGAACACAGTAGAATCTGATAGCTCTATTCACGTCACTGTTTGGGGATGTAGCCTAGTTGGGAATGAAAGCGGTCAAAGATGGCTGCATCTAGAATATTCCTCACTAACTCCCTAAGTTCCCTCTCAGGTTGACAGAATTAGTTTTTTTTATTTGAGTTTCAACGTATTTATGGATGAGGGGTAAGATGGCAAATCTCTCTTCTCCAAAAGTTGAATCCAAACCTAAGCATGAGGAGGAGTCTATTAATAGGACATCAGATGCACCAGATGTGTTACTTATAAATGGACTGACTTATATAGCGCCTTTATCCAAAGCCTCTCATTCACCCATTCACACACACATTCACACACTAATGGCAGCAAGCTACCATGCAAGGCGCCAGCCCGCTCATTGGGAGCAATTTGGGGTTCAGTGTCTTGCCCAAGGACACTTCGACTTCGGGCTCGAACCACTGATTTGCCAACCTTGTGATCATTAGACGCCGGCTCTACCTCCTGAGACACAGCCTCTACCTCCTGAGACACAGCCTCTACCTCCTGAGACACAGCCTCTACCTCCTGAGACACAGCCTCTACCTCCTGAGACACAGCCTCTACCTCCTGAGACACAGCCTCTACCTCCTGAGACACAGCCGCCCCTCCACACAGCCTCTACCTCCTGAGACACAGCCTCTACCTCCTGAGACACAGCCTCTACCTCCTGAGACACAGCCTCTACCTCCTGAGCCACAGCCTCTACCTCCTGAGACACAGCCTCTACCTCCTGAGACGCAGCTTTACATAGCCGTTATCTATCAGCATTAACTGGAGACCAGACAAAGGTGTCATGAAAGAGGCTCCTGCCAAACTCAATCAGAGCTGTTCTCAGACCACAGCGTGTCAGGGGATGACACATGTCCTGACTGTGAGGACAGGAGTGACAACCAGCAGGACAGACAGACACTAACATCTCCACGCTGAAGTGACGAATCCCCGTCTCCTACTTCCATTTAGCCACTGAGGTTAAGGTAATGGTAATTGGACTGCATTTATATACTGCACTTCCAAAGCTGCTCCAAAGCACTTTACAACGGCCTCTCGTTCACCCATTCACACACCAATGCCGGCAAGCTGCCATGCAAGGTGCCGGCCCGCTCACTGGGAGCAATTTTGGGGTTCAGTGTCTTGCCCAAGGACACTTCGACATGTGGCCAGCCGGGGCTCGAACCGCCGATCTGCCAACTTTGTGATCATTAGACGGCGACTCTACCTCCTGCGCCACAGCCAACACACACTCTGTATTCCGACACACACTCCTTAGAAAGCACTCTCAGAGTCGTAGCTTATCAAAAAATAAAATAATTTATTAAAGTAAACAAACTCATGTTGACTTTCCTTGTGCAATACATCCTGTGAGATGCTGTGCAGTTGAAAACATCATGAGCTCCACCATAACCTAGCAAACAGACATTTTGATCACCTATATAAAGCCATCCCACCTTGTGCAATCACTCACGGTAATTAGCTCAGTATCAGGTAGGTGACCAATCTACTACATCCTTAAAGGAACATACATGACAAAATCAAAAAGGTAAACAAAACATTTCATAAACATATTTCATAATATTCAACACAAAGTCAACACAAAATATCTCATTAATAGCTTTTCTTAACCAAACTCAAAAAGCCTTGATATGGCTCCAACACACGCTGTGAGTCGTCATCTACCATCACTTTGGCTGCTGTGTGACATCAACAGACACACTTAGGGTGTGTTCTCACTAGAACATTTGCTTCACTTGGAATCAGAGTTTAGGATAAAGTTCGCTTTGCTCTGCGTCGTTTGGAGCTGTGATAACGCACATTCGAAGTAACTCCCGGAGCAAAGAACCCTCGGATGCTCCGCTTGAAAAGGGAGGTTTCGCTTCGGTTAGAAACGACGCATCCATCACTTTGCTTCGCTTCGCTTTTGGTGAGAACGCTGCTCGAGGCAGTCCATAGGAAAACAACAGCGCATGCGTGTTGATCTGGATAAGAGCGGGACGAACTGGCAATTTTAAATTTTTCGGACCAATCAACTACCACGTCTGTTGCTTCGATTGCGTATGTTACTTCATTTACATAAAGGGCTGTGAGAACGCAAATCAGAGAAATAATTTATGCAACAATGCTGCAATCTCATCCACTTGCTCCGGGTCCTGATTGGGATTTTCATGTGAGAACATGACCGTAAAGGGTGTAGCTCCATCTATGAATTAGAGAGTGGTCTAGCCCCCACCCCTCAGCTGTTTACCAAAATCCCTATAACGGTAAAAATCCATATTTCCCCTTTAATATTATCAACAATCATTCAGTTTTAATCTACCTCGCCGTTTCTGATCAGATTTTGATGTGTCAGACACAGTTAGACTGTGAGATGAGGAGTGACAGCTGTCACTCTGGATGTCTGCTGGATGATTGACACACCAGAGGGGGAGACATGGACACGGTTGAGCTGTGAAGGGCGTGACACCCTCATCATGACACCCTGGAGAACTGTTGATTGAATAAAGCTTCCGTCCTACCCCCTCCTCTCCCCCTCCTACCCCCCCGCTGCACCAGGCTGACAGGTAGGTCAGGGTCTATACCTTGGCATCAGTGGAGCTGGTAAAGACACTTTCCTCCCATCTGCTTGGCACCTTATTTTGGCACCTTTATATTCGTCTTATTTTGCACTTTTAACCTGTGCACTTTATGTTCTACTGCACCAATGTATGTCCCTATGGGCACATATTACTCATTGTTTTATGTCCTATTGTATTCTGTTGTGATGTTGTCCATTATTCTTGTTGTTTTTTTTTTCTAGTGTACGATTTTATGGCATGAGGACTACGGATGCAAATTAGCTCACAGCTAATTTACTGTCACCATACTCTGCATATTTACTGTCACCATACTCTGTATAAGTGACAGTTCATTAATGCCCCCCCCCCCCTGTCTTTTTGTAACCTTTTTGTAACCTGGGGCTTTCATCATCATAAATTACATAAATGTAAATGTAAATGTAAAATGATGCACAAACAGAGAAGCACCTCAGAAACATGAGGAGTTGGCCGGCCACAGCTGGCCTGAGTACAGAGTGATGTCCTCCTGTGTGATGGTGATACAGGAGGTGGCTGTTCTCTCTGTGTGATGGTGATACAGGAGGTGGCTGTTCTCTCTGTGTGATGGTGATACAGGAGGTGGCTGTTCTCTCTGTGTGATGGTGATACAGGAGGTGGCTGTTCTCTCTGTGTGATGGTGATACAGGAGGTGGCTGTTCTCTGTGTGTGATGGTGATACAGGAGGTGGCTGTTCTCTCTGACCTACATACACACAGCCTCCCTGCTGCTGAAAAGACCCCCAAACAAACCCACAGCTTGATGTCATGGCAACATGGAACCAGGACATTCTGTTCTCATTCTATGCCGCAATTTAAGATCATTATTTTTTTTCAGCCAGGACAGTAAAAACACAGTTGCTGGATACATTTTATCGAATGGGACCAGGTGAAATGATTGAAGCATCAAAGCGTCACGCAATCCCTGACAATATAAAATAAATGGAGAGCCTCTGCCACTTTATAGGACAATACACTACATTCTGGAGTTATAAACATAATTTCAATTTAACACTAGAACAGCCATGACCCCCTCTTTACAATGCTCAAGCTGCTATTTACACACAACAACCACTAGTTGGCCGCTTGTAAATTAGCCTGCTTCCTACTCAGAAAAACAGCAAAATAGCTTTATACTAGCTTATCCTGTGATTTTTAAAATGTAAGGATACTGGGTGGTAGAACGCACATATCTAGGAAATGTCATGAAAGGAGGGTCCTGAAATGTGATCGAGTGCAAAGATATAACATTATATATGTTATATAAAGATATAACATTTTTCTTTACTCACAGGGATCAAATGACCCCTCATGGCTGATCTATCATTTGGAACGGTAAGGACATTGATAAAGAGTGAATGACTTCAGCTCTAAACTGCCACCACTCTTCCTAACACACAGAGGAGGCTACGGGCCTGTAGTGTGTAAAAACCAGTAGTCAGTCAATGGCCTGTAGTGTGTAGTGTGTAGTGTGTAGTGTGTACATATAGGCATGCATGAAAGGAGAGTTCCTGTATGTATGTGTAGAGTGATGACTTTCATGCCTTTAAACCTCCGGGCCTTTTACAGTTACATTTTTGGCATTTAGCAGCTTATTCCAAAGCGACTTACAATCAATACATTTGACTAAGCAAGTGAATCATCAATTCACCAGTTCTAGCAGGAAGAGTAATCTAGCTCAGGCCAGGGGCCACTGGCAGTCGTCGTGATAGAAGACAGTGATAGGAGAGACAGTACAAGGGGGGCAGTAGAAGTCTTAGGAGACACAGTATAGGGAAAAAGCAGGTGTCTCTGGAGACACAGTGCAGGGGGCAGTGGCGTAGCGGACGGGCCCGCAAGCGACGCACCGCGGGGGGGCCCCAGCCACTAGGGGGCCCCCTAACATTGGATCCATTTTTTTAAATATTTTTTTTTAATAATTAAAAAAAATATAAAACAAAGAAAATAAGTGGCCCTTCATTGTGTCAACCTTAATTTTAATATATAGGCCTATATTTAAAAATATATACATAGTTAGCCGTATCCAATAGCAACATGACTTTGACGTCACACGTAGGCAGCGAGACACAAGGAAAATGAGCAAGCGAAAATACAATACAAAGTACAATAAGCATTCTTTAGGTGGTGGTAGATTCTCTATTCGGACCTTATAGCCGCTATATGTGGGACTGTCGGTCCGATATTGTAAAATAAATAAATATATATAATATGTTTACGGAAGTACATGTCTCAAGTATTATCTCGGCGGTTAGTCGAGTGAAAGAAAAACAACATACAGATGATAATTCACACAATATAATACCACGAAAGCGTACAGCACTAAACAATAACATTTATTTCGGCAGCATCATACTCAAACTCAGGCAGAAGGGCAGGGTCCGGCCAGGTTCACAGTCACAGGCTGTCAGTTTTTCTATTCTACTATTCTATTCTACTTCTGCTGTCTGCGTCTCCCTGGGTATTCCTAGACCAGATGGCAAACATTAAAGAAATGCCACAATATACCAGGACTTAAGAAACGAGATGTCCAACAAAGGATTTGACTAACCCTGGCCAATTTTACGCAACAAGTAGACTCTGATGCAGCGGGGACAGGGTTGCCAGATAGGCTGGTTTTTGGTGGATTTAGAAGTTTTTAGATTGGTTAGGTTGGAAATTCTCAATCCCATCTGGCAACCCTTAGCGGAGAGTCTACAGCTTGTATGTTTACAGATATCGCGCTGCTGTGCACACCACACTTTGTTAAAAGAAATAAAGCTTGTACTTTTCTACTTAATACATGCTACTGATGTAGTCTACCATTTGGTTTTAGCTATTGCTCTCACTTGTTTGTAGCTTTTGCTAAGTCAAGCATTTAGAATGTAGAGTGCATATTGCGAAATTTCGCAACGTCAATAACGCATCGGCATCTAAAAAACGCACGTTTTTTTTTTTTTTTTTTTTACTCCGTTGCGAAAGGCCCCCCACCGCCACCTTGCGGGGGGGCCCCGGTATTTTGCGCTACGCCACTGGCAGGGGGGTAGTAGATGTCTCAGGAGGGACAGTGCTGGGGGTAGTAGATGTCTCAGGAGGAGCAGTTAAGGTATAGCCTGAAGAGATGGGTCTTCAGTCTCCGACTGAATATGGGTAGTGACTGTAGTTCTGACAGCCGTGGGCAGTTCATTCCACCAGCGGTCAACACCAATAAGCCACAGCTCATCATTATGGGTACATATCAAAGGGCCAAAGAATGCTGAAGAATTCATGACTGAAACAAATGTCTGGTTGAACTTACTCTCCAGCTCTCCAAGTGTATCTCTCCCTTCCAGATGATGGAAGAGCCAGGGTGTTACAGAGGTAACATGATGGCTTCTGTTACAGGAGGGGACATTGTCCCAGAGAGGATCAAAACCCCCAACAGAGACCCATAGGCATCAAGGCACAAAATAACTTGTGCACATTCATACACAACAAACCAAATCACGCTAACAAAAAACAACAAAGCTAACTAGCTAACAAGGTAACACCTGTGTGGCTAGCCTAGTAAACACTGACACATCACTGTCAATACGGAGGCCCAGCAGCTAATACTGACTAATCATTCTGTTGGACTCCCCAGACTAGTGACAGGGCCACTGGTATGGGGCGGCTGTGACGCAGGAGGTAGAGCCGCTCTCTAATGATCGCAAGGTTGGCAGATCGGCGGTTCGAGCCCCGGCTGGCCACATGTCGAAGTGTCCTTGGGCAAGACACTGAACCCCAAATTGCTCCAAGTGAGCGGGCCGGCCAGTGCCTTGCATGGTAGCTTGCCGCCATTAGTGTGTGAATGTGTGTGTGAATGGGTGAATGAGAGGCTGTTGTAAAGCACTTTGGCTAAGGGCTCTATATAAGTGCAGTCCATTTACCATTTATGGTACACTCTTCCTGCTCTGGCTCCTGTGGGGACCTTTTGAAATGAAGCTCTAGTTTATCGTCTGAGAGAAGATGTTCAGGACATCCACCTCAGGACACTACACAGAACAGCTCTTATCCCGCGTGACCTCATTAACACACTGGTCGTCAACTAATGCTGACGTAACCGCAACTCGAGTGTGTGTGTGTGTGTGTGTGTGTGTGTGTCTATCTGTCTGTCTGTGTGTGTGTGTGTGTGTGTGTGTGTGTGTGTGTGTCTATCTGTCTGTCTGTCTGTATGTGTGTGTCTGTGTGTGTGTCTGTCTGTCTGTGTGTGTCTGTGTGTGTGTGTGTGTGTGTGTGTGTGTGTGTTACATGATAACTCCATGGAGACAGCAGGAGATGTGACTGCACTGTTGCTAAGAGACTACCCCTCCTGGAAGAACGAAGGGCAAAAGAACAGAGGATGACATCACACTGGCTCAGAGCATCAGTCTATCCTCTTCTCATTCCCCCTCCTCCACACACACACCCTCCCGTTCCATTCGTCAACACACACACACACACATGCTTATTGTGTCACATTTACATCCATGCTTGTTTCAATTTTCACGCATACAACCCTGCCAGCCCCCCCTCCCCCCCCCCCCCCCCCCCCTGGACATTGCTGTGTTAATTGTTCCCTGTGCCTGTTGGCTAACTCTGTGTTCTATGTGCTCATGTTATCTGTTGCTTGTTGTTTCTGTGTCTTCTGTTTTTCCCATATTGTCAGCGTCATTGAGCCCCGGAAAAGCGCTATATAAATACAATGAATTATTATTATTATTATTATTATTATTAATGATCAGATAGCATACATTCTAACGGCTATGGTAGATAACCGTTAATTAGTGCTGAGTAAGAGCAGCAGTGTTGCTTCACCCAGCCCTGTGCTGCTGTGACGTGCCTTGCGCCATGAATGCTAAAAATAGCCTTTAGAACAGACAGCAACACAACCTAAACAAGCCAGGGAGAGAGGTGTCATGGTGCTTCTCTCCTCCAGGACAGAGACCGTGACTCTCGGCGTGGCCAGTACAAAGTGGAAGGGGGCTCCGCCATGTTACTGCATACATCTTTATTGTCATTGTAACAGGTACAACGAAATTGCAAACAAACACAGTCCTAAGATAATAAAAAAAACAAGAATGAGACATAAATAGGGGGGGATAGAAATAGGGGGATGAGTGGTCGGTAGACATCTGAGAATGTATCTATAATGTGAACTTCTATACTTCTATACACTATATGGCCTACTCACAGGGGGATATATAGACAGGGGGGAGTTAGCATGTAACTGTGTACTTTTATAAACATAACATATGGACTAGTAGACTTATATACAGTATATGATCCTCATCACAAGAATGTGAACATATTGCATGGTTATAGAATAACACTACACAGGTATGGATTACCACATTTAGTGGTTTATCTACACCATAACAATTCTTTAGTGTGTTCTAGCCTGTACTATAACTGGACTGTAAGGAGAAAATCAACAAAACGTGAGCTTCTAAACACCAAACTAAGATTGTGAGATATTGAGATAAGGAGGGCAGGAGGGAGGGGGCATACAGTAGACTCCCCCAGAGGACACTCTAGAAGGTTCCGTGCAGTTCTATTTCTGCCAGGACGAACCAGAGGTTGACCGTATGAGACAGTCTGAGACAGCGCTGCATTCTGACCTGTCAATCTGCATCTCTATCATCCAGACAACAGCTCCCAGACCCTCCCCACAGAGCACAGCAGAAATTGGGGGCCACTCAGATTCAAAACACAAGACTGGACATAAAGAAGTGTTACGGGTGGGGGCGCACTTCCCAGTACCATCCCTAGGTGTCCCCCTCCCTCCAGCCTCCCACTGTGCTGCCTCTCTCTCTCTCTCTCTCTCTCTCTCTCTCTCTCTCTCTCTCTCTCTCTCTCTCTCTCTCTCTCTCTCTCTCTCTCTCTCTCTCTCACTCACTCACTCACTCATCATGGACTTATTACTTGCACCTGTGTTTAATTGTAATTGTAACTCTAAAATGTGCAGTTTTATCACACAGCACAATGCCACAGATGTCGCGATGTCGCAAGTTTTGACGGAGCGTGCAATTGGCAGACATTCGCTGACTCCAGGAATGTCCACCCTGAGAGCTGTTGCCTGTGAATTGAATGTCGAATGATCATTTCTCTCCCATAAGCCATCTCCAAAGGCATTCCAATTCCACTTCGAATTCTTGGAAACGCCTTCGGAGACGGCTTATGGTAGAGAAATGATCATTCGATTCACGGGCAACAGCTCTGGTGGACATTCCTGCCATTTCCACGCTGCCTCAAAACCTGCGACATATGTGGCATTGTGCTGTGTGATAAAACTGCACATTTTAGAGTGGCCTTTTATTGTGACCAGCCTAAGGCACATCTGTTCAATAATCATGCTGTCTAATGCAGCATCTGGATATGCCACACCTGTCAGGTGGAGGATGGATTATCTCGGCAAAGGAGAAGTGCTCACTAACACAGATTTAAACAAATTTATGAACGCAATTTGAGAGAAATAGACCTTTTTGTGTACGTAGAAAAGTCTTCGGTCCTTGATTTCAACTCCCCCCAAAAATTGGAGCAAAAACAAAAGTGTTGCGTTTATATTTACGTTCAGTGTGTTTCAAACTGGCAGCAATACTGGGCGCCCTATCATCATCAGCTCTGCAATAAAGCTGTCTCAGCAGTCCGACACGTAACATGATCATTCACGCAGGGTTAGGGTCTAGATCTGATGTCTGATCCCGCCAAAAAGCTACGTACGACCCTGCGTCACGTGGTCTCCACGGTAAATGCAGTTATCGTATAAATACTTTAATGAGAGCTCCCTCTGCGTGGAGTTTGATAAGAAGCTGTGGATACATATTACCATATTTCTTTGTGGTCTCTCTCTCCCCACTACACTACACTCCCTAACAAGCCAGGAAATCAAAGAAGCTCCGAGACCAAAGGCTGGTGATGCGCGTTGAGCTGCCACTAATTGGATGAGGCTGTATCTGCAGCAGCCGAGCAGCCCTGAGAGACACAAGCTGACCAGCCAGTCTACACAGCCCCTTCCCCTGTCTCAAATTAGCATTCATCTCCCCCGCCCCCCCCCCCCCCCGCGCGCGCACGCCCCCCCGATGCACAGCTCACTAACAGGTTGTGAATAAGTGGAGCCACCTGCCACTTGAAACAGCTCAAGCAGCACAAGGATAAAACCCATTTGAGAAAACCCCATTTCCTCCAACACTTCCACACCATATTTAGGCGTGTGCATCACATGGCACCACCTAGATCATCACATGGCATCATGAGTAGTAAGTATAGACAGGCAGAGTCATAAACAGTGATTATGTGAACCTAACAAACAATCCACTATTTAGCTTCTCGTTAAGCAGAAAGACTGAACGATCCAATAATCCAATATCTCTCCACTTGCCTTTGAGGAGTGCAACACACAACACACCCCCTGACACACAACACACTCCCTGACACACAACCTTTCGTGTAGAGGAGCCTGTGTGAATCTCTCTGAGGGCACAACAAAGCCTTTCAATTATTAATAACCCGAGAGGACCAGAGCTGAACACCTCACAGACACACTGGCAGTGGGTGTATCTCATCTGGCAACAATGAACAAACCCAGGCGTTTAGAAAGAAAATACCGGAATAGAATCAAGTCCAGACATACTGGAGAGCCAGACCATAGCTATCCGTCCAGGTTACTGATCTGTGGTTAGACAGATGGCTAGCTTCTCTCTATAAGTCTCAGATGAGCCAGGTCTGGGGAAGAAATGGTGATTAACACTCTCTCTCTTTACAATGCTCAAGCTGCTATTTACACACAACGACCACTAGTTGGCCGCTTGTAAATTAGCCTGCTTACTACACAGAAAAACAGCAAAATAGCTTTATACTAACTTATCCTGATGTGATTTTTGAAAATGTAAGGATACTGGGTGGTAGAATGCACATATCTAGGAAAAGTCATGAAAGGAGGGTCCTGAAATTTGATCGAGTGCAAAAATATAAAATGTTTCTTTACTCACAGGGGTCAAATGACCCCTCATGGCTGTTCTAGTTAACAGATGGCTAGTAAGTGACAGAAACACAAACACTTCTATCAATGTCTTTTTTCCATTAACTATTGTCTTATTAAATGTTTTATCTATTTACTTCTTATAATTGCTTTTATCCATTGTAATTTTTATTTTCTTACTATGCTCCTCTTGCTGTATTTTTAAATAATTAATGTAAAGCACTTTGAATTGCCCCTGTTGTATGAAATGTGCTATACAAATAAACTAGCCTTGACATGGCTAGTTTCTCTCTATGAGTCTCAAATGAGCCAGGTCTGGGGAAGGAATGGTGATTAAGTGACCCTTACAGTAATAGTACATCCAAATCTCACTTCTCAACTCCTGCTGTATATTATGTTTGGTCAACTCCCCCATTATGCCCCCACCCCCCCACCCCCCCACCCCCCCACCCAGGTCCATCCGCGGTGTGACGCACCGAGCCACGTAAAACGGCCGGTGTAAACGGCCGAACGAACAGGTCATTTACCGGATCTATATTGACTGCTGCTGCTCCAGTTGCCATGGAGAAAGAGAGAGAGGGGGGGGGGGTGGATGAGGAAGAGAAAATCAATGACTACCCCCACCCCACCCCCCATAGATTTCCTCTCATAGGCTGTTGGTGGTGGACGTTGTGGTGGGGGGGGGCTGCGACAGTAACAGACTGCAGATGTCCTCCGTTCTATTCCGAGAGAGAAAACCAGGACAGCCAAGGAGACGGTGACGGGGTCCCTGGTTGGTTAAACGTTAAATGCTCCATTAAGTGGTCCACTGCGCCACAGACTCTCCTCTGCCAATAGACACACACCAGTAGATCTACCTCTACCTGCCCTCTTCATACACAGCCCCCCCCCCCCCCCGGGTCACACCACCACACACCTCTACCTGCCCTCGTCATACCCAGTAAACAAAGAGTCCAAAAGACGTCCTCGGGGAAGCCGGAAGGTGAGTTCAGATGACGTCTTTCTAGGACGTCCACATGACGTCTTTCTAGGACGCCCAGATGATGTCTTTAGGACTACAGAAGACGATTCCATAGTCAATAAGACGTCCTAAAGACGTCATCCGGACGTCCTAGAAAGACGTCATCTGAACCCACATTCCGGCTTCCCTGAGGACGTCTTTTGGACTCTTTGTTTACCACACACCTCTACCTGCCCTCTTCATACACACAGCCCCTATGTCACACCACCACACACCTCTACCTGCCCTCCCCTGTGTCACACCACCACACACCTCTACCTGCCCTCCCCTGTGTCACACCACCACACACCTCTACCTGCCCTCCCCTGGGTCACACCACCACACACCTCTACCTGCCCTCCCCTGTGTCACACCACCACACACCTCTACCTGCCCTCCCCTGTGTCACACCACCACACACCTCTACCTGCCCTCCCCTGTGTCACACCACCACACACCTCTACCTGCCCTCCCCTGTGTCACACCACCACACACCTCTACCTGCCCTCCCCTGTGTCACACCACCACACACCTCTACCTGCCCTCCCCTGTGTCACACCACCACACACCTCTACCTGCCCTCCCCTGTGCCACACCACCACACACCTCTACCTGCCCTCCCCTGTGTCACACCACCACACACCTCTACCTGCCCTCCCCTGTGTCACACCACCACACACCTCTACCTGCCCTCCCCTGTGTCACACCACCACACACCTCTACCTGCCCTCCCCTGTGTCACACCACCACACACCTCTACCTGCCCTCCCCTGTGTCACACCACCACACACCTCTACCTGCCCTCCCCTGTGTCACACCACCACACACCTCTACCTGCCCTCCCCTGTGTCACACCACCACACACCTCTACCTGCCCTCCCCTGTGTCACACCACCACACACCTCTACCTGCCCTCCCCTGTGCCACACCAGCAGGCTGCCTGCCACCTGTGAGTTATGTTGTCAAAGTTTCTCAGAGTCACCTTGCGCTGTGCTGTGCTGTGGTGTGGGGTGGTAGGTATGACGTTGCTGCAGTTCTGTTCGTCCTTTTTTTCCTATTTTATTTATTTATTTATTTGTGTTTTTTTCATTAGAGCAGTTATGCAGGTTATGTGGTTACAGTACCGGCGGTTAGGTTATAGTAGCTCATGTTTCTTGTATACAAATGTATGCAAAAATATAATGACCACACAACATGACAGGTATGAAAAAAGAATAAGACTGGCAAGACAGACAGACAGACAGACAGACAGAAAGACAGACAGACAGACAGACAGACAGACAGAGAGACAGACAGACAGACAGACAGACAGACAGACAGACAGTAAATCGACAGTAACACCTGAGACAGTGGAGTGCGATGGAGGGTGATGCCTCAGGACATATCTCATGCTAACTTTACTTGGGAGTAATGGAGCCTGTGTGAGATGTGGAATTGGATCAAGCAGTGCCTGGCATTGGTGAAATACCGACGTATGTGTTTGAAGGTTTCTCCCCCAATGTCATCAGGGATCTCTAGACCCATCTTCTTTTCCTCCCATTTTGTTTTTATTCGCTTGTTAAGTCTGATGTCACGCGTGACGTTTAGCAATTTCCGGGTCCAAATAAAAACCCCACACCAGAGAGTACCAGTGTACTAAAGCGGTAGAATGACAGTTCAATCGTTTTTTAGACTCGGATCTATTCATACAACAAGGGACACAGCACTTTCCATATTGTCAGCGTCTTTGAGCCTCGGAAAAGCGCTATACAAATATAATGAATTATTATTATTACTGCAGCATTTCGAGAGCGCCTCAGCCAACGTTGGACCCGGAAACAGGTCACGACTTAACAACCGAATATCTTCTGAAGAAGGTGAGCTGATAGACAGCAGGGTAGTGTTTGTCCTCCTTGTTACACTCTCAAACCCCAGCATGAGTCAGAGCCGTTACTCACAGTCACTGACTGTCAGTCAGGCAGCAAATAGCTGAGTCACCAAAGGGCCAAGGCGTTTCTTTAAGTGATCCTAGTAAGTAAGTAAAGTTTATTTATAGAGCACATTTTCCAACGACAAAAACAGCCGCCCAAAGTGCTTAACAGAAAACACTAGTAAAAGAGAAACAACAGATAAAAATACACTAAAAACAAGGTGCAATACAAAATACAAGTGCAGAAATGAAAGTACAAAAAGTGCAGTTGTCGGGAGGCAGGCTCACCTCAGGTCAAAGGCCAGGGAGAAAAGGTGTCTTAGCTAGTTTTTTAAAGGCCTCGACGCTCTGGGCGGATCTGACGTGGAGGGGGAGGCTATCCTATACAGTCCTACAGTACTGCTACTGAGGTCATCCTTACTGGTGATGTGTGAAGCATGAACACAAGCATGCTATATTCCACAGTAAAACTTCAGTCAGGAATTTCATTCCCAAATTTCCCAAATGTGAAGGCAGCCACAACCTTGGTTTCTACCAACAACAAACTAACCCAGGGGGGATGTAACGGTAAACCAATTGAAGGACAACTGATGAACGATCATAATATATTGATCACATTCATCGATTGCAGTTAGTTGCTCAGTCAGTGGCGTCAGATCAATGCCCTGGTGTAGTTGACTCTCTGGCCTCGTTAACCAGCCTCTCCTAAATTCATGGTTTCTTCTCTACATACGGGGCGGCTGTGGCGCAGGAGGTAGAGCCGCCGTCTAATAATCACAAGGTTGGCAGATCAGTGGTTCGAGCCCCGGCTGGCCACATGTCGAAGTGACCTTGGGCAAGACACTGAACCCCAAATTGCTCCCAGTGAGCGGCCCGGCGCTTTGCATGGCAGCCTGCCGCCATTGGTGTGTGAATGGGTGAATGAGAGGCCGTTGTAAAGCGCTTTGGAGCAGCAGAAAAGGCGCTATATAAGTGCAGTCCATTTACCATTACCATTTACTTAAAGTAATGTTTACTCTACAGGACACACACAAGCATAACTTGGGTTTGTATTGTATGTTTACATTCATATAAGTTTACTAGTTCATAAATATGTTTATAAAAGTACATAGTTACATGCTAACACCCCCCTGTCTATATACCCCCCTGTGAATAGGCCATATAGTGTATATAAGTATATACGTTTACATAATAGATACATACTCAGACTCCTACCGATGACTTTTAGGTATATCCCCCTATTTATGTCTTTTTATGTCTCATTCTTGTTTTTTATTATCTTAGGACTGTGTTTTATTATCTTAGGACTGTTTTATTATCTTAGGACAGTGTTGATTGTTAGCACCTAGGGTTTGCATTTCAATTTCGTTGTACCCGTACAAGGACAATAAAGATCATTCATTCATTCATTTTACTGTAGCCGATGACAATCTGCTACCCTCAGCGAGTGTACATTACAGCAGTAGTACCGTAGTACACTAGAGGGTAGCAGTACATTACAGCAGTGTGTACATTACAGCAGTGTGTACATTACAGCAGTGTGTACCGTAGTACACTAGAGGGTAGCAGTACATTACAGCAGTGTGTACATTACAGCAGTGTGTACATTACAGCAGTGTGTACCGTAGTACACTAGCTGGGGGTAGCAGTACATTACAGCAGTAGTACTGTGGTACACCTGCTCTGTCTGGGAGACTTCAACTGAGGAGCTTAATGTCAACATTATGTTAGGCCTTACAATACTACCTCACACTAGGAAACTAATCCCTTAATTTCTCAAATTAAATATTCAATATTAAATAAAATATTAAATAGAATTAAATATCCCTATTAATGCTTCATTTACTTAAAGGGTTTTCTTTTTTTCTTTTTTTTAAGGGGGGATTACAGGTCTTTTAAAGGGGAAAAAACCTTAAAAACCTTCTGCATTATAAACCATCAGGTTTCTTAGTAAAACCCCTTACAACACCCTCAAACAAGGATTACAGGAAGAATGTGTACTTAATTGTACTTAATATAAGGGAAACGTTTAGGTGTCTAAACTCCTTAGACATGAATAACAGTTTGTTAAAATGGTTAAAACCCCTGTAATTGCCCCCTTAATTCACTGAATTAATGTGTACCTTAATTTTTCTAATTAAGTACCTTCTGTGTTATAAACCATTAGTCAATCTTATCAATCTAACTAAAAAAAGGCCCAACCCAGGAGAAATTGCAATAGTAATGTTTCATAGTTTTTATTGTTCCTAATACCTTCCTGTATCATATATTAAAAGTCTTACTTAATGAATTTATTGGATCATACTTTTTTCAAGGTCAAAAGAGGTTAAACAATGTTTTAGAGTGACGCCATCGGGGTAAAATGGTGTTAATATTGGAGGGCCTATGTAATCCAACATATTTGGTGTCTTTTCCTACATTTTGGGGGTCAATCGTTCCAATAAAACACGTTTTCAGAGGATATTCTTAAGTCTTATACCTGTATGAGGGTTTTTTAAGTAAAACCCCTTAAACATGGATCACAAGGGTAAAATCACACTTTTCAGAGAAAACCCTGAAAATGTTCTTGCTCTTTATCTATGTTCAAAAGCTTAGCAAGACCAAGAGAGCTTAGTTATCTATAGCGATTATGCTAGCCAGCTAACCCAGTGGCTAGCTAGCTAGGTAGAACAAAACACTAGCTACAATAAAGGACGACAGAAAACAACCTCTTTAGAGCAACCATGGTTGCATTACAAAATAATATTTTTCCAGCGTTTTGTTCTAGAACTCTTTTGACAGTTCTGAATTGCACCCCTGAATGTACAATGAATCATGATTAAGGGTTTTTTGACTGAAATGTTAAACCATTAAGGTATACATTAAGGTGAAGTTCAACAGTTCTACCACCCTTCATGTGTCCTTGAACAGAAAAGAGATCTATAATATCACTGTATTTGATTAAGGTACAATTAAGGTACCCCTTAATATGCACTTCATCTCTGATTATGTCATTTAAGACGTTGATTTTAGAATTTAAGGACCTCAATTTAAGGACCTTAATTTATATTAAGGGAAATCAATGGCATGTTTTCAGGGGCAATTTTAAGGTTTAAAGTAATTGTGTTTTAAGGACTTAGAAATACACAGCTCTGTATAGCTGCGACTGAACTCCTCTCTCCTGTTGCCATAGCAACGCAGCGCTCTCCTCTCCTCACGTCTCAATAACAGCTGCAGCACACATGCTCTCATTAATAACCATCTCCAAAGGCAAAGACAAGTACACTCACAATCACCATTATATATATATACATAAACTGTCCACTTGTTCTAACCATAAGAAACTAACAGCAAAGCTGATGGAAATCAGATAATAACACTGTGCTTGTTTCCTCACCTCACAGTTGTGTCCGGTGAACCCAGAGGTGCAGCTGCAGTTATACGCCCAGGAGGGGATGGGGAGGAGAGTGTCCCGCTCCCCCGGCTCTGAGTCCTGGGTCTGGGCGGCGCAGGAGCCTCCGTTGAGGCAGGGCTGTCCCTCGCAGGGGTCGGGGGGAGGTGTGGCCTGGGTGGGGGGGTCGGCAGGGACAGGTGTGGTGCCCGGAGCCTGAGGGCTGAGGAGGGGGGAGGACAGACCCCCGCCCCCGGCGCTCAGCAGCAGCAGGAGGAGACACGCGGGGCGCTGCATCGACACAGCCACAACCACACCGCACGGACTCATCCTCATCCTCTCTTCCCCTCTCTGATACCCCTTCTCTTTTCTCTCTCTCTCTCTCTCTCGGAGCTCTTGTAGCTGCTGTGTCTGCTGCGTGCTGCTTTGCTGTCTGAGTGTGTGTGTGTGTGTGTGTGTGTGTGAGTGTGTGAGCGGGTGAGAGGCAGGCTGGCTGGTGCGATGGTGATCACCGGCTGTGTGCAGCGCAGCTGAGAGAGCAGACCGGCTGACAGGGAGTCTGAGGATGGGGAGGGTTGACTCCCGCTTGCTTTCAGCCTCTGATTCCTAGTGACGACAGCCAGGTGACGACATCACCCCCCCGCCCTCCCCCAACCTCTTTTTCTCTCTCTCTCTCTCTCTCTCTCTCTCTCCCTCTCTCTCTCTCTCTCTCTCTCTCTCTCTCTCTCTCTCTCTCTCTCTCTCTCTCTCCCTCTCTCCCCCCCCCCCCCCCCTCTCTCTCTCTCCCTCTCTCCCCCCCCCCCCCCCCCCCTCTCTCTCTCTCTCTCTCTCACACACACACACGGGACGCGGTGTAAACCTCATTTAGAATCCCATCATTCTCCTCGGAGCTAGCTGTTCCTGTGGGAGAGAGAGAGAGGGGAGCAGTCAACTGGGGAGACAGACAATCCTCCACAGCTTCGGTCCTCAGCATTATTCTGCACACAAGATTTCCAAGATCACCAATAAAACCCATCTATTTATTTATAGCTTCTTAATCAAACTAATTAACTAATTCTTACTGAAACGTAAGTGAAACAATATTGTAATGAATGAATGAATGAATGAATGAATGAATGAATGCATGAATGAATGAATGACCTTGTGTCCCTTCTTGTGGTGGCTGATTAAGAGTACTCCTGTAGATCAACAATCAAATGAAAAGGAAATGAGGAATGTCCAAAAATGAAGGTCAAAGGTAAATAAATGTATCTTTAGTACTTTGTAGTATAAACAAAATCAAACAGGGGCAAAGACCAGACGTTAAAAGCTATAAGCCTCTAATCAGCAACACCTGGCCCTCTCTTAGCCAGGACTATATCCCTTCACCTGGCCCTCTCTTAGCCAGGACTATATGCCTTCACCTGGCCTTCTCTTAGCCAGGACTATATCCCTTCACCTGGCCCTCTCTTAGCCAGGACTATATGCCTTCACCTGGCCTTCTCTTAGCCAGGACTATATCCCTTCACCTGGCCCTCTCTTAGCCAGGACTATATCCCTTCACCTGACCTTCTCTTAGCCAGGACTATATCCCTTCACCTGGCCTTCTCTTAGCCAGGACTATATCCCTTCACCTGGCACTCTCTTAACCAGGACTATATCCCTTCACCTGGCCTTCTCTTAGCCAGGACTATATCCCCTCACCTGGCCCTCTCTTAGCCAGGACTATATCCCTTCACCTGGCCCTCTCTTCACCAGGACTATATCCCTTCACCTGGCCCTCTCTTAGCCAGGACTATATCCCTTCATCTGTCTCTCTCTTAGCCAGGACTATATCCCTTCACCTGGCCTTCTCTTAGCCAGGACTATATCCCTTCACCTGGCCCTCTCTTAGCCAGGACTATATCCCTTCACCTGGCCCTCTCTTAGCCAGGACTATATCCCTTCACCTGGCCCTCTCTTAGCCAGGACTATATCCCTTCACCTGGCCCTCTCTTAACCAGGACTATATCCCTTCACCTGACCTCTCTTAGCCAGGACTATATCCCTTCACCTGACCTCTCTTAGCCAGGACTATATCCCTTCACCTGACCTCTCTTGGCCAGGACTATATCCCTTCACCTGACCTCTCTTAGCCAGGACTATATCCCTTCACCTGACCTCTCTTAGCCAGGACTATATCCCTTCACCTGACCTCTCTTAGCCAGGACTATATCCCTTCACCTGACCTCTCTTAGCCAGGACTATATCCCTTCACCCGACCTCTCTTAGCCAGGACTATATCCCTTCACCTGACCTTCTCTTAGCCAGGACTATATCCCTTCACCTGGCCTTCTCTTAGCCAGGACTATATCCCTTCACCTGACCTTCTCTTAGCCAGGACTATATCCCTTCACCTGACCTTCTTTTAGCCAGGACTATATCCCTTCACCTGGTCTCTCTTAGCCAGGACTATATCCCTTCACCTGACCTTCTCTTAGCCAGGACTATATCCCTTCACCTGGCCTTCTCTTAGCCAGGACTATATCCGTTCACCTGGCCTTCTCTTGGCCAGGACTATATCCCTTCACCTGACCCTCTCTTAGCCAGGACTATATCCCTTCACCTGGCCCTCTCTTAGCCAGGACTATATCCCTTCACCTGACCTTCTCTTAGCCAGGACTATATGCCTTCACCTGGCCCTCTCTTAGCCAGGACTATATCCCTTCACCTGGCCCTCTCTTAACCAGGACTATATCCCTTCACCTGGCCCTCTCTTAGCCTGGACTATATCCCTTCACCTGGCGCTCTCTTAACCAGGACTATATCCCTTCACCTGACCTTCTCTTAACCAGGACTATATCCCTTCACCTGACCTTCTCTTAGCCAGGACTATATCCCTTCACCTGGCCTTCTGTTGGCCAGGTCTTTCTCTCCTCCAAGCCTGTAGATGGTGACAAACACCAAGGTGTTTACAGGGGTTATTGTTTATTTATTATCATTTATCATTTGGGTTCCTAAATATTTATTCTTTGTTTTCTTTTTTTCTTTTTATGTCATTAAGTATGTAAATACGATATTAGTATTTTGGGTACACAGTATCTGTATATATAATGAGATTGTATGGAATTGAACAGGAAGCCTCTTTCTGATTTATGGAGAAGGGGTGGGACTGAATAAGTTGTTCTTCTTCCCACTCCTTTTCGAATATGTGTTTTGTTTTTTGTTTTCCGTTATATTAATTATTGTTGCTTTATCTTTTTTGCACATATTTGAAATAAACATATCAATCCATCAGATAAGACACCAATTAGCTACTTGCTTTCGAAACTACATTTCTGTCGACACTCCTACTTCTTTACACACGCCCACACTCCGGTCGCCATGTTGTGGTGCTGCAGCTCCCCCCTCCTCCCCCTCCTACCTACACCCTCCTCCCCCTCTCCTCCTACCTACACCCTCCTCCCCCCACCCTCCTCCCCCTCCTCTTACCTACACCCTCCTCCCCCTCTCCCCCTCCTCTTACCTACACCCTCCTCTTACCTACACCCTCCTCCCCCTCTCCCCCTCCTCTTACCTACACCCTCCTCCCCCTCCTCCTACCTCCACCCTCCTCCTGCCCCTCCTACCTCCACCCTCCTCCTGCCCCTCCTACCTACACCCTCCTCCTACCTCCTCCCTCTCTCCCCCTCCTCCTACCCCCACCCTCCCCCCTCCTATTACCTACACCCTCCTCCCCCTCCTCCTACCTCCCCCCTCCTCCTACCTACACCCCCTCTCCCCCTCCTACCTACACTCGTTTCCCCCTCCTCCTACCCCTCTCCCCCTCCACCCTCCTTCCCCTCTCCCCCTACTCGCCGCCTCCCCCTCCTCCTACCTCCACCCTCCTCCCCCTTCTATTACCTACCCCCTCTCCCCCTCCCTCCACCCTATTGAAATGAGGTGAGAGAACCAGGTGGTTTGGAGGTCATGGCAAAGCAAGACGAGCCCCTCCGAAATTCCCTCGTAACTCGTCCGCCACGATAAACCAACTGAATATTAGGAGCTAAAATAAGACAGATAAATATTTTCCGTGGAACTGTATGTTTAATATCTCAAGCAAATAATATACATTACATGGGGAAATTATCACAATGAAAACATATTTAGCCTACTGGTCAAAGTCATCTCATATGGAGAAGAGTGGATTATGCAACATGAATAGCCGACAATATTTATTATCGTTATACTTTGTATTCACTTGATATTTCTGAGCCACTGCTGTGGGCAACTTGATGTTTATGTCACGATGATAATAATAATAATAATAATAATTAGTAAACATTCTATTATAAAAAAGCCATTGCAAAGACAGACTGACTTCCCATTATGACATTACATTTAAGATTTACATTTATTTATTTTTTTTACTGTATCTTTAGGTGTTAAATAGTAGGTAACCTACAGTAAAAGCAATTAACCCTCTCCTAATTGTTCATTCCTAGTGTTCTCATTGAATTGAGTGATAAGATTATCGAGGCGAGCTAGTATAAAAAGCAGGTTTTTACAGGTGTTCATTGTTGTTTTTAGAATGATTATGGACTGTGGTCACCGCAGATTGGCACACAATATGTTCATATCATCAATTCACATCATTTATAAGCTTCACCCAATACAACACTTCATGCGTCTGATGCCAATGGATGGAAACAGCTTTACGATGTCTTAACGACGACGTTTATCTGCCGCACTGTGCGACCGCTGCCAACATCGGCTAGATGCTTATTATATTACTACTGACCCAGATGAGAGAGTATGGTGCAGGTATAACCATGTTCATATCAGACCCGTATGGTGCAGGTATAACCATGTTCATATCAGACCCGTATGGTGCAGGTATAACCATGTTCATATCAGACCCGTATGGTGCAGGTATAACCATGTTCATATCAGACCCGTATGGTGCAGGTATAACCATGTTCATATCAGACCAGTATGTGCAGGTATAACCATGTTCATATCAGACCAGTATGTGCAGGTATAACCATGTTCATATCAGACCCGTATGGTGCAGGTATAACCATGTTCATATCAGACCAGTATGTGCAGGTATAACCATGTTCATATCAGACCAGTATGTGCAGGTATAACCATGTTCATATCAGACCAGTATGTGCAGGTATAACCATGTTCATATCAGACCAGTATGTGCAGGTATAACCATGTTCATATCAGACCAGTATGTGCAGGTATAACCATGTTCATATCAGACCCGTATGGTGCAGGTATAACCATGTTCATATCAGACCAGTATGTGCAGGTATAACCATGTTCATATCAGACCAGTATGTGCAGGTATAACCATGTTCATATCAGACCAGTATGTGCAGGTATAACCATGTTCATATCAGACCAGTATGTGCAGGTATAACCATGTTCATATAGACCAGTAAGGAGCAGGTATAACCATGTTCATATCAGACCAGTATGTGCAGGTATAACCATGTTCCTGTCACAGAGACCTGATCACAGAAGGTAGAGGTCAGACTAGTTTAGTTTCCTGTATGGCTCGTGGACAGAGACACTCTCTTGAGAAGGCAACTGATGCATTTATTCTTCAACTTTCCCTCAAGTGATCCTATTTTACAAGAAGATTAAACAAATTGAATGGGGAAAAAATGTGGGGGGGGGGAAATAAAAGGAGAACACTGATGAGTCAAACAGTTACTTTATTTATGTTCAGGTAAAAACATGAACCTGATGCAGTAAATTATTGCAGATCTTAGAAACCAACACATGAACGATCGGGCCAGAAGAGCATACAGTGGCGCCCCCTCCTGGCCACAGACTGCAGGCACACACCACGGTTTGTTCCAAGCCAGCAGTGCAAAAAAGAGAACTACAGAGAGAGAAAAAAAAGGACAAAAAATAAAATAAAAAGGTAAAGCAGACCTCCCCACCTCAAACCGGGTGTGAAACATCCTGCATATAAATTGTATTTTTCATAAATCAACTTGAAATGTTATGCTCAGCTACAATATGGGTCGCGGGTGCTCCGAGCTTGGCTAAGCCAATCAGTACGCCCGAAAACACACTCCGCCTCCCGCAGGGTCCGGCAGAGAGACACTACTATCAAAGCAAGAGCAAAATAAAGTTTACTTATCCAACACAACTGGCTATAACTCTTCAACATCTGAGCTGATGCTCCTTTGTAAATGTAGGCCAGAACACAATGTCAACAAGCTCATTCATTTCAATCATTTACCGTAATCTGCTAAATGGTTAAACAACTCAGCTTCTGTAAAAAAAAAAAGAAAGAAAGAAAAAAAAGAAGATACTACACTCTCTTTACTACCCGCATTCAACCAACTGCAACTCTCGTTATAACAAATTTTAAGCAAAAACACACAAAGAGGGATAAAGAGGGGGTAAAAGCAGAACTAAAAAGCCACACACAAACGGGGCGTTTCGTACAGAACAGAATGCAAACAGAAACTGGGGAAAGAGACATGAGAACAAAGAGCTATTCTATCAAATGTGTAGAATGAGCAAAGTCTGCAAATTTGTACAAATGATCTTTGGAGCTAAAGTGAACCTAGCTTGCTCAATGGACGACCCCCCCCTCCCCCCGCCCCGCCCCAACTCCCCATCACAAAGTGACATAACTCACCACTCTGGAGAGGAAACATCCCTTTTTTATATATATCACACAGCAATGCAATGTCTGTCACCCAGGTTTTTTTTTCCATCTTTTTCTTTTAAGTCTTTTTTTTGTTTGTTTGTGTTTTTTATTTTTTTGTCTTTTACATTAACTCAACTACTGATATAAGTTTTTTCTCTGAATTCTTTTTTTTAAGTTCGGTGAGTCATGTAATGCCTTTCCATTGGTAGGAGAGACTGGGGGGGGGGGGGGGGGGCAGCAAATATATATCTCAAGTCTTTAAATTTCTGCAAGCTGCTTTCTCAAACAAGAAGGCTGTACACGTTGCCTTGATGTAGGGGGGTTACAAAAAAGAAACAAAAAAAAGGAAGTCATGATTTCACCAATTGCTGTAGAAGGCATTTGAATGTGACCGAGATCAGGAGAGGTGGAATGATTGCTGGCCCTCGCGGGCCGCAATCAACAGTTTCTCGCGCATGATGTCGATGCTAGAGTAGTCGGGCAGCTTCAGGTAGTTCACGCAGGTCATGACCGACGGGAGGAAGTCGTCCGGGTTCTCTGTAGACTCAAACGTCTTCCGCACGATGGTCAGAGGCGGGTTCAGACTCCGGAAACCTGGGAGAATACATGGTAAATGGTAAATGGACTGCACTTATATAGCGCCTTCTGCTGCTCCAAACTACACGAGACCACTCACCTCCCACAGGCAGTCTGGGGCTTCCTGTAACAAACTGCAGAAAGAGTCTCTGCTGCTCTGCGTCGAAACTGCTGAGCACCTCAAACAGGAACCTCACCGCACGACTGGGGAGAGAGAAACACAACAGACACGTTAACACTTCTGCCATCTCCCATAACCTAGTCTTCCACATGACACCCAGTCTGTCATCTACTCCAGTCAAGGCTAATGGCCACACCCTCTATGGCCAGGCCCTCTATGGACACACCCTCTATGGACACACATTTCTAAAGGCGTATGACTTGCAGGAACATGCTGGGTATGAACGCATCACCAGTCAAGGCATATATATATATGCCAAGTCAAAACTCCCATGTTCCTCACCTGTCGTGTGTGTACCCGTGGTCAGGACGACAGCACTCCATGAGGGTCTTAACGTCCCAGGTCTCTGATTTGCTGCCGCAGAGCAGCTGGTCCAGCTAGAGGAACAGAGGACAGGACGAAGGGACCGCAGTTAATAGAGACGACTTCATTGGGGAAAGAAGAGAACACACACCGCAGAAAACGCTACGAACGAAACCATTGTCAATTAAGATCTACACCTTTGCATCTGGAACTAGAGTGTTCTAGAGGCTTCTACTTCACAGAGACAACTTACAACGTTTAAACAGGAGCAGTACTCACCTCCTCTGGGTAGAAATACTGCAAGTGGTGCAGAGGGAAGACGGACTCGAACCCTTCCCGGAACGACTCAAACTGTCTGGACACTCCCTCGTTGAGGGTCCAGTAGACCACCAGCTGGAGAAAGAGAGAGAGAGAGAGAGAGGGGGGGGGGGGGGGACGACATAGTCAATACAGCGGAAGAACTGCTAAAGTGTGCAGAAGATCAGATGCATATTTGCACTCAAAAGACTTGAGTTCAGTAAACCCTTAGAAGACATCATATACAGGTGCTGGTCATATAATTAGAATATCATCAAAAAGTTGATTTATTTCAGTAATTCCATTAAAAAAGTGAAACTTGTATAATTTATACATTCATTCCACACAGACTGATATATTTCAAGTGTTTATTGCTTTTAATTTTGATGATTATTACTGACAACTAATGAAAACCCCAAATTTAGTATCTCAGAAAATTAGAATATTGTGAAAAGGTTCAATATTGAAGACCCCTGGTGCCACACTCTAATCAGCTAACTAACTCAAAACACCTGCAAACGCCTTTAAATGGTCCCTCAGTCCAGTTCTGTAGGCTACACAATCATGGGGAAGACTGCTGACCTGACAGTTGTCCAAAAGACGACCATTGACACCTTGCACAAGGAGGGCAAGACACAAAAGGTCATTGCTAAAGAGGCTGGCTGTCCACAGAGCTCTGTGTCCAAGCAAATTAATAGAGAGGCGAAGGGAAGGAAAAGATGTGGTAGAAAACAGTGTACAAGCAATAGGGATAACCGCACCCTGGAGAGGATTGTGAAACAAAGCCGATTCAAAAATGTGGGGGAGATTCACAAAGAGTGGACTGCAGCTGGAGTCAGTGCTTCAAGAACCACCACACACAGACGTATGCAAGACATGGGTTTCAGCTGTCGCATTCCTTGTGTCAAGCCACTCTTGAACAAGAGACAGCGTCAGAAGCGTCTCGCCTGGGCTAAAGACAAAAAGGACTGGACTGCTGCTGAGTGGTCCAAAGTTATGTTCTCTGATGAAAGTAAATTTTGCATTTCCTTTGGAAATCAAGGTCCCAGAGTCTGGAGGAAGAGAGGAGAGGCACAGAATCCACGTTGCTTGAAGTCCAGTGTAAAGTTTCCACCGTCAGTGATGGTTTGGGGTGCCATGTCATCTGCTGGTGTTGGTCCACTGTGTTTTCTGAGGTCCAGGGTCAACGCAGCCGTCTACCAGGACGTTTTAGAGCACTTCATGCTTCCTGCTGCTGAATGCTTTATGGAGATGCAGATTTCATTTTCCACCCCATCACCGCATGGTGTGTGTGTCTGTGTGGTTTGACGTGAGGGCCACCTACCCTGAGGTACTCCTCCAGGTTGTAGATGGTGACGGGGACGTCCTTCCCTCCCTTCTTCAGCTCGATGTTGGGGAACCCCGGGAGGGTGAAGTCCAGGCCCAGGTCCTCCACGGAGCAGCCGTTCATGTTCAGGCTCTCCAAGGACTGCTGCAGAGTCTCCCTCGTCTGGAGTAGGGGAGGGGGGGGAGGGGAGAGGAGAGACAGATGGAGGAGAGAGGACAGACAGATGGAGGAGGGGAGGGAAGGAGAGATGGAGGAGAGAGAGGACAGAGGAATGTTTCATTACATTTATAAATGTGAAAATTCAGGATTGACCCAAACTCTTACTGTTGCTGAAGAACAATATGTGACAGGGGCTGGTGAGAGGGGCAACACGTGGGGAAACAAGTTTGGGAGGGTGAGGGGTGTGTGGGAGGGTGAGGGGTGTGTGGGAGGGTGAGGGGTGTGTGGGAGGGTGAGGGTTCTCCACCCTGCCTCACCTGTGAGCGGTCCTGTTCCAGCCGGTTCTTCTGGCGTATGATGTCCTCCAGGTGCTGGATGGACTTGGCCACGCCCGGGTCGATGTTGACCAGGTCGTGGGAGCTGATGGAGGACTCGTGCCTCAGCATCCACTTGTAGAAGGGCAGGCCGAGGGGCAGGTCCAGCTAGGAGTAGGGGAGGAGAGGCCCGTTAGAACATATGAGGGGGTCAGGTTGGTGGAGAAGCACTAACCACAGCTCCGAAAGCTGTATACAGGGTTCCTACAAGTTTCAACAAGTCAAAGATTTTAGACCTTTTTCAGACCTGTGGTCGGACTGATTTCAGATGTGGTCGGACTGATTTCCTTGCAGAATTTCATTTTTAAGACCGAGCACCTCATTTTTAGACCGAATAACTGACATTTTGGGGCTTTTTAGGCCTTGTAAATTGAATTGCTGAATGCTGTAGACTTAAAGGCTTTTTAAGACCAGCGCGGGAACCCTGTGTATACATAAGAAGATGATTGACACATTTCACAGCAGATACAGATAAGTCTGTCAATGGAACCCAAGTAGTCCGTACCAGTCTGAAGTCCATGATGGCTTTAGCCATGAGTTTGCCCAGGAAGCGGAATTTCATCTTGATTTTGGCGATGTGCGCTGGTTTGGTTGTCCTGCCGAAGGGAACGGCAAACAGCCCTCTGGAGCTGAACATGTACTTGGTCCCCTCTTGACTTCCTATGGAGGAGGAGATGGGAAAAGATAGATTAGTTTACAAGCTGAGCCTCCAAAACACAGGTTCTTAAGCATGAAACGCCCTTTAAAAGAACTAGTAAATGGACTGCACTTATATAGCGCCTTTATCCAAAGCGCTTTACAACGGCCTCTCATTCACCCATTCACACACACATTCACACACCAATGGCGGCAAGCTACCATGCAAGGCGCCGGCCCGCTCACTGGGAGCAATTTGGGGTTCAGTGTCTTGCCCAAGGACACTTCGACATGTGGCCAGCCGAGGCTCGAACCGCCAATCTGCCGACCTTGCGATCATTAGATCGTCAACTAGTCAGATGAACATGGCCCAGAGGGTGGGGGTCCTACCTTTGGGGTTGGACAGGGTGACCTCCTCGCCCCTCCACAGCCCCAGGTCAGCCCGCTGAAGCTCCTGGGAGACCAGGGCGTAGAACTCCAGAGTGGGACCCAGCCCCGTGCCCACCTGAGGGGGGGGAGAGAGAGAGGGGGAGGGGAGAGAGAGAGGGGGGGGGAGGGGAGAGAGAGACTTGTTTGATGGATTGATAGCGTGAATGAATCGTGAGCATCCATGCTTTTCTAAGACACTACTGATGACGTATCAGGGTCTTGAAGGGTTCTCATGTCATAGGGGAAGATTTGTAAATGTAATTGTAAACTGCCCTGAGTGTAACTCTGTTCCGAGGGGCAAGCCGAAAAGCGAGCGGCACTCCACAACGAAGGGGTAGGAGGTAAAAAATAGAAATGTGATAGGGCCATGCTGCTATACCTCGTTCTCATACTGGATCTCCAGCATGGCCCGTGAGCTGCCCAGGTCCTGCATCACTGACTCCGCCTGCTTCAGAAGCTCCTCGCGGTTTATCGTTCGCTGGAGAGAAAGAGAGCGAGAGAACAAGAGAGAGAGAGAGAGTTAATGAAATGTAAAAGAACAAAAAGACCAGAAAGCTACTGGTAAAATGTGGATATTATTATCATCATCGTGCCAGATCTGAACATCCTTCATCACAACAAACCTTTTTCCTGTCCAGACGGGGCGCCACGCGGCTGTCCTGAGAGTCTGATTGGTTGATCTCAGGGTTGGTGTCCAGCAGGCGCTGCATGGCCCGGTCACGGTCAAACGCCGTCACGTAGAAGAGCATCTGCCGCGTGTCGAAGGGGAAGAAGAAGGGACTGGGGGGCGGGGGGGTGTAGAGCAGTTATTAAACGGTATTGGTAGGAGGCCCAAACCCTTAAAATATTTAAATCTAACCTAAAAACCTTCATGTTTTACACCAGTTATGATTAAACACAAACACTTTTATCAACTATTGTCTTATTAAATGTTTTATCTATTTACTTCTTATACTTGCTTTTAATCATTGCCATTTTTATTTTCTTACTATGCTCCTCTTGCTGTATTTTTTAATAATGTATGTAAAGCACTTTGAATTGCCCCTGTTGTATGAAATGTGCTACATTTGCTACATTGCTACAATGTGCTACATACAAATAATGTATTGTTTGTGTCATTTGTTTGTGTGAGTTTTCCCCTAAGCATGCATTTGTGATGAATTCCTTCATGCAGCACATTTTATTTCAGATAAAAAGCTGCATATCAGTACGAGGGCCTGTGTGTGTTAAACAGTAGGAAGCGGTGGTGATCAGTACCAGGTCTTGCCCAGCTCGGTCAGCCAGGTGGGGATGTTCCCGGTCATGATGACCAGAGGGTCCTGCAGCTGCCGGTTGGCCTTAGCCGTCAGCTTGCTGTTGATGAACTCACTGTTGGGGATGATCTCCTTACACACAGCGTTCTGGAAGACAACGCAACAACTCAGAAGAGAGAGAGAGAGGCAACGGAACAGCGCAGAAGAGAGAGAGAGAGAGGGAACGACTCAGAAGAGAGAGAGAGAGAGGGGCAACGGAACAGCTCAGAAGAGAGAGAGAGGCAACGGAACAGCTCAGAAGAGAGAGAGAGGCAACGGAACAGCTCAGAAGAGAGAGAGAGGCAACGGAACAGCTCAGAAGAGAGAGAGAGATGGAACAGCTCAGAAGAGAGAGAGAGAGGGAACGACTCAGAAGAGAGAGAGAGAGGGGCAACGGAACAGCTCAGAAGAGAGAGAGAGGCAACGGAACAGCTCAGAAGAGAGAGAGAGATGGAACAGCTCAGAAGAGAGAGAGGCAACGGAACAGCTCAGAAGAGAGAGAGAGATGGAACAGCTCAGAAGAGAGAGAGATGGAACAGCTCAGAAAAGAGAGAGATGGAACAGCTCAGAAGAGAGAGAGAGAGAGATGGAACAGCTCAGAAGAGAGAGAGAGATGGAACAGCTCAGAAGAGAGAGAGATGGAACAGCTCAGCAGAGAGAGAGAGATGGAACAGCTCAGAAGAGAGAGAGAGATGGAACAGCTCAGAAGAGAGAGAGATGGAACAGCTCAGAAGAGAGAGAGAGAGATGGAACAGCTCAGAAGAGAGAGAGAGAGATGGAACAGCTCAGAAGAGAGAGAGATGGAACAGCTCAGAAGAGAGAGAGAGAGAGATGGAACAGCTCAGAAGAGAGAGATGGAACAGCTCAGAAGAGAGAGAGAGAGATGGAACAGCTCAGAAGACAGAGAGGCAAGGGAACAGCTCAGAAGACAGAGAGAGGCGTTGACTCAGAGGCCTTCCACCATCGTTTCTCACAGAAAGAATTATTGACTCATCAACAAGATCTCCAACTTAACTAGGCGTGACACACCTATTGGTCAATCACCTGATAGGAGCATATGTGACTGCGACTGGTTAACTTGCAAACCACACGCTCACTCGAAGGGGTCAAAATGTGAAAGTGAAACTTGTGTCAACAATAAGTTTTAGTTTCTAGTGTTTGAGGTGTACCTCAAATACGCCTGTCGTGTTCATTTCAATGTATGACACATCATTTGAAAGCTTACAATCTGTAGTTTAAGCACATGTAAAGAAATAAAATAATAATGAAAAATGAATTTGGCAACTGGTTGCACTTTTCACCAGCAGCTGTCCCGTATGTTGTCCAGGTGAGCGGGTCACTCACCTCGTACAGGTAGAACCAGAACCTGCTGATGGAGTGCAGGACCCTCAGCAGCAGGTTGACGTCCAGGGAGGGGTCTTCGAAGGTCATGCTCTCTGGAGGCTCGTGGATGAGGTACACCTCTAAGGGGTTGGCGATGCTGGGGCACACGCCGTCTGCAGAGGGGGGGAGAAGGGTTCAGAGGGGGGGGGGGCAGGGTTCAGAGGGGGGGAGAAGGGTGCAGGGTTCACAGCTCAGGCGTTGCAGTACACGACAAGACTCGGCTTAAGAGAGGCAGCATTTGTTTCAACGGTAGTAATTACAACTAGACAGGGACAATTCCTGTGGAAATTATGAAGTGTGCTTGCCCCTCACAGCCAGTAGGGGGCAGGTGAGCGGCCTCTGGCCCCCCGGCCCCCCGGCCACTCCACTGCACCCCCCGGCGAAGACAGCGTTTCTCTAGCTCACCCAGGGGCCGAGCTAACAAGCACTAGCTAACTAGCGCTTACTAGCACTTACTAGTGTTAGCTAGTTGAATTTTGTGGCTGTTTTTAGATTTGTTGTTGTACGGCGACCTTGAGTGCCATGAAAGGCGCCTTATAAAATAAATGTATTATTATTATTATTATTACTAGCACTTACTAGCGTTAGCTAACTAGCACTAGCTAACTAGCACTTACTAATGTTAGCTAACTAGCACTTACTAACGTTAGCTAACTAGCACTAGCTAACTAGCACTTAACGTTAGCCAACTAACTAACTCCCCTGCGAAGACTGTCAGATCCCCAATTCATTGTACGTGTGAGAAAATACAAAATAACCCAGTAGAAACCAGTAGAACCAATAGAAACTAGTAGGACCAGTAGAAACCAGTAGAACCAGTAGGACCAGTAGGACCAGTCGAAGCAGGGCCGTTGAAGGAGACTCCTACCGTGCCACAGCTCGTCCTGCTTCTTGGCGTTGCGGGGGGAGGTCTTGGTGGGGGCGGTCTGCGCTCGGCCCCTCTTCCCTCCCACCGCGTCTTTGCTGCCATCCTCGTCCTCTCTCACTGGCTTATACCTGACAGGACACAGAGTGGGGGGGGGGGGGGTCACTGGCTTATACCTGACAGGACACACTAGCACCAGGGGAGCCCCCCCTCCCAAATTTCGTTGTTTGGTACCTGTACTATAGCAATGACAATAAAGACCATTCATACATTCATTCATTCACAGAGTGGGGGGGGGTCACAAACACACAGACAGGAAGGGGTTTGTCACTCACCTGAGTGTGTGTGTGTGTGTGTGTGTGGGGGGGGGGGTACTGTGGTGTGTGCGGTAGGTAGCCAGGATGAAGGGGGGGGTACCAGATGGTGTGTGTTACCAGATGGTGTGTGTTTGGGTCTACAGTACCAGATGGTGTGTGTTTGGGTCTACAGTACCAGATGGTGTGTGTTTGGGTCTACAGTACCATATGGTGTGTGTTGTGGTGTGTAGTACCATATGGTGTGTGTTTTGGTGTGTGTTGTGGTGTGTAGTACCATATGGTGTGTGTTGTGGTGTGTAGTACCATATGGTGTGTGTTGTGGTGTGTAGTACCATATGGTGTGTGTTGTGGTGTGTAGTACCATATGGTGTGTGTTGTGGTGTGTAGTACCATATGGTGTGTGTTGTGGTGTGTAGTACCATATGGTGTGTGTTGTGGTGTGTAGTACCATATGGTGTGTGTCTTGGTCCAGATGCCGGCTCGGCCCAGCGGGTTGGCCTCGTCGTCCGTGGACTCCCTCTCCTCCTCCGCCTGCAGGCTGAACTGTCTGACGGCCTGGTACACCGTCATGTTGTAGGGCAGCAGGTGGTCTCCGATGTAGAACTGCAGCCTGTGACGCACGCTGCCGGAGTTCAGGAACTGAGCCGCCTGGGGGAGGAACGACAGGTTAGGAGGTCACATCAATCATGGCAGAGCAAAACACCATCTCAGGGTTCCCACACCTTCTGAAACATCACATTCAAGCACTTTCAAGACTCAATTCCCTCAAATTCAAGGACCCAACACGGCATAGTTTGAGACAGATCGAGATGAGAATTTATATAATAGGAACTAACCGCTCACAGACAACAATTAAAAAGAGAGGCTTGAATGGGAATTAAATCAAGCACTTTCAATGACCCATGTCTATTTTCAAAAACTTTTAAGACCTTGATTTTTTTTTCTCTCAAATTCACAAACTTTCAAGGGTTTCCAGGACCCGTGGGAACCCTGCTAGCTGGTATGTAAAGGGATTCGCAAGGATGATGAATAGGCCAGAGACACTCACCAGTGATTCGTCGATTTCGTCATCAGAACCGTCGTCGTCACTATCCTCGTCCTCCTCTCTGATTCGTCCGTAACCTGCACACACAAAATCCCCCATGAGCACCGTGACCTTTACCGCGCTGAAGGTTCTATCTAAATTTTTGGTCAAAATTTAGTTTAGTTATATAATCTGATCCATTAGGTGTTTATTAGCAGTACAGTACCATCACAGCACAATACCATCACAGTACCATCACAGCACAATACCATCACAGCACAGTACCATCACAGCACAGTACCATCACAGTACCATCACAGCACAATACCATCACAGTACCATCACAGCACAGTACCATCACAGCACCATCACAGCACAGTACCATCACAGTACCATCACAGTACCATCACAGCACAATACCATCACAGTACAGTACCATCACAGCACAATACCATCACAGTACAGTACCATCACAGCACAGTACCATCACAGCACCATCACAGCACAGTACAGTACCATCACAGTACAGTACCATCACAGTACCATCACAGTACAGTACCTTCACAGTACCATCACATCACAGTACAGTACCATCACAGTACAGTACCATCACAGTACCATCACAGTACAGTACAGTACCATCACAGTACAGTACCATCACAGTACCATCACAGTACAGTACCATCACAGTACCATCACAGTACAGTACCTTCACAGTACCATCACAGTACAGTACAGTACCATCACAGTACCATCACAGTACAGTACCTTCACAGTACCATCACAGTACAGCACAGTACCATCACAGTACCATCACAGCACAGTACCATCACAGTACAGTACCATCACAGTACCATCACAGTACAGTACCATCAGTGGTAAAAAACAAAGCCAGTCCTCACCTCTGACCACCAGGTACCTCTCTATGGCCTGGACCAGAGCCAGGGGGTCAATCTTCACCGGCCCGCCCTTCCACTGCTTCACGTTGGTGCAGTCTGGGTGCCTCTGCAGCTGACACTTCAGCTGGTGTGTGTTGAAGAACTTCAGCGCCTGAGACCCTCTGATGGACACACACACACACACACACACACACACACACACACACACACACACTATAGTGAAGCACACTAACACACAGAGCAGGCAAGCCTTACCCAAGCACCTTTGGCTCCACATAGGTTTAAACATTCCAGGTCCAGGAGATCCAAGAGCCGTACTGGAGATAGTATGAGAATGAGGTCTAGTATACAACAGTTAGTTGCCACCAATGGGGCTTTTCCATCAGCGGCCCAGGTCGGCTCGCGTCAGGTCGGTTCAGCCCGCTTTAGATCAGTTCTGGTTTTCCATTATACACAAACCGACCCGGACTAGTAGGAGGAGTAGACGATAGTAGGCGGAGTTACGCGTCACACGCAGCCTGGCAAAAAGCTTCCGGGTGTACACAGCAACAACAGCCGTGATTTTTTTGGAGAGAAAGAGAAAGAGAGAGAGGAAGCTATGTACACTAGGGCTGCAACTAACGATTATTTTGGTAGTCGACTAATCTGTCGATTATTTTTTCGATTAGTCGCGATTAGTCGTGTGGCTTTTCGCTGCGCGTAAATGGCGACGCAGAAGCATAAATCCGGCTTAACTAGCTATCTAACCTAACGTTACGCCAAGCTACAGCTGCTCACAGAGCTAGTTGACTGGCTAGCTAGCATTGCTGGCTAGACTACAGACAGCTCACGTTAGTAGGCTACGCTTGGCGCTGTTTATCTTACAGACAGCTCGCTGGTGGACTCAACATAATTGAAATAGCATTCACTTATCAAGCATCATTCATGATCATCCACCATGACTACCTGGTATTTTAATAGCGACCACCCCTCACTTCATTTCATCTCGCGTTCTCCTGGCTTCAACATGGAAAACCCCTGCTACGTAACGTTACATACAAGCGCCTCTGTCTGTCACATGCGTGCCACAGGGCAAATAAATTAATAGCACAAACGCTCATAGCATGTACAGCCCTGTCCATGAGACATTGTTTTCCAACATGTAACAGTAAAGCTAACATAAACATTACGACCCTAACAATATAACGTAAGCCAGTTGGCTAACAACGTTAGCTAAAACTTACCCAGCTGATTCTTGCATGGCTCCCGGAAAAAAAAAAAAAAAAAAAAAAACGTTTTTTTAACCAAATTTTTTATGCGATTAGTCGACAACAACATTTCACGTCGACGAATTTCCGTAATCGATTAGTCGTGACTAGTCGACTAGTCGTTGCAGCCCTAATGTACACATAATAAAGTCATGTTTTTTGAACCCTTAAAAACACTGCCTTCACTTGTCTGCTTTATGAACTGTAGTATCATCATCGGGAAACGCCGACAAGACACGAATCTACCGGAATTTGACTCATGAGTGAACGGCGAAAATGGCTGGACAGCACAGCAGCAGCAGCGGGTGAACTCCCGGTTCATCGAGTTTAACTTCTCGGGGTGTCAGCGCGGTGGTTAAGGGCTCAAAATGACCGTAGACCGATGGTGAAGTTAGCAAAGGAGTATTGTGTTTGTACCACCTCCACAGCCGGTGTTATTCACGGACAAAGACGGTGCATAATAGCGATTTTTGTGTTGTGCTTGTTGTAAATAAAAGTTCTATGATTCATTGAAATGACATTAAACTAAGATAATACGATGGTCAGCATAATCTTTCGAATCTTTATTAATAAGCTATTACAGAAACTCTAGTGACATTTTCCTAGAGCGAATGTGGTATTTCAAGATGGCGGTTAGTGAAGAAATCTATGGACATGGGATGACGATTTCCATTGACCAATCAACGGTGTGCAGCATCACACGTCACACGCAGCCTGGCAAAAAGATCCGGATGTTAAAATTTAGACCCTGCTCTCGATGTGGAGCTAAAGAAGCGACCCGAACCGACCTGGGACGACAATGGAAAAGGGGAAAAGAAGCAGGCCGAAGCGGGCTGGCCTGCTTTGGCGCTGTAATGGAAAAGCGCCACAAGTCATTTGATTGGACAAGAGGCATGCCATGAGTGCCGATATACAGTATAACAGCACTGGGACTTGTATAACAGCACTGGGACTTTTAACTATGTATCACTCCGCCGCACAGGTGTTCTACTAAATGACCGTTAATTAGACTACATGTTTGTGTTCAGGTTACTAGGCAACAGTCCAGTTGAAGTTCAGTTGCGGAACTATTTTTTGTTGGCGGCGGAGCCAAAATAAATGATTAAATAAACGAACAAATCATAATCTGTTGTCGCTTATTACTGTTAATATATCATATTAATGGAGCTGTAGAACTGTTGTATAAAAGCAATATCACACTCGAGGTTGTGCTGTTATACTGCCTGCGGCCTCGAATCACAGCCGTGCTGATATTCAGTATAACAGCACTCCCTCTCGTGTGATATTGCTTAAGTATAACTAGGGCTGGGTTCAAAAAATCGATTTCCCGATTCTGAATCGATCTTCATTAAATGAGCGATTATCGATTCATAAATCCCGAGATCGATCTTTCATATACTTTTTTTTTTGCTTGCAGCTTCAACCCGCAACGAGATCTCGTGGCCAGATCTCGCGCTACAAGAATGTATCATATCTCACGCAACGTGAGGTCCCAACACTAAAATCTAAAAACATGGCGATGGCAGGGACACTCAAGTCACCACCAGGCTTAAAGTCAGATGTCTGGGTGAATTTTGGATTTAAAAAATGTGACGATAGAGATGAGCTGGACAAAAGCAAAGTCATATGTAAATAAAAAGTACATCCATGTAACTGCTTTGGAGTCAATTCATTGATATGTTTAACAATGCTACATGTTATAGGGTTCCTTGAACCATTTATAGCATTAGTTCGGAGAATCTCTTTCATATTCAAGCAAAAAATGTATATTGTAACTAGATCGAATCGGAATCGAATCGAATCGAATCGTGAGCTGTGAATCGGAATCGAATCGTTTTGGGAAATCAGTGGCGATCCCCAAACCTAAGTATAACCCACGTTCAGATGTAATAAAATACAGAACACAGCAGATATGGACAGCTGCGATATCTTTGTCTCCCCCCCCCCCTCAGGTGGGTTACAGGGCTGGGGTCCAGGTGAGGTGAGAGGGCGGTAGAACAGAGACAGGCAGGTTAGAGGGACAGGTAAGGGGCGGTGTGCTGACCTGCTCCCGTTGCCGTTCCCACTGGGGAAGTCGTGCACCTTGACGGGGAACTGCTCCATCTGGCTCAGGCAGTTGTTCATCTTGTGCACCAGAGCCAGGAGAGGCCCGTTCTCAGACGGGTCCAGACGACCTACAGGCTCCATACCGGGAACCTTCAGGACACCACAACACACACAGGAAAGACGCACTCAGTTACGGCTTCTTAACACTAGAACAGCCGTGCCTTTTTTACCTACTAAAAGACAAATGACCCCCTCTTTACAATGCTCAAGCTGCTATTTACACACAACGACCACTAGTTGGCCGCTTGTAAATTAGCCTGCTTCCGACACAGAAAAACTGCAAAATAGCTTTATACTAGCTTATCCTGATGTGATTTTGAAAATGTAAGGATACTGGGTGGTAGAATGCACATATCTAGTTAAAGTCATTAAAGGAGGGTCCTGAAATGTGATCCAGTGCAAAGATATAACACTTTTCTTTACTCATGGCTGTTCTAGTGTTAAACCACGGTTAAACACCAATCCAGGGGGTAGAAACTATGAATGGCTGTCGAACATAATTCAACCAAGGCGCAAAAACATTGTCTAAACGATGTCTGACAAGCTCGGCTATAAACGTAAGAGTGCATAAGCGTTAAGCGTTCCCCGAGGCGTCCTCCTCCTCTCTCACCGGGCAGCCGAAGAAGACGTGCAGGAACCTCCGGAGCCTGACGTCGCGGGTGACCAGGTCCCGCTCGCTGCTGGAGGTCAGGTACAGCAGCAGCTGCTTCACCAGGCCGCTGTGCTGGATCTCAAACGACGACACGTCAGACTCCGACACGATGCTGCAGATGTCCACAAGGCACTCCACACCTCCGTCCATCTGGACGCAGGGGGAACGATGTCAATCAATCACATGGATTTTATATAGCACGATTTAAACATGACACTTGTCAACCAAAGTGCTTTACAGTAAAAGTACTCCTAAAGCGTAAGTAAACAGAAAATAAACAGCAGTCAGACAAACAGAGGAACAGAACACGTCAAAACAAACAAGGCAGGAGTCAGAGTGAGTCAGGGAACGCTAAGGAAAACAAGTGAGTTTTGAACTTGGATTTAAAGGACTTCATGGATATGAATATGAGATGAGCAGTGGTGTAGTCTACGTGATACGCAGGACTACGCCGTATACCCACTAGGAAAGGCCAAGGATTTCCGTATACCCACTTAAAAATGTGAGGATACGTAACAGCGTTTTGTGACTTTCATTCATAAAATTCACCCTGTCCGTGTTACGAAGCACTTGAATTTTGGACTATTGGGACTGACTATAGCGTCATATACCATCAACGGGGGGAGATGCGACATGAAATATGCCAAAATGCAGCACTATCATGCACAGATCAGCCTTATAACATGTAATGTTAGATATATAACGTTAGACAGGGAGCGCAGATTTATTTTTATGCCGTTCCGAAATGAACGATATGAGGCTGGGAGGGAAAGAAATCACAGTATACCCACTAGAAAAAACTAGACTACCCCACTGGACATGAGTACTGGCACACCAGGGCTCCAGACTAACATTTTCCCACTTTTTCATTTGGAGGCACCAGCACATGAGTTGGTCGCAAACAAAATGTTGTCACGCAATAGAAAAAAATATTATATTATTATGTTCATTATTAATTATCATCTTAGAAATGAACTTTTGAGCCATTGCATTCAGAGACAACTCTGTGCTGTGTCCCCTTCTCATTATCATGGTTTTACCATTTCACAAACCCATACAGAAACACATCACATGCTACCAGACCTTTCTTTGATGATCAAAACAAACACATTGTTTAATCATGACACCGTTGCATGAGGGAGAAGGCATTCCCAGCAGGGTTGCCAGATGGGATTGACAATTTCCAGCCTAACCAGTCTAAAAACAGCCAAATCCACCAAAAACCAGCCCATCTGGCAACCCTGATTCCCAGGCAGCATGCATAACACTGAGAGTACAGGCCAAAACAAGTCATATGAACATGTTACTACTGTAGAGTTTAGAAGTGGGGCTGTTGGTGTACCATGACTGACAGCACTAGTGAGTTATTTCAGGTTGTTCACCTTGGCAAAACCACCAGGGGGCATCGTTGAGCAAAATGCTTACAAGGAGTTATAGTTTGTTTATAACAGGGTTCCTACAAGTTTCAACAAGTCAAATTTAAGACCTTTTCAGACCTTTTTTTAGACCTCTTTGAATAGAATTTTTGACCTATTCACGACACCATATGATAGCTTTTTGTCATCCTCGAGGTGATGAAATTAGGGATTTTGCCATACAGACAAAAAAGGAAGGGAATTTGCATTTCTTTGGTTCCAGCTTGATCCATTTCCGCGTAAATAGATGTGGTCGGACTGATTTCCTTGCAGGATCTCATTTTTAAGATCTGGCACCTAATTTTTAGACCCAATAGCTGAAATTCTGGACCTTTTTAGGCCTTTTAGATTGGATTGTTGGATTTTAGACTTTACGGCTTTTTAAGACCAGCGTGGGAACCCTGTTATAAACATGAGGCCATCTGAGGGATTATGTGCAGACTTGCTTATGAGTTGTTGCTTCAAGATGGAGAAATGGACAATGATTGTCTGGTCAGAGAAATTCAAAATTATGTCCTTGGATAAACCTTCATTTAGAACGAATCATGTCTTCTTGGACACTTCCTAAAATTGTGTCAGACATGGAATGTGTGTGTCCACGAAATTGCATATTATGAACATACAGCGATATAATGTTTCATCATTCATCATAATGTTGCATCACACTCTCATACCGTCACTCACACGCCTACTATGAACAGTGAGTTTAATGACAGTTTAATGGTCACGTACCTGCAGGCAGAGTTGCTCCGTGGCTGTGCAGAGTCTCTGCAGTACATTCAGTGCCGGGTTTGTGACGTCCACATTCTCAGAGTTGAAGTAGCGCTCCACAAACTTGCTGGCCTGTTCTTTGATCCAAGCTTTTATCTTATCCCTGGGGGGGAAAGACCAGTTTAAATCATCATGAACCAGTACCATTATATCATTATTCGGTTAAGTCAAGTCTGACGTCACACATTAGCAATTTCCGGGTCCAAAAACTTCCCCGCACCAGAGTACCAGTGTACTAAAGCGGTAGAATGACAGTTCGATCGTTTTTTAGACTCAGATCTATTCATACAACAAGGGACACAGTACTTTCCCGTTTTTCCCACATTGTCAGTGTCTTTGAGCCTCGGAAAAGGGCTATACAAATATAATGAATTATTATTATTACTGCGGCATTTCGAAGAGAGCGCCTCAGCCAACGTTGGACCCGGAAACACGTCACGACTTAACAACCGAATAGTCACAACTTGGGTGAATGTGATTCTAGATTGTACTTATTATTTTGGGATAACCGGGCAGCTACAAAGTAGTTCCAGTATTATTAATGAAATTGAACCGAGGCTTCTACTGACCGGGTGACTAGAAAAAGACATAGCCAACTCACAACCACACAACCACACAAACATAACATGGATACATTGTATACCAAGACCCAACATGGGGAGCATGGGGCATGTGGTCAAAGCTAGGTAGCTTGTTAGTGACTGGTTCCATTAATCACATCTGGTTAGCTAGCAGCTAGGTAGCTTGTTAGGGGACTGGTTAGCTAGCAGCTAGGTAGCTTGTTAGGGGGTTGTTTAGCTAGCAGCTAGGTAGCTTGTTAGGGGGGGTTTCATTAAAAGTGTTGATCGGCACCAGACAAGATTGACATCATTTGTACAGCTCATGCAGCTGGTTTGCTAGCTAGCTAGATAACTAACAAGATAGACGTGTTACCTCATCTCTTTTTGTCCACAGTGACCAGTCAAAGAAAACCTCCCCTTTGGTTGGCATTGTATTTGATAATATTAAACATTATCCTACCTGTTGTTGGAGACAGAGTCCTTGGGCGGGGCCCGTGCCAGGCCGCTCACCCCTGCCGTGCGGGAGGGTTCAGAGTTTGCACTGTTAGTCTGCGCCCCCAGCTTGCCCCAGGTCTTGGGGTTCAGACTGGCCAGGAAGGATGATTTGGGGGACTGGGTGGTGGTAGGACTCTTGGCTGTGGAACAAGAGAATATTAAGATTATTTTATTTTTTGTTTTGTGTGAAAACCCCTCACTTGATAGACCATTGCTGGTAAGATGAGAGCTTTAAGCATCATTAGCGTGCAGAGACAGCAGTGTGAGGAGGACAGTGAGGAGGACAGAGACAGCAGAGTGTGAGGAGGACAGTGAGGACAGAGAGGAGGACAGAGACAGCAGAGTGTGAGGACAGAGAGGAGGACAGAGACAGCAGAGTGTGAGGAGGACAGAGAGGAGGACAGAGACAGCAGAGTGTGAGGAGGACAGAAACAGCAGAGTGTGAGGAGGACAGAGAGGAGGACAGAGAGGACAGAGAGGAGGACAGAGAGGACAGAGAGGAGGACAGAGACAGCAGTGTGTGAGGACAGAGAGGAGGACAGAGAGGACAGAGAGGAGGACAGAGACAGCAGTGTGTGAGGACAGAGAGGAGGACAGAGACAGCAGAGTGTGAGGAGGACAGAGACAGCAGAGTGTGAGGAGGACAGAGAGGAGGACAGAGACAGCAGAGTGTGAGGAGGACAGAGAGGAGGACAGAGACAGCAGAGTGTGAGGAGGACAGAGAGGAGGACAGAGACAGCAGTGTGTGAGGAGGACAGAGAGGAGGACAGAGACAGCAGAGTGTGAGGAGGACAGAGACAGCAGAGTGTGAGGAGGACAGAGAGGAGGACAGAGAGGAGGACAGAGACAGCAGAGTGTGAGGAGGACAGAGACAGCAGAGTGTGAGGAGGACAGAGAGGAGGACAGAGAGGAGGACAGAGAGGAGGACAGAGACAGCAGAGTGAGAGGAGGACAGAGACAGCAGAGTGTGAGGAGGACAGAGAGGAGGACAGAGACAGCAGAGCGTGAGGAGGACAGAGAGGAGGACAGAGAGGAGGACAGAGAGGAGGACAGAAACAGCAGAGTGTGAGGAGGACAGAGAGGAGGACAGAGAGGAGGACAGAGACAGCAGAGTGTGAGGAGGACAGTGAGGAGGACAGAGACAGCAGAGTGTGAGGAGGACAGAGAGGAGGACAGAGAGGAGGACAGAGACAGCAGAGTGTGAGGAGGACAGTGAGGAGGACAGAGACAGCAGAGTGTGAGAAGGACAGAGAGGAGGACAGAGACAGCAGAGTGTGAGGAGGACAGAGAGGAGGACAGAGACAGCAGAGTGTGAGGAGGACAGAGACAGCAGAGTGTGAGGAGGACAGAGAGGAGGACAGAGAGGAGGACAGAGAGGAGGACAGAGACAGCAGAGTGTGAGGAGGACAGAGACAGCAGAGTGTGAGGAGGACAGAGAGGAGGACAGAGACAGCAGAGTGTGAGGAGGACAGAGACAGCAGAGTGTGAGGAGGACAGAGAGGAGGACAGAGAGGAGGACAGAGACAGCAGAGTGTGAGGAGGACAGAGAAAGCAGAGTGTGAGGAGGACAGAGAGGAGGACAGAGAGGAGGACAGTTACCCTGATTGTCTACTTTGTCGTCGTCCCGGGGGGGAGAGTACTTGGGCCGTCGGGGGCCTCGCTTAGGCAGCCGTTTCCTCTTCAACACGTCACTTAACCGCCTGGGGGAGGGGGAGAGATTAACATGCTGTCCTATGGGGGGAAGCGTGTGTCCATAATAGACCTATCGCTAAGCCACACCCCAAAGTAGAAATTGTCCAATCATATCACAGCAAAAGTCACTACAGGCAGAAAACTCGGACAAGCAACTCGCTAATATCTGATGGTGAAAAGCTTCTAGACTAAATATTCTTGTCATCTTTAAAAAAAAAAAAAAAATATGTCTATTACTTGCTGTGGTAAATCAGAAATTTGAACTCCCGCCATTGTAAGTCATTGAATGTCATTGTCACGAACGGTCAGTCAGTCCGTGAAGAATCTGAGCGAGCGTTGTTTGTTTGTCCGAGTTTTAAAAGGGGGCGTGGCTTAGCGATAGGTCTATTGTGTTTAGTGTGTGTGTGTGTGTGCCCATAACTGTGTCTAGTGTGTGTGGTGTCTCACCCCTGGTGAGGAGGGTCCAGAGAGTCACCCATGCTGAGTGTGTGTGTGTGTGTGTGTGTGTGTGTGGTGTCTCACCCCTGGGGACTCAGGTCCAGTGAGTCATCCATGCTGTGTGTGTGTGTGTGTGTGTGTGTGGTCTCTCCTCACCCCTGGGGACTCAGGTCCAGAGAGTCGTCCATGCTGTGCTGGAAGCTGGGCGAGCCCAGGTCTGGCGTGGCGTTGGGGGCGGAGGTGGTGGAGGCGGTGCTGATGGTGGTGGTGCAGAGGCTGGCCGTGCCGCTGGTGCACGCCTTGGGAGGGCTGGTCAGGAACGCCTCCGACTCCGCCAGGTTCTTCACCTGGTGCATCACACCTGGAGGAGGAGACGGAAGCAGCACGTGCAGCTCCGTGGTCAGACAGAACGGTTCATTGTGGACTGACTTATATTCAGGGTTCCCACACCTTCTGAAACGTCACATTCAAGCACCTTTCAAGGACTTTCAAGACTCAATTCCCTCAAATTCAAGGACCCAACATGGCATAGTTTGAGACAGAACTAGTTGACGAGCTAAGTAAAACATTTTTGAATATATATCTTTTTTTTAGAGAGAGAGAGAGCGAAGGGAATTCAAACACTTTCAATGACCCATGTCTATTTTCAAAAACTTTTAAGACCTTGATTTCTTTTTCTCAAATTCACAAACTTTCAAGGATTTCAAGGACCCGTGGGAGCCATATATAGCCTTATTCCAAAGCGCTTTACAACGGCCTCTCATTCACCCATTCACACACACATTCACACACACTTTCACACACCAATGGCGGCAAGCTGCCATGCAAGGCGCCGGCCGGCCCGCTCACTGGGAGGAATTTGGGGTTCAGTGTCTTGCCCAAGGACACTTCGACATGTAAGCCAGCCGGGACTCGAACCGCCGATCTGCCAACCTTGCGATCATTAGACGGCAGCTCTCCCTCCTGAGACACAGCCGCCCCCCACAGAAAGCTTGGTTCATCCAAGTGCACCACGATGTTCCATCTCCTCACTGCCAGGGGTCTGGCTTAAATATATATCGCTAGCCTCATAGCTTAATTGCCTACGTCATATTTTGGCCAAATTGAGATATCCGCCTAACTCTACTCTCCTAACACTGCTGATTCACTGTGCATATACCATCAGAATGCTTGTTACATTCCAAAATCACTATCTGCCCAAGTCATCTCTTTGACATCGAGGCATTTTTGACACTACATACAAAGATGGCTCGGCTGACCAGAAGTGAAGCATGACTTAGGCAATTATGCTACGAGGCTAACACTGCTTTATGCTATGAAGCCAACGATATGCAACAGTCAGGGTTCCTACAAGTTTCAACAAGTCAAATTTAAGACCTTTTTAGACCTCTGAATATAATTTTAGACCTATTCGCGACACCGTATGATAGCTTTTTGTCATCCTCGAGGTGATGAAATTAGGGATTTCACTGCCATACAGACAAAAAAGGAAGCGAATTGGCATTTTTTGGGTTCCAGCTTGATTAATTTACGCGTTTATAGATGTGGTCGGACTGATTTGCTTGCAGGAGATTTTAAAGACCTAGCACCTCATTTTTAGACCGAATAACTGAAATGTGAGACCTTTTTAGGCCTTATGAATCGGATTGCTGGATTTTAGACTTCAAGGCTTTTTAAGACCAGTGCGGGAACCCTGAACATTAAACTGTGGTGGAGGGGGAGGCATCAGAACCAGTGCAGCAGGCCCATCTCATCCAACAGCAGTTCTTCTCAATCCTGGGAGCTATAAGTGTGAGATGTTTTTAGCTGAGTGTACTTGTTTTAAATCATTCTAGGTCAGCCCACTGTGGAAGCAGAGACGCAGGCAGGCAGGCAGGGCGGATCTGTTACCTTCTCTTCTGAAATAGACGCTGAAGACATCTGGAAGCTTCTGCATTAGAATCTCAGCCATCTGCAGAGAGCCCACCACAATCTTCAGGTCCTGACTGGACAGCATGGAGGCGATGTGACTGCAGGAGGACAAAACACCGTCATGTCAAGAAACCCACACCGTTGGTGTAGCGACTAGATAGAGTCCAGTAGTAAAAAGTCGCTGAGAGACGCGAGCAGGGTCTGGGTTGATGTTATGACACGCCCAAAACAATTCACTTGAGAAAAAAAGGTACATTTAAAGCATTTATTGAAATGGAACAATCAAACTAGTGAACGTACAAAATGTATCTATATAAAATAAGAAAATAATCAACAATATATAACGAAGATGCGGTCAACAAAAAATACAACGACCCCGTCTCCCCTCTCTCTCCACTCCCACCATACAGGTGAACAGGTGTTTTAGTTAACCTCGGGCTAGCCCCGCCCATAATCATGTGACTTCCGGAAGGAAGAACAGAACGTCATCAAAACAATAAACAAACAACCAAATAAACTCACAAATCATATTCATGGCTCCTACAATTGGGATATTAATATTTTAATATTCACTCATATTTGTACTGTATATTTGGTCTTGAGTTTTGTTGTATTGTCGTCTACTTGTTGTATGTACTGTAGCCTGTTCAGCATGGTAGAATACCAAATCATGTTCCTAGTGCACTGCACATGGCAAATAAAGTTGAATTGAATTGTCCCCAGGGGGAAATTCATTTTCACACCACTGTACAGTATACATATATACATACAACACTGTATAACACAGACAGTACTACACATGACAGATACACAGGTACACACACTTGCACGGTCTGTTATTTAAGGCAACAATGGCTGCGGGGATCAGGCTTTTGCCAAAGCGAGCCCTTTCACACCTCAGAGTTCAGTACCTACGCCCGGATGGCAGTGGGGCGAGGTACAGGTTGAGTGGGTGGGTGATGTCCTGTTCTATTGTGGTTGCGATGCGTGAGACGGCCCTGTTGTTTAGTGCAATTGCTACAAGTCACCTGTGTAGAAACCAAACTGCTACAAGTCGCCTGTGGTAAAACCCTCAGCTCACCTGGATACGGCGTGGTTCCGCAGCACGTCCTTCAGCAGTTCTGCGTCAGCGAAGTAGATGATCCTGAGGATGGCGCGAAGGCACTTGTGTCTGACGGCCGGGCCGGCGGAGGAGCTGTACACCTCATACAGGACCCCGAACAGCGTCTTGATGAAGCACTTGGCCAGCTCAGGGTCCTCCTTCATCAGCTGGGCTCGCGCGTCCTCCCGCCGCACCTCCTGGTGACCCCCTGGGGGACAAACACAAAACACTCCACTCAGAAACAGCCCAACACTCCCCTCAGAAACAACACAAAACACTCCACTCAACAGGGTTCCCACACCTACTGAAACATCACTTTCAAGCACTTTTCAAGGACTTCCAAGACTCAATTCCCTCAAATTCAAGGACCCAACACGGCATAGTTTGAGACAGAACTAGTTGACGAGCTAAGTAAAACATTTTTGAATATATATATTATTATTATTATTTTTAGAGAGAGAGAGAGACTGTCACCTGTATTGGGGTTTCACCTGTCTCACCTGTATTGTGTCTCTGTCTCACCTGTATTGTGTCTGTCTCACCTGTATTGTGACTAGTGTTGTTCCGATACCGATACTAGTATCGGCATGGCCACCGATACGCACAAAAATGCTGGTATCGGTATCGGCGAGTACTAACAAAAAACAAATTCCGTTTTTTTTTTTTTTTTAAGTACTAAAGTTATTTTGTTTGTAAATGTTCACTTGCTGTTGCACTACTACTACGACTGTTTTATATCTTAAATGGATATTGCACTGATTGGCATCTGTGAGAGCCACATTTCAGGTTTTATAAGGGGTTGATTTTCTTGTCACCATACCAGGTAGACAATAAAAAAAAGTTCTATAGTATTCACTCTGTTGGTATTTTTTCCTGTTTTACAAAGGTTTTGAGCAGTGCCAGACTAAGTGTTAGCAATAATTTTACATCGAGGTGAGTATGCGGCTCAAAAAACATGTTTTTTTGTTTTGTTTTTTCAAACGCCGTGGTATCGGATCGGTACTCGGTATCGGCAAGTACTGCACGGTCAGGTATCGGTATCGGTATCAAAAAATGGTATCGGAACAACACTAATTGTGACTCTCACCTGTATCGTGACTGTCTCACCTGTGTTGGGGTTGGCTAGGTACACACCTGTCTCACCAGTGTTGGGGTTGGCTAGGTACACACCTGTCTCACCAGTGTTGGGGTTGGCTAGGTACACACCTGTCTCACCTGTGTTGGGGTTGGCCAGGGGGTTGGGTTTCCTCTGGATGCCCCGGGCCGTCCCGGTGTCTTCGTTGATCTGCTGCATAGAGTTGAAGTCGATGGTGTAGACCCGCCCCAGCGTGGACAGGCTGATCTCATCCTCTCCGTTCTGGTGGGCCGTCTGGAGAGAGAGAGAGAGAGAATCATCACGCACCCCCGTGACGTCAGTGTCAGTGAGATAAGCGAGGCAAACATTCACATCACAGCACTCTGACAGTTAGTCTGGAAGCTAATGTTCATCATAGTATATGCAGGGTTCCCACACCTTCTGAAACATCACATTCAGGCACCTTTCAAGACTCATTCAATCAAAGTAAAACATTTTTGAATATATATATATTAAAAAAATATTTAGAGAGTGAGAGAGTGGGGAATTCAAGCATTTTCAATGACCCATGTCTATTTTCAAACACTTTTAAGATTTATTTTTCTCAAATTCACAAACTTTCAAGGAGAAAGGACGTATCTGCACCTCGATGATGCGGCTGTCGATGCGGTTGTAGGGGTGCCACAGCCCCCGGTCATCCCTCCACTGCCAGATGGCTCCTTCTGTAGTCTGGGCGCTGCCCTTCTTCAGCATCACGTCCACCGCAAAGATGCCCTCTCTGGGCAGGCAGGGCATCAGCTCACTGCAGGACACACAGACAGAGACAGGCTTGTTGTTGTTGTCAGGGTTGACAATCAAGTTGTCAATGAATACCGTAAGATGGACAGATTTAGCAGTACTGTAGTATGGTCACACCGGCAAGAGGCCTACTGAGATTGAGCAGAAATGGCTGTTAGAGCGGGGGGGGGGGTAGGAGAGGATGGAGTGGAGCGTTACCAGATGAGGGAGGTGAGTTCGTAGAGCTCCTGGGGGCTCCGGGGCACCAGGTCTATCTGCTCCTGACAGCTGCCGTTGGACGCCCCGCACAGGAGGAAGCGCAGCGTCTCTGCAATGTCTGAAAAACCACAAGTGTAACAAACCTGTTTCTAGTTCTCTTGTTCTTTCTAGAGGCTTTATAATCCATGGGTGAGATACACACAATCCTGCAAACTGTAGACCGTGATAGGTATTTAGGAGGTTGTTACATGCACTATTCAGGGTTCCCACACCTTCTGAAACATCAAATTCAAGCACCTTTCAAGGACTTTCAAGACTAAATTCCCTCAAATTCAAGGACCCAACACGGCATAGTTTGAGACAGAGCTAGTTGACGAGCTAAGTAAAACATTTTTGAACATATATATTTAATTTTTTTAGAGAGAGAGAGGGGAATTCAAACACTTTCAATGACCCATGTCTATTTTCAAAAACTTTTAAAACCTTGATTTCTTTTTTCTCAAATTCACAGACTTTCAAGGATTTCAAGGACCCGCGGGAACCCTGACGATTACCCGATTACTTACAATTTTCGAATAAATCCCTGTACCTGCATCTTATGCCACCCAACAGATAAAAATGCCCACAAAATGTAGTTTTAGTGTGCGAGGATGGGGGGGGGAGGGGGGGGACAGACACTCACTCTGGTTCATGAGCTGCACGGCCAGGCAGGGGCAGTTGGAGCACATGAGGGAGAACATGCGGACCACCATGATGAACATCCCAGAGCTGAGGACAGGGGGCGTCACCACCAGCAGCTGCTGGATGTTGGTCCTCAGGTCCCGGGAGGCCACCTGCTGCAGCAGGTTCTGGTGGTTCAACAGGTAAAAAACATCCATGACTTACTAGAACATTCTGGTGGTTCAACAGGTTAAACATCCGTGAGTTACTAGAACATTCTGGTGGTTCAATTTTCAACAGCAGTGGGAGAATGAGTTTTTAATTTTGTTGTTTGTCAAAGGAAAGTGTGTGTTTCATATGCGGCGCTGCCATTGCTGTCGGGAAAAAGAGGCAACGTAGCGCAAAGCGCCACTATAGCAACCACACTACACACACACTACACAAAAGATGTTAGCTTGATTTCCCAGCAGAAAATGCATTGTGTAATAGATTCTATTAAGAAATAAAAATAAAAACAATTATTTTGCCCTAGAAGCCATGAACTCTATAAGAGGCTGTCAAATGTTGTTGAAGTCCTCAGGTTTACCTTTGATGTCATAACAGATGTTAACTAATGGTATTTTACTTGTAATTTCCTTTGACCAAAAATATAGTGTCTGGTTGTTTGATTTCCAGTTTATTTACAAATACTTTGAAGCTATAGAGTCCTCCTCTATACTTCATTATTCTCTTGGAATCATTTATTTTATCTAATGTTATACTGTTTATGTTGGACTTTCACCATGTTCACCATGTCCCAACACAGAGTTTTGATGTTTGGTCTTGTAATCTGTCTCTAGAGAAGAAAACATAATATACTGTAATACAATAAATACAGTTGAATCACTGAAAAAAAGAAAAGAAAATGCATTGCGTGCTCAGTAGGGGACCAAGCTCAAGACGCAGTTACAGAAATAGCAGTCTTCATTCACCAAACCAGTGGTTAAAAACACAGCTGCAACAGAGGCCTTGTTTTAAAGCTGTACATTTTTGGCCAAGAACAAAAGGTTTTTAGCGACAGTAGCGTTGTCAAAAAATGCCATGACTCATCTGCTGAGACATTGTTCAAAGACACGGAGCTGGAAATAATAACATTGCAAAACATCATGGCGCTCAAACAGCATCTCTGCCTCTGGTTTCTTGGAGCCTGGTTGATAATGGAAAACACACCAACATCTGCATAGCTGCACAGAACACGGCTTCTCTGACACAAACTTCCCTGACGAACACCTGGCTAAGACATGAACTTCCCTGACGAACACCTGGCTAAGACATGAACTTCACTGATGGACACCTGGCTAAGACATGAACACCTGGCTAAGACATGAACTTCACTGATGAACACCTGGCTAAGACATGAACTTCACTGATGAACACCTGGCTAAGACATGAACTTCACTGATGGACACCTGGCTAAGACATGAACACCTGGCTAAGACATGAACTTCCCTGACGAACACCTGGCTAAGACATGAACTTCACTGATGGACACCTGGCTAAAACATGAACACCTGGCTAAGACATGAACTTCACTGATGAACACCTGGCTAAGACATGAACTGATGACCACCTGGCTAAGATGAACTGATGACCACCTGGCTAAGATGAACTGATGACCACCTGGCTAAGATGAACTGATGAACACCTGGCTAAGATGAACTGATGACCACCTGGCTAAGACATGAACTGATGACCACCTGGCTAAGATGAACTGATGAACACCTGGCTAAGACATGAACTGATGACCACCTGGCTAAGATGAACTGATGACCACCTGGCTAAGATGAACTGACGACCACCTGGCTAAGACATGAACTGATGACCACCTGGCTAAGATGAACTGATGACCACCTGGCTAAGATGAACTGATGAACACCTGGCTAAGATGAACTGATGACCACCTGGCTAAGACATGAACTGATGACCACCTGGCTAAGATGAACTGATGACCACCTGGCTAAGACATGAACTGATGACCACCTGGCTAAGATGAACTGATGAACACCTGGCTAAGACATGAACTGATGACCACCTGGCTAAGATGAACTGATGACCACCTGGCTAAGATGAACTGATGATCACCTGGCTAAGACATGAACTGATGACCACCTGGCTAAGACGAACTGATGAACACCTGGCTAAGACATGAACTGATGACCACCTGGCTAAGATGAACTGATGACCACCTGGCTAAGATGAACTGATGAACACCTGGCTAAGATGAACTGATGAACACCTGGCTAAGATGAACTGATGAACACCTGGCTAAGACACGAACTGGTGAATACCTGGCTAAGACACAAACTGGTGAACACCTGGCTAAGATGAACTGATGACCACCTGGCTAAAATGAACTGAGGAACACCTGGCTAAGACATGAACTGGTGAACACCTGGCTAGGATGAACTGATGACCACCTGGCTAAGATGAACTGATGAACACCTGGCTAAGACATGAACTGGTGAACACCTGGCTAAGATGAACTGATGAACACCTGGCTAAGACATGAACTGATGAACACCTGTCTAAGACATGAACTGATGAACACCTGTCTAAGATGAACTGATGAACACCTGGCTAAGATGAACACCTGGCTAAGACATGAACTGCTGACCACCTGGCTAAGACATGAACTGATGAACACCTGGCTAAGATGAACTGATGAACACCTGGCTAAGACATGAACTTCACTGATGGACACCTGGCTAAGATGAACTGGTGAACACCTAGCTAAGATGAACTGATGAACACCTGGCTAAGATGAACTGATGAACACCTGGCTAAGATGAACTGATGAACACCTGGCTAAGATGAACTGATGAACACCTGGCTAAGACATGAACTGGTGAACACCTGGCTAAGACATGAACTGGTGAACACCTGTCTAAGATGAACTGAGGAACACCTGTCTAAGATGAACTGAGGAACACCTGGCTAAGATGAACTGATGAACACCTGGCTAAGACATGAACTGGTGAACACCTGGCTAAGACATGAACTGGTGAACACCTGGCTAAGACATGAACTGGTGAACACCTGGCTAAGACATGAACTGGTGAACACCTGGCTAAGATGAACTGAGGAACACCTGTCTAAGATGAACTGAGGAACACCTGGCTAAGATGAACTGAGGAACACCTGGCTAAGACATGAACTGATGGACACCTGGCTAGGTGGATCAGAGTAAACCTGCTTGGATACATTCCAACTACAGCCCTGACCATAACACCTGAATAATGACTTCGAAAACAGTTAACTGTGACGGTTATCCACGCTGTCTGGAATTGTACCTAGCTGCCTGAAGTTTAAGTTATTTCAAACTACAGAGCTCTGGTGGACAGCAGGCGGTGTCAACCCTCTCACTAGCCAGGAAAAACATGTACATTTATTTCATGTTATCATCAGAATTTCACTACAGATGAATAGCTAATTTGGTACCCCAAATGTTTATTATTATTATTATTATTGTTTATTAGCAAGGATCCCCATTAGCTGACGCCAAGACGACAGCTAGCCTTCCTTCCGTTAACATTACAAGATAACAAAATGTCAACAAAATTAAAACATGTCAAAAAATCTATGTAGTTATCAAGTATTTCCCCCCCCCCCCCCATGTCTGCCACGTGTCTTTTACAGAAAGGAGAGAGGACGGGAGAAGAGAGCATGGTGTTGTGTCATCCCTAGAATAGTACTTTGTTCATCTGAAAAAAGTGCTTTAAAAATACATCTGATTGAATTTTGATTGAGGAGGGGAGTCAGGAATGAAAAGACAACATGGTGCAGACACACGGTGTAACAACCTCTCCTACCTCCTCATGTTGAAAGTTGTCCACCAGTCTGGCGAAACAGAGACAAGTGCTTTCCACGGATTTCTTATCCTACACAAGGAGAAAAAGAAGTACACATGAGATACGATGGGTAACATGCACACTGACAGCACCACCGACCCTACTGCCAACAGTAAAACAACAACAGAGTGGAGACAGTACACTAGGTGAGAGACAGAGTATAACAGTAAAACAGCAGAGTGTACTAGGTGCAGGCAGGTACCTGGTGAGTGAGTCTCTGGGTCAGCAGCGGTAGAGTCAGGGGAGGGAGGGAGGTAGAGAGGATGGGGAGGGAGGGAGGCCTATCTGGTGAGTGAGTCTCTGGGTGAGCAGCGGTAGGGAGTCAGGGGGGAGGGAGGGAGGTAGAGAGGGGGGAGGGAGGGAGGGAGGTACCTGGTGAGTGAGTCTCTGGGTGAGGAGAGGAAGGGGGGGGAGGGAGGGAGGGAGGTAGAGAGGGGGGAGGGAGGTACCTGGTGAGTGAGTCTCTGGGTGAGCAGCGGTAGGGGGGGAGGGAGGTAGGGAGGGAGGTACCTGGTGAGTGAGTCTCTGGTAGGGCTTTCACACCGGTAGGGGGGGAGGGAGGGAGGGAGGTAGGGAGGGAGGGAGGTACCTGGTGAGTGAGTCTCTGGGTGAGCAGCGGTAGGGAGGGGGGGGAGGGAGGGAGGTAGTACCTGGTGAGTGAGTCTCTGGGTGAGCAGCGGTAGGGAGTCGGAGACAAAGTGGAACTCGTCGGGGGTGATGCTCTGGCAGCAGTTGGCAGCGATGGCCAGCGCGTTCCTCTGAGCGTTGATGCTGAAGAACTCCAGGTACAGCAGACAGTCAGCCAGCCCGCCCTGCACAGAGACCAGACCACACTGACTCACCAGGACACTACTGACTGTACTGTCCCAGTAAACAAAGAGTCCAAACGACGTCCTCCGGGAAGCCGGAATGTGGGTTCAGATGACGTCTTTAGGACGTCTTATGGACTACAGAATCGTCTTCTGTATATATACTTATAAGTATATATATAAGTAAGAATATATTATTTTGGCCTTAAATTACAGACCGCGCTGAGTGTGTGTACTTGTGTATCTGTCATGTGTAGTACTGTCTGTTGTTGTCTGTGTTATACGGTGTTGTATGATATATGTATACTGTACAGAGGTGTATGTATATATGTATACTGTACAGAGGTGTGAAAATGAATTTCCCCCTGGGGACAATAAATCTAAGTGTGATGTTATCGACTCATCTTTTGCTCACTTGAGTGCGCAGTGTCAGTTTAATTACCTACTGGAATGGCATGAAAGCATCAATGGCATGGTGACAAATACCACTCCAGAGATTAGTCAGGCCCGTATTAACAACCAGACACTGGGCAATGAAAATGGATTGGACATCCACTGTGTGATTCATAAGAGCTAGCCAATCAAATTGATCAACGGTTCGATTTGAGGAGAGAAGCAGGACGTTTTTGCAAAGTGTTGATACGTTGAACATCAGGTACATAAGCTAGCAGGCCATGTTGTTCACATGGACAGACAGGGTTCCTACAAGTTTCAACAAGTCAAATCTAAGACCCTTTTAAGACCTATTTGAACATAATTTCCGACCTATTCGCGGCACCATAGGGTAGTTTTTTGTCATCCTCGAGGTGATGAAATTAGGGATTTCACTGCCATACAGACAAAAAAGGAAGCAAATCGGCATTTCCTTGCAGGATCTCATTTTTAAGACCTAGCACCTCATTTTCTTTGAGCGGATAACTGAAATGTTTGACCTTTGGCCTTTTGCTGGATTTTAGACTTGAAGGCTTTTTAAGACCAGCGCGGGTACCCTGGAGAGATGTATCGTGGCAGCTTTCTGTGTTTTGCACGGTTAAAAGCTTGTTGACACAGCTGCGGCCCCTTGTGCGTTTGGTAATGTTACGTTCATGCTGAATATTCAGTGAAGACATGGATGACATTACCACACTCAGCCAGTTGGCTTCATCTGTTCTTCTGAGAAATGCAAAGCAAAAGACAGCTGTTTGTTTTTGATGCATTGTGGTGACAAGAAAGAATATCACGTAGCTGTTTCAAGTTTGCAACTGTAAGAGCAACTGAAGTTGGCTGGAGGGAGTGAGCCTTTAATAGAAGACTTGCCATCCTATATCCTCCCCTGGCCTCAGAACTGTGGTGTGGCGTGGGGGCAGGAGAGCCACAGAGACCGTTAGGGGGCAGATCTGAGAACAGCCCTACACAGGCAGTATACAACTATACAATACTTACAGCCTGCAGGATGGCTTTGCTGTGTCGCCGTGACAACATCTCCAAGGCGGTCAGTGCTTGCTCCGCTACATCAATGAACTGGATAACCTGAAGCTGCGAAACAAGGTTAGCATATACACAAGGTTAGCATATACACAAGGTTACAGTGTAAGTACATGACGGGTTCACTAACGGTGACCGGAGTCAACGCCGTACCTCCCATACATACAACCTCCCCTACCCCTAACCCTAACCCTGCCACCCCCCCCCTGGACATTGCTGTGTTAATTGTTCCCTGTGCCTGTTGGTTAACTCTGTGTTCTATGTGCTCATGTTATCTGTTGCTTGTGGTTTCTGTGGTTTCTGTTTTTCCCATATTGTCAGCGTCTTTGAGCCCCGGAAAAGTGCAGTATGAAGAAAATGAATTATTATTATTATTATTACCTTTTCCAGGAAGACAGGGATGGCATCCACCACCACAGCTGAGGACCGAGGGAGAGCCTCCATCATGTATGTGAGAGCACGGGAGGCATGGTTCATCTGTGTATGGAGGAACATAGAGTACACACATGGTTCATCTGTGTATGGAGGAACATAGAGTACACACATTTCCCAAGCATGAACCCCAAAGCAAACGAAACAAGGCGGTGATACTCACAATGTCAAAGTTGTGCTCCATCTGTAACAGCGTGATCTGTAGGGAGGAGGAGTTGAGAGGATTAGTAACGACACCGTCTTAAGACCAGGTGCTACAACAGCAACTACAGGCCAAGAGGACAGAACAGGAGCTACAACAGCAACTACAGGCCAAGAGGACAGGACAGGGGAGAGGGCCACTGACACGGAGCAGGGTTGCAAACTGGCGATGGCCCAAAAAGGTGATAAAAAAATTATGTTTGCCTAAAAACTAAGAAAATGATCAATGATCATGGCAGCTAACCTTAGAGGGGGGAGGGTAGCGCTAGCACTAATGGTGCTAAATGGATATCACTAGTTAGTAAGTAGCGGCGGCACACCCCTGACTAACACCTGCAAAATGACTTCGAAAACAGTTCAAAGTTATTTAAACAGCAGCGGAGTTTAGCAGACAGGAAGATGAGTTAGCTCGCACTTCGTGTGACTTGGATGAGGACTCCCCCCCCCCCCACCCCTCCGCCAACCCCCCCAAGTGAGTTTTTTTTTTGTGCAGATCTACACGATTCACATGGATGAGCTATTTTCAGGTCAAAACGCCTAATTTAAATGGTAAATGGACTGCACTTATATAGCGCCTTTTTTGCTGCTCCAAAGCGCTTTACAACGGCCTCTCATTCACCCATTCACACACAAATGGCGGCAAGCTGCCATGCAAGGCGCTGGCCCGCTCACTGGGAGCAATTTTGTGGTTCAGTGTCCCAAGGACACTTCGACATGTGGCCGGGGCTCGAACCGCTGATCTGCCAACCTTGTGATCATTAGACGGCGGCTCTACCTCCTGTGCCACAGCCGCACAGGCGCCACAGCCGCCCCCAATTTAGCAGCAAGGTGACAGGTTTGCGCCCCTGGGGACAGACTCACCAGAGCGGGGACGACACTCTTCACAGGGAATCCTCCCAGCGTCTCCTCGTTGCCCATCACCAGCAGCTGGCACATCTCTATGGCCGCCTGCAGCTGCTGGGACTCATCGCCCGTGGCCTGGAGGCCCTGGAGGAGCTGCTGGGCCTTGGAGCCTGGGGGGGGGGCAGGTAGGAGGCAGGGAGGAGATAAGTAGGGAGGCAGGTAGGAGGGAGGCAGGAAGGAGGGAGGAGGCAGGTAGGCGGCAGGTATGAGGTAGGAGGGAGGCAGGTAGGAAGGAGGTAGGAGGCAGGGGGGAGGCAGATGGTCACTCAGGTCATAACACAGATATACTCAACAGTAAACAAAGAGTCCAAAAGACGTCCTCAGGGAAGCCGGAATGTGGGTTCAGACGACGTCTTTCTAGGACGTCCAGATGACGTCTTATGGAAGACTTCTGTAGTCCATAAGACGTCCTAGAAAGACGTCATCTGAACCCACATTCCGGCTTCCCTGAGGACCTCTTTTGGACTCTTTGTTTACTGGGTCAACAGCAGGAAAGTAGTCAGCACACACTTAAGATAAGGTGTATGTAAGAGAGCTTGAGGAGAACGCCAGAATGAACAAGATACGTCCCGTCAAAATCTCATGCCGTAACACCCCTAGATAGTGACGCGCACACACACACACACACACACGTGAAGAGGTACTCACTGGCTCCACTGCCTATGGTTCTGTGGAACAGCTGTGACATGCGGGGCCCCAGGGGCCCAAAGAGGTGTGGCGGCAGACCCCTGGCCTCCAGCAGGGCTGTGGGGAGAACCACAAAACCATTAACACTAGAACAGCCATGAGGGGTCATGTGAGTAAAAAAACATGTTATACCTTTGCACTCAAAGTCACATCAGGATAAGCTAGTATAAAGCTATTTTGCCGTTTTTCTGTGGAGGAAGCAGGCTAATTTACAAGCGGCCAACTAGTGGTCGTTGTGTGTAAATAGCAGGTTAGCATTTTAAAGAGGCGAGCTCTTGTACAGGGTTCCCACACCTTCTGAAACATCAAATTCAAGCACCTTTCAAGGACTTTCAAGACTCAATTCCCTCAAATTCAAGGACCCAACACGGCATAGTTTGAGACAGATCTCGATGTGAATTTATATAATAGGAACTATCCTCTCACAGACAACAATTAAAAAGAGAGGCTTGAATGTGTGAACACTAGATAATCTCTTGACTTCTCTACCACAGCAAAGCAAAACAATATATTGTGAAATATGTATAAAGTTAAGCAATACAGAGACTTATTTACTACTTGACGAGCTAAAAACATTTTAAAATATATTATTATTTTTTTTTAGAGAGTGAGAGGGGAATTCAAGCACTTTCAATGACCCATGTCTTTTTTCAAAAACCTTTAAGACCTTGATTTTTTCCCCTCAAATTCACAAACTTTCAAGGATTTCAAGGACCCGTGGGAACCCTGTTTTAATAATGTCTCACATTAGATGGGAAAGTGTGTGGTCTCAGCATGGAAATTTGAGATCAGTGGCCCAACCCCATAACCAGAGCCTCATACTCCTTTGTGATTGGTTAATATTGGATGTCCATCATCACTGTGAACCTGTGGCCTTTTAGAGAGACAGACTGTGAGGTCATCCTGTCTGTCAGCAGCCCCTGTGTGCCCAACACTGCACAACTGGAGCATGTTGGGATGAGAGCAGGGACTGCTGGGAGCAGTGGGCAGCTGGGGGGAGTTTGGGCATCAGACCTTTTACATCACATCATCGACCAACATCATTTGACTTATCTGGGTTCCCACACCTGAAACATCAAGGTCCTTTCAAGGACTTTCAAGACACAATTCCCTCAAATTCAAGGACCCAACAACACGGCATAGTTTGAGACAGAACTAGTTGACGAGCTAAGTAAAAAACATTTGAATATATATTTTTTAAATTACAGAGAGAGAGAGGGGAATTCAAGCACTTTCAATGACCCATGTCTATTTTCAAAAACTTTTAAGACCTTGATTTCTTTTTCTCAAATTCACAAACTTTCAAGGATTTCAAGGACCCGTGGGAACCCTGTTGTAGTACGTAAAAAAGGCACGGCGATATCGAAATATCAATAACCTTACCAAAAGTCTAGTGTAGGTGCGAACTGCTATGTACCTATAACCTAATGAGAGATAGTATGATCACCATACCTTGGTATGCTATGTACCTATAACCTAATGAGAGATAGCATGGTCACCATACCTTGGTATGCTATGTACCTGTAACCTAATGAGAGATAGTATGATCTCCATACCTTGGTATGCTATGTACCTATAACCTAATGAGAGATAGCATGGTCACCATACCTTGGTATGCTATGTACCTGTAACCTAATGAGAGATAGCATGATCACCTACCTTGGTATGCCATGTACCTATAACCTAATGAGAGATAGCATGATCACCTACCTTGGTATGCCATGTACCTATAACCTAATGAGAGATAGCATGGTCACCATACCTTGGTATGCTATGTACCGGTACCTATAACCTAATGAGAGATAGTATGATCACCATACCTTGGTAGGCTATGTACCTATAACCTAATGAGAGATAGCATGGTCACCATACCTTGGTATGCCATGTACCTATAACCTAATGAGAGATAGTATGATCTCCATACCTTGGTATGCTATGTACCTATAACCTAATGAGAGATAGCATGGTCACCATACCTGGCAGTCTGAACTGCTATAACCTATGAGAGATAGTATGATCACCATACCTTGGTATGCTATGTACCTATAACCTAATGAGAGATAGTATGATCACCATACCTTGGTATGCTATGTACCTATAACCTAATGAGAGATAGCATGGTCACCATACCTTGGTATGCTATGTACCTATAACCTAATGAGAGATAGTATGATCACCATACCTTGGTAGGCTATGTACCTATAACCTAATGAGAGATAGCATGGTCACCATACCTGGCAGTCTGAACTGCTATAACCTAATAAGAGATAGTATGATCACCATACCTTGCAGTCTGCCCATTTCAGAGTCGTCTGACTCACTCTCTCCAGAGGTGGTCATCCCAACCGCTCCGGCCACCGAGCTGGAGGCTGAGGGTCAACAGGAAAGACGGATTTGTTAATAATAATTTTCATCAAATGTTAAAATCTAAAATAACAACTAATTTATCACAGTTAAGTTGGCAGCAAGGATGACTCAGGTAAAGGACCATATGAGCAGGTCCTGGGAGTCAAAATTATGACTAAATGTATGGAGAGGCTGGATCTGTGGAGACATCCATTACAAGGTTCCTGCAGGTTTCAACAAGTCACATTTAAGACCTTTTAAATACCTTTTTAAGACCACTTTTGTTAGAAATGTTGCCCTAATTCACAGCCATACCGGCAAACAAATTAAGCATGAAGGAAAGAAGAAATAAGTCCCAGAATTACTTACAACGTAAATGTATTCTCCTTCAACATACGAACAAACACAACAGTAAATGTATTCATGTTCAAATATGAACAAACACAACAGTAAACAGAACTGGTGCCCCATTGACAAGGTTTGGCAGAGTTGTGTAATGTGTGGAGTCCACAGCAACAAGCTGAGCATCTCCATAGTGTTCTGCTGCTCTTACTGGAGAAGTTCGAAGAGTTTCCCATTTACATTGGGCCCATCCATCGAGATGGACACCAGGGGCGTATTCCATGAAACTCGATTACAGGAAATTCAGGCTTGTTTTCATAATCCGCAATAATTTCAGATCGAGTTCCGTTCCCTGAATGTGGCTGAAATAATTTGCTGTGGTGTTTATATGCAACCAATCCATCAGAACAAAACCAGGTTTACGGTCTGGTTTAAGTTAGATGTTTGTCAAAAATGTCTCACAGGCGAAAACAAAAACCCTGAACGACAGTTCCTCAAGTGTCTTTGTGTAAATATTAGGTCCCACCTTTTACGAGATAGATAGATAATTGGATATTTTGATAGTGATGGACTTTAATGTTTATTTTTTGGCATTTAACAGACGCCTTCATGCAAATCGATTAACAATAATTACATCTAAGTAGGTGAATCATCTATCCATCAGTAATCATAAGAAATAGCAATCTTTGCCAAATCCAGGGTCCAGTTACAACACTAGAAGAACCATTGTAGTTGTCGTAAATTAGCCTACACCATCATTTTACACACATTTTTAGATTAGAGTCAACTTTATTGTTATTGCAGAGTACAAGCATCAGACAATGAAATGCAGTAAAAAGTGTATCTCAGAAGCGGGATTAGAACCCCCGTCTTAAAAGAACACTATAATCTACCAGCAGCGGCTAATGGATCTGCCATCCTGATGATCTGATAGTGTGTAGCCTGCTGCTAATATAAACACAGTAGTGAATGTTAATTTATTAAAAAATGAAATAAAACAATAAGTAGGGGCTAGTATGACATGCATTTAAGCTGTCTGCAATTCTTTTGCCAAGCCATTTCCCTCGCCTCGTTAATCTTCATAAAGATCCATAAGCAGAGCGCTGCACTGTCATGGGCTCTTCTGGGCTGTTTATAACTCCCGCCCAAATCCAGCATTTCCAAACCGGAGTTGCGTGAACACTGATGACAAAAGGCTGATTCTAATTCGAGGGATCACTTGAGGCTTCAATCCCAATCGAGAGTTGCTTGAAACAAGGCTTGTTTTTAATCGCGAATGTACTAATCAACGTACGTGGAACACCCCCCAGGCTCCTCAGTTCAGGTTGGTCCACACTGACACAAAAATAGATTTAAGAGCAGAATAGATCACATTCTGCCAATAGCATTGAACATGAAACAAGACTAAGCATGCCTAGTTTAAACAATTAAATAGGCATTTAATGATCAATAAGCTATTGATTAGTTACTTTGACAGCATTGCTAATAAAAATAATCAATGAATGTGACAGTCAATATTAAGTAGGCTAATACTTGCTAATAAACAAACATTAACTCAAGTTGGTCCACAGTCCTGAGAAATTATTCTGTTATTTATGCTATTATATCTAGTATTGCATTGATAAGCAATAGAAATTAATCAAGATATTGATATAATAGGCCAACTTACTTTGTCATTGTTCTATAATGAAAACAATCAACGAATGTGAGTCTAATACCAATACTTGCTACATAAATATACATATTTAATTATCAACATATCATTACTTCAGGGCTTGACATTAAGCTTTTTCAGGTACTTGTCGTTCGGACAAGTGAACTTATCTTTTACTTGTCCTAGAGCTCAAGTTACTTGTCCAAATCCAAAGATTTTGAAAAAGCAATAATATGAATAATAATATATTATACTCTCACCGGCCACTTCATTAGGTACACCTTTTCAACTGCTTGTAAACGCAAATACCTAATCAGCCAATCATGTGGCAGCAACTCAATGCATTTAGGCATGTAGACATGGTCAAGACGATCTGCTGAAGTTCAAACCAGCATCAGAATGGGAAATAAAGGTGATTTAAGTGACTTTGAACCTGGCATGGTTGTTGGTGCCAGACGGGCTGTTGCGTGATATTATAGTGTCAATATGGACCAAAATCTCTGAGGAATGTTTCCAGCACCATGTTGAATCTATGCCACGAAGAATTAAGGCAGTTCTGAAGGCAAAAGAGGGGGTCCAACCCCAAGGTGTGCCTAATGAAGTGGCCAGTGAGTGTATGTGTATGCAAATAACACATTTGACTACTATTGATTTGATAATGATGTATCCTTAATTTTCAAATGTATTCATTAAACAATATTTTGTAATTATTTAAAAACGTAGGGGTAATCAGTGATTACCCTAACCCTTTTAGATTAAGATTGGCCACAAAAGGGATGAATCAGGGTTTCCGTTAGAAAAATTTGCCGTCGGACATCGTGTCCGGGAAGAATTCGATTTACCGGACAAACGTGATATATTCCGGTCATCATATTAAAATATATATATTTTTTTTTTTTGCAAAATCATATATTTTTTTTCTCCAAATCTAATATAGCTGTTTGTCGCGGTGATTACTGTTGTGTAGCGGCCTATATATGCCATTTAATGTCTATTTCTCATCCGATACGATTAGATGCGAGCTATATGGTTGCTACTGCAAGAAAATCAAAGATTCCAAAAGCAAGCCCTAAAATTGTTTTCAAAAGGACATACAAAAGTTTTAATGAAGACAATTTCATACATGATGTTGGAAATTTAGATTGGAATGATGTGTACACTGCTGATGACCCAGAGATTTCTTTAAATGTTTTCATGAATGTTTTTATGGAACTAGTTAATAGACATGCCCCCATGAAAAAGTTCACAGTGAAATCCAGAACTGCCCCTTGGATTGATGAGGGTATGAAATGTTTAATGAAACAAAGGGATGAAGCTAAAAGGGTGTCAGTAAAATCTTGTTTACTAGATGACAGACTAAATTATTGTAGATTGAGAAATCTGGTAACTAAATTGAACAAAACCAAAAAGAAGGAATATTATAAGCAAAGAATAAGTGATGTTAGACATGATGGTAAACAACTTTGGAACACTCTGAATGAAATCATGGGAAGAAGGAAAAATGGGTGTGCTTCATTTGTTGAAGCCAATGGGATGTTCCTAACAAAACCACTAGATATTGCTAATTACTTTAATAATTTTTTTGTAAGTAAAACTGACAAATTGAGACAGAACATGTGCTGCACCAATTCCAACACTTGTAAACTAATAAGCAACGAAATAATGAAGGGTAAGAACTGTTCATTTGAATTTCAATGTGTTGACACTGAGGAGGTTAGGAAGTTGCTGGAGTCCCTCCCTGCTTATGGTTCGGCGGGTACTGACAACCTAGACAGTAAGATATTGAAGATAGCCGCTAATCACATTTCTGGGCCTATAGGTCATATATTAAATAGATGTTTATTAAGTGGAATGTGTCCTGGATTGTGGAAAGAGGGTAAAATTATACCACTGCCAAAGGATAGTAGAACAACTTTCAGTGGACCTAACAGTCGTCCTATAAGTATTCTTCCTGTACTCAGCAAAGTCATGGAAAGGATTATTTATGTTCAGATTCAGGACTATTTCACGTCAAATGGACTAACCACCAAATACCAACATGCGTACAGGCAAGGCCATTCTACCTCAACTGCGCTCACACAGATGACCGATGACTGGTTAGGAGAAATTGATAACTCAAAGGTAGTGGCTGCAGTGTTGCTAGACTTCAGTGCTGCTTTTGACGTCATTGATCATGAGCTGTTAATTAGAAAGCTCACGTGTTACAGGTTCACACCTCCTGCCATTACCCTAATTAAAAGCTATCTCTTTGCAAGAACACAGAGAGTGTACTATAATGGCAGCTTATCGAATAGTAGCAAATTAGCTTGTGGTGTGCCTCAAGGAAGTTGTCTTGGACCACTCCTCTTCTCTATTTTCACTAATGATTTGCCTTATGCTATAAAAAGTTCTTGTATTGTGATGTATGCCGATGACTCTACAATTTATTATGCAGCAAATACGTATAACGAACTCAATCAAGTTCTTTCAAAAGAATTAGAAATGGTGCATGAATGGATTACATTGAACAAGCTTGTTTTGAATATATCCAAAACTCAGAGTATTGTTTTTGGGTCTAGGCACAAACTGGCTTCTATGCCTAAATTGAATCTATATATAGCCAAGGAACCCATCGAACAAGTGAAGAAAGTAAAGTCACTTGGTTTGGTCATTGATAACAACCTGTCATGGTCAGAGCATATAAACAGAATCATTCAGAAAATGGGTGTTGGCATTCACATCACAAGACAATGTGCACCATATGTACCATCTCATATCCTGGAACAAGTCTGTAGATCACTAGTTTTAACTCACCTGGATTACTGCTCAGTGGTGTGGGCCTCGGCCTCAAAAACAGAACTATCTAGATTACAAGTAGCTCAGAACAGGGCTGCTAGGCTCGTTCTGGGTTGCTCTTCTAGAACTAGCATTCATAAAATGCAGTCTAGCCTATCGTGGCTTAATGTGGAGAAAAGGCTAGCCTCAGGCACAGTGACATTTCTTAGCAATACACTGCGAACACACAAACCTGAGTTCCTGCAAGATCACATAGTATTTTGTAATACTGTTCATAGCCATAATACCAGGAAGGCCGGCAATGGTGACATTATGAAAGCCCACCCAAGAACACATTTTTTGAAAAGAACAGTGCTTTATAGAGCTAGTACAATTTGGAATGGATTACCTCTCGATATCCGCCAAGAAAAAAGTAAAAGGTTATTCAAAAAGAGACTGAAGAGGCACCTATTAAGTGGCTGATGACAGGAGCTGTTTTATTTCACTTTGTTTATTTTGGTTGATTCCTTTTTTCATAGAAGAGATGACTGCGTTAGGATCATGTCTTTATAGGTCTTTATATTTTAATGGATTAATAATATTTGCCCTTTTTGTAAATTTTTATTTATTTTAGTTTATTTTGTTGTATTTACTACTGTATCGGGGGGATAGTGTGTGGATGTCGCGGAGGGTCACGCATTGTCCCTTTAATGTATTATATGTTGTATTAATGTATAAGTTGTTTGTCTGTTGATTATATGTGGACCCCAGGAAGATTAGCAAACTGCTACGGCATAAGCTAATGGGGATCCTTTTAAATAAACAATAAACAATAAACAATATAATATATAATAATATAACATGATTTGACGGATGCGCGCTATGCCATGCGTCAAATCCAGCGCTGAACGGGTCCAGCGCTGAACGGGCGCCTCACTGGGAACTGAACAGACAGCATCGATCAATGAACGGACTCCACATTACGTTAACTGAAGTTTGTTAAATTGTTTGGGATTAATGTGAGTTTTCTATTTTCTCTTTCCAGTTTTACCCTTTTTTTTTAAATCAATAAAACAACGTCATTTCTATAAGTCTCGCTGGTTGGGAAGGCATTTCGTTTAGCTCGGGAGTATGACAATGGGAAGAACACAACTGTATAACTGAATGACAACAAATGTATGAGTAATGAGTAAAACAATGTCACTTTTATAGTATGTTGTTTAACTTGCCGTTCGGTCGCCATGGCTCTAGTGTGTGTAGCAGCTTCAGCTAGCTGGCTAGAAACTTCTAGGGGTGCGTTCGTAAACACGCTCTGAGAGCGCCGGAGCGCACGCTGGCTTCGATGTCACAGAGCGACCGAGTCGTTCGATTGGACGAGAGGCGTTCCGCGAGTGCTGATCGGATTTCCAGAGCGTGTTTACGAACGCACCCATAGATGGGAAATCAAGAAACCGTATTACTATGGTGGACGGGTTGGCAGGGTTGCCAGATAGGCATGGGTTACCGCCGAATGGGCTACTGTGTTTAAGCGGTAATAGACTGGTTAAGCTGTAATCCCATCTGGCATCAATCCCATGTGGCACCTGTGCGCTGTTTCGCGTAGGCCAGCCTACACATTAGGAGTCATCATCATGCCGGTGTCAAATCATATCATAATAAAAGAAATACATAGCCTATATATTCGTCTTTTTTTAAAATAGAAGGAATCAGAATGTGAACTTTAGCGTATTGTATTCAAAGGGAATTATTTTCACCGGACAATATGTCCGACGACTTTTCAATATGTCGGACTTCAACAAAATTTACCGGACAAAGACCGGTAATTCCCGGTTAACGGAAACCCAGGGATGAATATCTAGGAATATTTACAAAAAAATGTTGTAACTACAGTCCCTCCCCAATGGAAGCAATCTTATTTGCTAGCCTTTGGATAGTATCCTATATTCAAATTGAGAAATCTATCATTAGTGTCATTCTGAAGTTCGTATTGCGTATTACATGTTCACGTGAATGGCACTAGTGACAGGAGACCCACAACACTATGGCTGCGTTCGTAAACTCGCTCTGGAATCTGATCAGCACTCATGGAATGCCTTTTGTCCAATCAAATTACTTGGTCTCTTCATGACGTTGAACGCATTGTGCGCTCTGGCGCTCTGAGCGAATTTACGAACTATGACGATAACGAACTACGAGAGACTGAAATAGCCAGAATGAGGCACGGCATCGCTTTGCTTGCTATTTTTTTTTACTATTCAGATCGGAAGGAGGAATTAATGTTTGCAGATATTAATACATATTGATTTGTTTTTTTGTTTTGACTTGTCCATCGGACAACTGCAGGAGGAAGTCCACTTGTCCAAACATAAAATGTACTTGTCCCGGACAAGCGGACAAGCCTTAATGTCGAGCCCTGATTACTTACTTTGACATGTTCAACCAAGTCCTGCGCTGTTGCATGTCCATCATCATCAGAACGAACGGGCCGTCGTTTACGTTAGAGACGAGGTCTCTTGATGTGCTCCGCTAAACTTTCGTGACGTATGACGTTTTGTCACCACCACACTCAAACGTTTTCGTGATATTGGAATCTTGAAACACGTTTGTAAAAAGCTCACCTATGCCATCGTTGCTGTTGGAGGATTGGTGTTTAGCTGCAGTATATGTAGCGCCCATAGCTCCACCTTGTTTGCTACCTGGGTCTTCTCCGAAAAGTTCTCACCGGGGGCTGCAGACTAGTGTTTATTGGTTCCAGACTCATTTCCATACTATTGTTGGGGGCGGCGGGGCTGATGGGCTTATTACCATACTGCGTAGGTTGCAAACCGGACATTTTCCCAAAAAACATTTAAAAGCGACACAGAGAAGTTATCGCAATTTCCTAATCCAAATAGAATTTTAAGACCTACCAACTCATATTTAAGACCTGCCAACTAGGGGTGTGCCGGTTCAGTTACTCTACGGTTTGGTATGAACCTTGTTTTTTCACAAACTGTTACTTTACTTTATTTTGCTTATACTTATGGAACTTTAACATTTAGACACATTCCAGAATATGACTGGTATATTGTATAATATCAACAAATATAAATATATATAAAGAAAAAAACACAAACAAATGTGACACCAGCCAGTGTTTTGATAAACCAGTAGGCTACTGGTTTAGGAAACTACAGATTCTAAGCTTTCAAATGTGTCGAGCACCAAAGTGTCATACATTGAAATCCGAAAAAAGATGACGAAGTTAGACTAATTTGATTGTTGTTAGACCTCAGGCACATATTAGGTTAAACTGGCTGTAATGAAACCGGAATCTAACGCTGCTAACAGCTAGCGGCTAACAAAGCACAGCGCTACGAAGGTCTGAACTGTATTTTAATAACATCACAACATGCTGATAGAACATCGACATGCTAAAAACACATAACTACACAATTAGATTATCACACAGTCCTCGCTTTTGAAGTCCTAAAACGAAAGTATGTTTACAAGCCATGTAAACCGATAGCCGTTTACCGATAGCCTCCGGAAAACGATAACAATGAATCCATTCCACAAAGTATACATATTAAGAGAGCCATTTTGAGAGCTATTTCTAGCCGTTTCACGTATGTCAGTGGTTTACGGTTTCACCAATTGGCGTCACAAATGTGCCTCTTAGGCTTGACGACTGGTGTAGGAAAGATAGAAATGAAAGTAAAAATGCACTTTAGCCATGAGAGCTGTACCAGCTGTAGCCCATATATGCATTGTGCACATATGCGACACGCGTGAAGCATTTCCGCGACGCGCGTTTCTGTTCACTGTTTTCGTTCCCTGGCTGTATTCAATGCCAAAACCAGAATGAATGACCCCACAACGCAGACTTGTAGCAATCCGGGGCTTCCTCAAACTGTTGCCATGTGCTCAACTCCGCTCGCCATGAACAGACATTTGAGCAAGAAGCAGCTGCGTTCCAGACCAACTCCACCTCCGACTTTGAATGAAACACAGGAAATGTAAAACCGCCACAGTTCACTAGTGTGTTGAACCATGGAAGGCGAACCATACCGTTCAATATAAAACCGAGAACCGTTGCACCCCTACTGCCAACTCATATTTAAGACTTAAGGCCTAAAATTCTGACTTAAGACCCAGCAGGAACCCTGTATTAAGACATAACACATCCACGAAATTCGTGAAATAACAAACGTTTTACTCCACATAAAGTCCAAGTTTACACTAATCACCAAGGGTGGTTCCCACCCCCCATAGTTACCTGAAGCCCCCTGCGGCGCCTCGTCTGTGCGAGCGGCTGAGGAGTTGGCCCCGTCCTGGTTGTTGTCAGAGTCGGCCATCTTCTCCTGTCGGCGAGCTTCGGCCGCCCCGCGCTTGCCCAGGCCTGAGCCTCGCCGACTGGCCAGAGAGAGAAGAGAAACAAGAGATGACACTGGTGAGTTAGACTGGCCAGAGAGAGGAGAGAAACAAGAGATGAGACTGGTGAGTTAGACTGGCCAGAGAGAGGAGAGAAGAGATGAGACTGGTGAGTTAGACTGGCCAGAGAGAGGAGAGAAGAGATGAGACTGGTGAGTTAGACTGGCCAGAGAGAGGAGAGAAGAGATGAGATTGGTGAGTTAGACTGGCCAGAGAGATAATCTGGCTGATCTGGCCCGATTTCCCCCCTTCCAACCAAGGACAGCAAACGCCTTGTCTACTACCCTGATCATGCCAGATTTCTGGCTAGGGGGACTAGACTGTCATAGGACAGATCTTTATGTATGTGGTGTGCTGTACTGGGAATATCATAGGGACTGAGGGTTGAGGCTGAGAGGGGCGTCAGCAGGGGTCGAGGGTGGAGACTGTACCTGGTGCTAACAGGGACTGAGGAGTAAGACAGTACCTGGTGCTAGACTAAGAGAAGAGGGTGAGACAGTACCTGGTGCTGGACTAAGAGAAGAGGGTGGAGACAGTACCTGGTGCTAGACTAAGAGAAGAGGGTGAGACAGTACCTGGGGCTAGACTAAGAGGGGTGAGGGTGGAGACAGTACCTGGTGCTAGACTAAGAGGGGTGAGGGTGGAGACAGTACCTGGTGCTAGACTAAGAGGGGTGAGGGTGGAGACAGTACCTGGTGCTAGACTAAGAGGGGTGAGGGTGGAGACAGTACCTGGTGCTGGACTAAGAGGGGTGAGGGTGAGACAGTACCTGGTGCTAGACTAAGAGAAGAGGGTAGAGACCGTACCTGGTGCTGGACTGAGGGGTGAGGGGTTAGGGGTGAGACAGTACCTGGTGCTAAGAGAGGCAGGGGGGGTAGAGAGTGTACCTGGTGCTGGACTGAGGGTAGAGAGTGTACCTAGTGCTGAGGAGCCTAAGAGAGGAGGGTTGAGACCCTACCTGGTGCTGGCACAGGAGCCCGTGGTCTTCTGGCGTGTGCTCCGCCGAAAGCTGGGGAGCTCTGCTGGAGGAGACTCGCTGCGCTTCTTAGTGGACTTCCTCAAACCTGCGGGAGGGAGGGGACATACAGGTGAGTAACGCAAACACCCAAGACACACAAACTTCCTCAAACCTGCGGGAGGGAGGGGACACCGTCCAGGTGAGTAACACACACACCTCAGACACAAAGACCCCCCCTTTTCATCTCCCCATCCCCCACATGCTACAGGGATGCAAACTGGTGATGAATTAATGTAATGTGCCAAATGGCCATTGTAAACTCATACAGACAAAGGCATTCTCACTTTGAAGTTGAGTTACTGTTCACTGGCAGGATGGGTGGTTCCAGCAGTGTGATTGTGTGGCCATGTGGTCTCTCTCTCTCTCTCTCCCTCCCTCCCTCCCTCCCTCCTATAGGTTAGCAGTTACCATTAAATGGACTGCACTTATATAGCACCTTTATCCAAAGCGCTTTACAACGGTCTCTCATTCACCCATTCACACACACATTCACACACCAATGGCGGCAAGCTACCATGCAAGGCGCCGGCCGGGCCGCTCACTGGGAGCAATTTGGGGTTCAGTGTCTTGCCCAAGGACACTTCGATGTGGCCAGCCAGGGCTCGAACCGCCGATCTGCCAATCTTGCGATCATTAGACGGCGGCTCTACCTCCTGCGCCACAGCCGCCCCATTAGAATGATTAGCAAATAAACTTGGCTATGTAGCCTACTGTTAATAACAAAGCATGCTTGAATAACATTGTAAACAAATACATATATTACAAGGCAGATAGAGCCTGTAAACTCAGACAACAGCTGGGACCAAAGACTAGAAGACAAAGCTATTTTCCTCAACCTTTTGTTTCATACATGTGCCTTTCAAACATCAGTATTCAAATGAAGAGTTGTTTGGAAGGGTGAACCATTCAGACTTCATCCACAGTTCTCCCCAGGAGAGCGTGGTGCAGGACTGCATTATCAAAACTAAGACTTGTGTTTATTCATGTCAAAATGCCCGCAGAATACTGCTAAAACTGTGACTACACTAAGGAACATCACAACACTTTCACTTTTGTTTTTAGAAACAAGGTTGTTGTTGGTGATAAGACAGACAGTCACTTCCTAAATGTATCATTTCATTTGCCTTGAAATGTTTACATGGTAGCGTGGCCAAGTCCACAGCATGGCAGCAGGCCAGTCTCACATTCTTTGGGGAGAACCCTGTCATCTTAACCCTGTCATCTTAACCCTGTCATCTTATCGGTTACAGTAGAATGACACTCGGTGTTCAAACCTTCCCAGAGTCACTCAACATCCAAGTGTGACAATTCCTTTGTCTCGAATCGTTTTCTACGGCCATTTGGCCCATTAGGGGAAGGGATCTCGGGGAGGGGGGGGGGGGGCAGATTCGGTTTTCCCCCTTGAACACTCAACACTCCTTTTGCTAGTGGCTCTACACTGTGGCGGTCAGGTGGTCTAGCACCGCAGTCTACAGTGCACACATATATGCCCATGTCGGCATAGGTTATAATCTGTCCCGTGCCCTGCTGACATGCCCTCTCTCCCTTCTTCTCCTTACTTTCCTGTCTGTCTTCACTGTATCTGTCCAATAAAATGGAAAATATGACTGAGACTGCCCCACTCTGAAAAAACAACAACACTGTGCAATGCTTCTATTGGTCAGTGTCTTCTGTGCAATGCTTCTATTGGTCAGTGTCTTCTGTGCAATGCTTCTATTGGTCAGTGTCTTCTGTGCAATGCTTCTATTGGTCAGTGTCTTCTGTGCATGCGCACTGTTGAGCACATCTCTCTAACAGACAGGTGTTGTTCATACTATTTAGTTTCATTGATGCATGTTGTACAATTTTCGTTTTTAAATGTACAAAACAATAATCACAGGGCGGCACTGGGGCGGCTGTGTCTCAGGAGGTAGAGCTGGCGTCTAATGTTCACAAGATCAGCAGATCGGCTGTTCGAGCCCCGGCTGGCCACATATCGAAGTGTTGGGCAAGACACTGAACCCCAAATTGCTCCCAGTGAGCAGGCCGGCCGGCACCTTGCATGGTAGCTTGTCAACATTGGTGTGTGAATGGGTGTGTGAATGGGTGAATGAGAGGCCTTTGTAAAGCGCTTTGGAATAAGGCTCTATTTAAGTGCAGTCCATTTACAGACTTCCATGGTTTGGAAATGTTCAAATACTAATATGAATTTGATTAATCCTGCAGCCGCCCCAAGTGAAAATAACCCTGTTTGTATCAACATCAGTGTTTCCTCTATATGCATTTATTGGTGGCGGGCCGCCACGAATGAATTTCCTCCGCCACCAAATGATTCAGACAGTCCACTTTGATTCAGGCTGCGTAGAAAGGCAGCGAGTTATTATGACCGGAGAACAGAAAAAAAGCATGCATCCCTGAACGCTCCGTCAATCACTGTGAGTAAACTGACTCTGAGAATGTCGTCACGTCACATGTTACCGTAATACCCTATATGTTGGTTGAAGTGCAACATCTCAGCTTTCAGGGACAGTTGGAATTTTTTCGATAGCACAAACCGTTTAGAAATTACGGTAATTACAATGTCGGGTGCGGATTTGTGCCGACGGCGGTACATTCGGCGCAGAAGTGGTATCTATACCAGATAAATAATAACCATTTGCTTACGTAATTTTTCGTTTGTTTACATAGTCTGAAACTACAGATGGTAAGCTTTCAAATGATGCGTCATACATTGAAATCGAAAAAAATAATAAGACGACACGAGTATTTGAATGTTTGTATCAGTGTTTTGCTCAAGAATGGTGACTGCTAAAAACGCTGCTAGCTGCTAACGTTTCGTTCTAAAACGAAAGTATTGTAACGTCCCCACTATCTCATACACAACTTTCTTAGTTCACCCGAGCTCCGGTCTCAATAACACACACAGCACCCGCCCCCCCCCCCCCCCCGTGATATCACCGATCACCGCGTCGAAAATGGCAATTGAAGCATTCTATTTATTGTGTAGCATTATTTATGTTTTTAATTATTCTTAACACCATTGACATTGTATATTAAGTATTCAAATGAAATTAGGAGATGAGAAAGTATCATGAATTGACAACCCTCTGTTTTATTGAATTCACAACCACTTGTAGCTTACTTCAGGAAAAACAAATAAAATGTGAAAATAAAAATCATAATAAATAAAATGTACACTGTCACATCAAATGTGCAACATTCCACTCGAATGAGAGGAACTAGGGGCTCTTAGAGAACTTGGAGCTTATACTGTAGCTTTCCTGAGGAACAATAAACATACCCAAACTAAACTGCAACATAAACAGGCTATAGCCAAATATAAAATACTGTTTCAAGTCATATTTAGGAGGAGATAAGACAGCAAGTCAGCAATAATCAATAAAACAAAAAAACAAAACATTGCACCTAAGGAGATTTCAGACTCAAACCTTACTTCTGATTAAGCAGCATCACTGGCAGATTAGCCTTGAGAAATACAAGCATCTCAGCGTTTTTGGCACTCAGCCTGTTCCTCTTATCATCTAAAATATGTCCTGCTATGCTGAAAAGTCGCTCGCTATCTACACTTGTGCAAAGTGCACAGAGGAAGACCTCAAACTCGCGCGCTAATAGTTGTTGCTATGGGCCTTAGCCTAGCTTAGTGACTTCCTGCTCGCGGGGTCACATGACGTCGCTGAACACTACCTACACCACGCTCGTGAAGTCGCGCTGGAACTCTGACCAGCACTCGTGGAACGCCTCTCGTCCAATCAAAGCACTCGGTCCCTTTATGACGTCGAGCCCAGTGTGCGCTTCGGCGCTCTCGGAGCGAATCGACGAACGCAGCAAATGCCGTATGATATTCGTGGTATTGAAAGACCTTGCGTGCGTTCCTCCGCAAGGTATTTCTTTTGAGCAGACATTACAAACTGCATATTTGTTGTCTCTTTCCGACACCGTGTAATATTGCCAGACTGGCGACGCCATTTCTCTATGTAAACTGATCGGCTGTGTTTGATCGGCCGTTTTGAGAACTCCGATCAAAACCGATCAAAGGCATATCGGCCAATATCTATCGGCGCCGATCAGATCGGAGCATCTCTAGTGACCTCCACCAATCACAGGGGTGCATTGGCACACAACACAGTAACAGTGCGAACATGAACATGAACTCAAGCATTAATGAACAGGGTTGTTCTATCTAATTTATTATGTTTGTGTTGTGCTAATAAATGTAGATCCACTAGGGATGGACGGTTTTTCGGTTAAACCGAAAACCGGGGTTTATAAAAATAGAAACGGTTTTTTATCAAAACCGTCTGAAACCGGATTTCTTTTTTTTTTTTTTTTTGAAGAATAAAATAGAATAAGAATAAAACTGGAACATGTCACATGTTTGTCGTGTGTGAAAATAACAATGATACAGTCTGAATCTGCCGCGCAATGAGTGAGAGGTTTGGTCAGTTGTGAAGAATAACTGAGGATTAATATCTAATTGGGATTATATTTAAGGGTAACGAATCACTCTATGGGAAAGATAGTTGCCTTCAGTTATTGGTAGATAGGAAAGGTTTTTTACAATTACTCGCTTACATTTAATAAGATCATTTTCGCTGCTCTCTGTAAAGCGCATTGGGTCACTTTTGTGAGAAATGCGCTATAGAAATAAAATGTGATTTGATTTGATATCAATCAATCAATCAAACGTTATTTATGTTCTATAGCACAAATCATGCATTGAATGTAACTCCAAGTGCAGTATTTACTAAACCACAATATAATAAAACAAGAGCTATACGGATCAAGAGTGTTTGTGCACAGCGCCACTGTGTGTGAAGGCGCTACTGAAAGTGATGACAGAACGCATGTCTCAGAAGATACGCGGTCACTTAGTGACGCAAAGGTAGTTCTGTATTTATCTCTATCTGTATTAGTACATTTATTTTGAAAGCTCTATTTTGACAGCTCTACCATGGGCACTTTTATTTTGATGGGGCATTCTTTGTTGATTGACTTACGACAGTTCAGGACGGGTCAGTCTCGCGGCATGTGGTTTTTATGAAAAGCTTTAAGTATGTTCACTGCATAATTCTAAGTCTAATATTTCAGTGATTATTGAGCAGTATTCAAATATTTAAATACATTGAGCAGCAGCTGAAACGTTGTCTAAGAACCAAGATATTGAGAAAGCAGTTCATTCAATGAAGACGCTGTTCCAAGAGATGATCTTCCGTGCAGGCGTGCACCCTGGATCAGCGGAGCTGGTGTGTTAAGTGTTCATGTGTTTTCATGTATGGTGTAGCTTACAAAAGTCTGCCTTTCCACTTATATTTGTGAAACTAAGTAGCCTAAATGTGTTGCGACTGTGCTTACGGTGTTTTAATGGTGTTCGACATGAGTGTATTGTAGCAGTAGGGCTCAATTATTTGAAATTGGCGCTCTTTAAAAAAAAAAAAAAAAATACAAATCTTTTTTTTTTTTTTTTTTTTTTACTGTATTTTTCGGTTAACCGGAAAACCGCGGTTTTACTCTCTGACGGTTTTTCGGTTTCAATAATTGGAAACCGTCCATCCCTAAGATCCACACAGGTATACAAACTGAGCTCCGTTTACTGTCAAGTGCCATTCATTCTGACAACACACACACACAGTCGTAAAGCTCTAACGGATGTACAGAACGTCGTAAAGTGCAACAAAGTGCTGCAATGACATACTGTCGTACATAACAATATTGGTATTTGATCACCTTCTATATAAAATCACCTGCTCGGCTTTAATGACTTAACCGCTATTTAAGAAATTATATTAGTTTTCGCGTGCACGCAAAAAAAAAATCGCACGGGCTGCGCGCGCGAAAGACGACCACTCCGCCACTAATGTGAAACATCCTGGAGGAAACACTGAACATTATGCTATCATTCCTCAGACTAGGGAAGATTTAGCATTAAAAAAAAAAACAGTGGTCATTGAAGTGAACCACCTCAGATTGGTTAAGACTAGGGATACACGATATTATCGGCACCGATATTTATCGGCCCGATAATGGGAAATTAATGTTTATCGGTTTTATAAAATTGTAGCCGATATAGAGCCGATAATATGAAGCCGGAAATATTTCTGCTTCCGGTTTCCGCGCTCATGATGCTGCGCCTGCGTACAGACGAGAGCGAAACATGTCTTCCCCGGTGTGTCTGACATTCTTCACAGTTTCTGAGGCAGATAGTGCGTTTGCAATTTGCAACACATGTTCGACAAAAGTTCGGAGAGGAGGGCAAAGGTCTACGAGTTACAACACAACGAATCTCATAAGTCACCTTAAGATTCACCATTGCAAGCACGCTGTATGGAAGGAATATCAAGCAGAAGGTAGCCTAGCCGCGGTGCCTATTGAACACGCATTTGAATTGTATTCAGTTTGTATATTAGGGAACACCAATGGAAAACGTGTCTATTATTTAGGTGAGAATGTGAATGTAGGCTATACAAGTTAAGTTGTTTACAAGGAAAACATGCACTTTTTGTTTTTCCATGTCAGTGCAATTTATTTTGAATTCTTATGCAAAACGTTTGATGGGCTTTATCACAACCTACCTCATCCTCATGCACTAAAAGTAGCATAGCCCTTTTCAGTTGCTTTATTAAGCATACTAGTGTAGCCTACTATGTGCCTTGTGTCATTCTGTTTATCTGCACACTAAGCAGCCATTTGGCACTAGTTTCTGTAAACTTTTGGTTCTTTAAAAGTCTTTATTTTTGTATTGACTGATGCACTTTATTTATTTATATTTTATTTATGCATTTTCAATTTACAGGGATGCACTTTATTTTTGACACTTTTTTGATCTAATTACTCTTAGGTGAGCCTTTTTTGTTTTCATAAAAGGAGGCCAGATCTTGGCTAAAAAAAGCATTGTGCACTGTCTATAACAGATTCTGTTTGTTAGAGGAAATAATAAATGAACATTTGAAGAGTCAGAAGTGTTCTCTTTGTTGTGTTAACAATAGATTTAGTGAGATCACTATGGAATATTAAATCATCAATCTTTGCTCACTACATAGCCTTTCTTACCTTCAGGTGTGCATGAACTACAGGTTATCAACTGTGAAATTATATCTGTTCTCATATCGGTTATCATATCGGTTATCGGCCACGAGAAGCGGGTAAACATCGGTATCGGTTGGGAAAAAATGCATATTGTGCATCCCTAGTTAAGACCAAGAGGGTACGCAAATGTTTTCATGAATAGAATTTTAGACCTGTTCGCGACACCATACGATAGCTTTTTGCCATGGATTGCTGTATTTTAGACTTTAAGTCTTTTTAAGACCGGCGCGGGAACCCTGTGGATGGAGCAAGAAGTGGTGCAGAAGTGGTCACCAATCATAACAGAGAGAGCAGACGGTGACTGCTCTAGTGGGGTGTTCAGAGCAGAGTGCCACCAGTGAACAGAGTATAAATAGCCACTTCTCAATCCGGCCGTACGGCAGCAACAACCTCTGTGTTAAACCTGTGGGGTCCCAACGCCCAAATACAAACCAGGAACATATCAGCAGCCACGGTTGACAGATTTGGTGTGAGACTATAAAGACAAATGACTGACTGACCTTTTATCCACCACAAACACACACACACACACACAACACAGAGCTCATCTGCAGGCATCATCAACCCAACCATATACCTCTCACTCATAACCCCCCAGAAACACTAGTTACCCGACAGAAATTAGCAAAACGGCATTCTACGATTTCTCGATATCACAGTTTACAACTTTGCGACCACCCGTATGCGCCCGATCCTGCTTACTCACCATTCTAGCCGTGTTGACAGAGGCAGGTGAAACAGCAAAGTGTGAGAAGGGAGACAGGGTACACAATGTGACCCTACACCCATTAATAAAAGATGGTGAATCATTCCCCACCCTCCCTCCGGTGCGAGCCTGATGCCTCTGCTAGCTAGTCAGCCAGTCACCGGAGGGGTTCTATTCACATCTGACCGTTTGGACCAGGGCCCTGTGGCACCAAGCCCAGCATCGGTTACCCGAGTCTCAGAATCCCCTACCCAACACAGGACAGAATGACCCACTGCTGAACCAACGATCATCTTCCAACATGCATGACATTCATCACCCCCCCCCACCCCAATAGCTAGCTCACAACTTCATACACCACTGCAGTCCCTCTTTCGACCATGCCATACCATACCAGCAGTCTGACCTTCACAGTCAGACTAGTCTCTGCCCCCATAATACAATCCTGCAACCCCCACAATACACTGCTATTGTAGTCTGACCTCCCTGACCTGCCCGTGTTGTGACGGATCTCACAGCCAAGTCAATAACCGACAGCAAAAGACAGCCTCACAATCCCTCACAATGTAAGCAAGCAAGCTTCTGAACTATTGTGCGATCACCTTGAGACTGTTGATGCCTTGTGGGTGTACGTCCTAGGGGTCTTACAATCATCCGTTTGTTCCACAGGCTACAGCTGAGCAACCAGACAGTATTTATATCCTCCAGTTTGAGGCTGGTACTGACATGGGGCTGAAATTTGAGCTAGTGTCCCACCAACAGCTCCTGGTGAAGCTCCCACAACCCCCTCCACCTCCAGAGCCGGGACAGGCAACTAACGAACCCACAGCTGATTATGTCCGGGGGGGGGGTGACATAGAGATGGCCGAGTTTGATGAAAGTGTGACTTTACCAGTTACATTTGTGTGGTGTGTGTCTTGAGTTTATCTGCAGGCCTTATATCTCTGTGTAGCCCTATTGTATATTCATGCAAGTCGATCAGCTCTAAGTGTCTGTGTGGCGGGGGTTAATCTCTGTGTTGAATCGTGGTGGCCTGTCTGGCGTGAGAAGCAGCTATCCCAGTAGCAGCAGCCGTCCAAGTGCAGAGTGAGCTCCTGTAATTGAAGCTGTTACACTGCCGGGACCACAGGTCCTGTGACATTTAATCCCAGGGAGTAACCTCTCCATGAGCCCCTAAAAACACCACGTTGACCCTCCAAAGTCTAACTCCCTACTGTCTTCAAACCAGTAACCTCTCCTTGAGCCCCTACAAACAGCACGTTGACCCTCCAAAGTCTAACTTCAAACCCTTGAATAATCTTCCCCCATGACCCTCCCTATGAAAAGGGGCGGCTGTGTCTCAGGAGGTAGAGCCGCCATCTAATGATCGCAAGGTTGGCAGATCTGCGGTTCGAGCCCCGGCTGGCCACATGTCGAAGTGTCCTTGGGCAGGACACTGAACCCCAAATTGCTCCCAGTGAGCGGGCCGGCCGGCGCCTTGCATGGTAGCATGGCCGCCATTGGTGTGCGAATGTGTGTGTGAATGTTTGAACGAGATGCCGTTCGTTCGTATAAAGCGCTTTGGATAAAGGCGCTATAAGTGCAGTCCATTTACCATTTTACCATTTAAAAGGCAATGTATGCACAAGAGGTGAGTCTTCCCCCACCCAGAGTAGGTATCGGTACTCACTTGCTAGTTTGGCCTGTAGTCCTGAGGGCCCTGGTTTGGAGGTCTCTGTCTTGGAGGAACCAGGTAGGGACAGTTTGGGCTTTGGCAGGTTGACTTTGGGGCTGAAGCGGGCTGCCCACTCGAACTTGGAGGATCCAGTGGCCTTGGCCTGCTGCTCCTTGTCCCGGGTGCTCCGGCGAGGGGAGGGGCTGGAAGCGGAGCGCGAGCGCCGCGCTTTGTTCTGGTCTTTGCCCTGCTTGACCCTAGCACCTTGCGGGCCGGTGGCGCTGTTGTTGGCTCCCGTGGAGGAGGAAGTGGAAGAGGTGGAGGCAGAAGAGGAGGAGTCCGTCACGGTGCTACACCCAGCTTTGGCTGAGGCGGCCGATTTAGACGCCAGCTTGGAGGGTTTTGCAGATCGGCCCTCGGAACGGTTGGGGAGGGACCAGGCGGTGTTACTCAGACCGGGGAGGGAGGAGTCGGCGCCGGCGGCCGCCGCCTTCTTCCGTTTCTGGGTGGGGGAGGGGCCCCCCTGGGCCGCGGCCTTCTTGCTCTGGCCTCGGCTCGAGGCGGGCGCGGGCTGCTCCGGCGCGAGGGGTCTCTTCTTGGACTTGGCCGGGACCTTCTTGGCCTCAGAGGCGGCGGTGTTGTCTCGGGGCGGGTGGGACTTGGACTTCTTGGCGGGGCTGGGGCTGTAGGTGCTGTTGGGGTCGGGAGCCGAGCTCCGCTTCAGGCCTCGGGTGCCTTCGCTCTTGGACTGCGGGCCGAGCCGGTCTCGTTCTGACGTCCCTGCGGCCTCCGGGTCCTCTTGCAGCACAAATGAAGCCACTGACAGTGAAAGACTGCTTCTGCCAGGGAGGGAAGCAGAGAGAACGCATTAGGACATTTCCCACTAACTGAAAAAAAGAAAGTAAGAGGTGGCAATGGCTCAGTCGAGGTCGAGCCGGCGTCTAGTGATAGGCCTGGTCGGCAGCTCGAACCACCGGCTGGCCATGTGTCGAGGTGTCATTGAGCAAGGCACTGACCGCTAATTGTTCCAGGGTCGCCATCTATGGCCGACCCCCTTGCCTAAAGCATAAAATACCAAATTCCAACAATTGACTGACAAGTTGACTGTATGGCAATAAAACAATTATAATTATTATAATAAGTATTATTATTAAGACAATGACTATGCCTCATTCAATAATTTAGGCCTGTATAAATAGGGAAAGGGCACCACAACAAATTGAACAAACAATCGTTAATCAATTTTATGTCTTTGGTACGGATAGATCCGGTCCATTGTCTCTATTGGTCAGTTTGCGTTCCAGCCGTGCCGATATCCATGACATACGCACGGCTAAATGGAACGTTGACACACATTACTCCGCGTTTGTATAATATTACCGTTATCGAAGTTATACATTATTACCGTTGCTTAGCAACCGATAAACAACTGTTCAGCGGGTGAACACACTTACAATAAAACATTAGTCCCATTAAAACACATTAATTAAACGTTTGTCTTGTCTTTATTCTGTGAAATATTGATAGATAGATGTGGTAACCGTGACACAAGAGAGAGGAGGGGTACCTGCGTGAGCTGTGCCCTCTGGACTGACCAGAGGCTGAGCTGGGCACGGCTGCCTTGGAAGCTTTCGAGTTGGGTCTTCTAGTTTCAGGAGGGGAAGTTGCTTTATGTTTTACCTGCTCCGACTGCAACCTGGAAGTAAGGAAGCAAGTAATTAAGTAAAACTGTATTTCTATAGCGCCCTTCACAGCATGAATGCTCAGGGGGCTTTACATCCAAAATAAGGGATAAAATGGGTGAAAACAAACATTGTCAAAAGAGATTAAAAAACTAAAAAGGAGGAACACCCCAAAGGGACAACATAAACAGGAAACATAAGGTGGCTATAGGTGACTACCGGCCTGCCTAAACAGGTGAGTCTTTAATTGTGGTATGGTTGGAGATTAAAGAGCAAGTGAGAGTTGTGGGTTTTTAACGCAATCATTAATCAATAATAAAAGTCATCAACTGCCTACTTACAAACACCCATCCTGTATTACTACATGTGTCATGCAAAACAAATCAAAAGCAAAATGTATTCGTACTGGTAGACTAACGCAATATCATTCATTAACAACGAACATCAGCTACAGCACTACATGGGTTTCGGCCTGCTAATTCTAATCATGAAACGTGGAAAATAATTGTATAAAATACTAACACAAGCACGCACATTTTAAATGCTTTATTCATGTCCACATAAATGTACAATATCTAAAGGACATAAATACTATCAGTGCATTTTGACAGTTACAGTAGTGCTAAGCCAACAACCAGTTATGCCTACAAATAGGATGTGATTCACACCAAATGATAACAGTGGATTGACAGATACAGTATCAATACTATAAAACACACACACACACACACACACACACACACACACACCGTGTGTGTTAGCACACTCACCTTCCCGCGACTGTGTGGTCTTGTGGCTGGGCCGCAGCAGTGTTCCTCTGTGAACGGCGCAGTGACCCCCCTGGATTGGAATTAGGCCGGTTGGACATTGGCACCTCTCTCCTGAAGGGACATACCCTTTCTAGACACTACCATTCACTGGACCATGGGAGAGAGAAGCAGAAAAAGAAACTGCGTCAGGTCACAGACAGTACGCCAGGGTGTATAACAATGTTTCCAAACAACCAATGGACTGCCTATGATAACATGTTTCCAAACAACCAATGGACTGCCTATGATAACATGTTGCCAAACAACCAATGGACTGCCTATGATAACATGTTGCCAAACAACCAATGGACTGCCTATGATAACATGTTGCCAAACAACCAATGGACTGCCTATAATAACATGTTTCCAAACAGCCAATGGACTGCCTATAATAACATGTTTCCAAACAACCAATGGCCTGCCTATGATAACATGTTTCCAAACAGCCAATGGACTGCCTATAGGCCTAATACCAACAGCTGGAGCTGTGCTGCTTATTGTTGCCGTTTGATTAACAAACTAGTCCCTAATTCCTTCACTAAACACTCAGTGACAGGACCGCCTGGTCAATTGTCATGAGATCGTCATGTACGTCTCATGATACAAGCCCCTGCCTCGCCAAAAAGATCAATCACATTACACATTAGCATTAATTTGGAGGCAGTACAGGGCTAGTTTGAGAAATCAATGAGCCTACGGCTTGACGGGACGGGACGGGGGGGGGCACAGACAGCTCTGAACTGCTCTACAAACAGAGGGGGGGGCTGATGATCCAATCAGGAAGACAATAGGACCTCAAATTACCGTTCACAAGAACCTTACAACACTGAGGCAGATAATACACAAAAACATGACTGCCATCTTGGGCATATAGAACTAGATTAGAAAACCATGTCAGGCAGACCGCCTCAGTGTCCTTATGTCTTCTCTGGTTCACTGGGGTCACCGATAACGATGAGACTGCGGGGTGTGCATGCTGTGTCCTATCAACCAATCAAAGGAAGCCTAGCACATCCATCCCATGAACGCCAACTCAGAGGGGGCGTGTTCTTTGCACCACTGCCTGGACTGGCACGATTTGCTTTTTTGGCATAAGGAGAGGGGGGGTAGAAATATGGGATTGACACAATACACAATTGAGTATGTCTGCATCCATACCCTTACCCCAATTACTAGGCTATAATACAACAAAACACATCACTAATTAAGCGCACTTTTGTTGCACCCTCCAGACCAAGATGTATCAGGGTAGAGGATGGGGATATTGACCCATCCATGAATTCACACTACAGGACAGGAAGGAACCCTATTCAGTTCAGTTGCCTTGTCCAACATTGTTCCACAGTTACTAATGATGTACTGGTCTTTAATGTTGCCTTAGCATTTGCTTCAACAGACTATAGATTAAAACATTCTGCAGTTTAACATTAATCTAGTCCTAGTATCACTTCCCTGCACACATAGGCCTATGACATTTTTTCACACCCTTCTTTTGATAACTCCTGTCAGCCTTTCACCAGACTGAATGGGGCGAAGATAACAGGCGTTCTACTGGGGTAGTACACTAGCACCACAACTCACAAAAAGACCGACCTGGAGAGGTTTGCTGTGGGAATTTACCAGCTGCGATTGAAATTCCCTACTGGCAATCTAGGGGAACATAAATGTTGGGAGAGAGGGTCAGAGCAATTCAGGTAAAAACTGATATTATGCAACATATATTTGTTATGGATGGCTGGCCTGGCATTGGATTGAACATTTAACTCTGTGTGTCATGACCAAACATGAAATAAAATAATTTGTGATTTTCCAGGATTAATTCAACAGCTGCAAAAAATCAGCTGTTGAATTGATGAGATATTTTCACTATTACGGACGGATTGTTCCACCTTGCATTTTCAACAGTGAAATTACCTAGCTATAATGTATAGGCTAATACTTAGAGAACACAGATTCAAAAGGTACAGTGAAAAGATTGCTAGTTTTTGCTATGTCTAAAGCACATTTTCTGTACCACTGACAAATAACCATAGTGTGGGCTATTTTATCAATGCCTACAGCGTACTATGTTAATGTCATGTTAATGTCATGTAATACATAACCCATGTACAACATTGTAACCCATGTACAACAACATGTATGAATATGTCAGGCCCCACATTTAGACCCATTTCTCTCGAGTGTTTCTGATACTTGTGTGAACACGTAGACATCTGATAAACTAGTAGACATTTAACGAAGCGGAGTAAAGACGATCAAGTGTGATATTGTTTTTTTAAAAATACGACACAATTGGCGAGATCGCAAGGCCATTTGAGGCCTCCTCTGACTGTACACCCTCGTCTTTGTTTGTTTATCCGTCCGACTCTGACAACAGACGTTTCAATAGACTGACTGACAAACATAGCAATTGAGTGATCCGACGATTCACAACTAGTGTCAATAAAACTCGATTCTTTATAATTACCATCCAGATTAGTCACACCATTTCTTTTCAATCTCGGTTTAGAAAGAGGCCTTCGTTCTGACGTAGTTAGCACCACCAGCTAGCTGGTTAGCATTGGACTCAAATTTGACAGTTAGCACCATGTCACCTTTCACATTCAGATCACATAATCAATCTCAACCCGGACGTCTGATTAGATCGCTTGACAAATAAAAACGAGCGTCCACACTGCGTATTAATATTATTGAGCCCGGCAGGAATTGAGGGGCGACACGAAAATGCGTAGTTGGCGAACTGTTGTCTTTAACGTCTAGAACAAATATCACCAAACTCATCCGAGGCTTTAAACAAAAACATCCTCATACCTGCTTAAGGGACTTAAGATTTAAGACAGTTGGACTTGACAGACTGACAAACATCATGACATCGCTAAATAGCGAACAATTACCTGAGCCTCCCATGGAAAATGGCAGCATCGGGTCTGACTAGCTAATAATAATGTCTTCAGCACGACAGACAGACACATTCAGCTGTACAGGCTACAGCCACTAGGTTAGCTACTGCTAGCTACTGATGCTAGCTCCCTCTGGTCACCTAACTAACTAGTATTACAACCCTATTCAGTTCGGACACTATTCAAGTGTCAACATGTAAGTTGCCTTGTCCAACATTGTTCCACAGTTACTAACGACGTACTGGTCTTTAATGTTGCCTCAGCATTTGCTTCAACACACAGACTATAGATGAAAACATTCTGCCAGTTTAACATTAATCTAGCTGTTCAAAGTTTTTACATTACATTATGTTCTGTGAGATCATGGAACCTTTGTATTTTATTAATTAACTAACTCAAAAATGTCAACATTTTAAAAAAAATAACACCACCATCACTTCCCTGCACATAGGCCTGTGGCATGTTTTAACTAACTAACGCCTGTTTGTTCACAAGGAACGTCAGCCTTTAATTAAACCTCATCTAACGACATTACTCACACGTCATACTCGTTTGGGAAACGACCATTAACAGTTACCGTGATCAAATCTCTATATTGACATCGCAGTGCCATTAATTAAACGTGGCAAATATCGACTCGATATTAGTCAACAACGGCAGAGTTAACTGTTGACGTGTAACACACAAACAAGGACAACTACGTAAACAAAACGTTTACTAGCTATGGCTAGCTATCTTAATGTGAAGCGAATGGGGAAGCTAATGTTTTGGGAAGCTAATGTTTTAGCAAGCTTGCCTTCTGTTTTGGCTGTCCAGGCTAGCTAGCCTGTGTTTGGCTAGCTGTTCGTTGACATGAATAAGCTATAGGAGCCATAGCTTAGCATAGACATTAGCCATATAGCTTTGTTAGCTAGCTAAGTTACTAGGCGATATAGCGAGCTAACGTTAGCTCAAAGTAATTGGACTCACGTCGCCGAGTGAGCTAATAGTATGGCGTATCAAGTATCGCGATAATTCGTGTTTGACTAGCGAATTGTTACAATGTTACGTACAGAATCGAGCAATCAGCCAAATCAACTGCAAAAAATCAACTGCAAAAAATGCGAAATGGCCTCTGAACCTTCTCTGCTTGCATCACACTGTCAGATACACACACACACACACACACACACACACACACACACACACCAACACACCAACACACACACACACACACACACACACACACACACACACACACACACACACACACACACACACACACAACAAAAAAACACAGGAAAGCAGGAACAGGATTCATGAGATGACAATGTTGCAATTGGAAAGGAAACCATATTTTTCTCGCGACACGGACTCCCTAAATCCTCCCAAATAAGTAGGTCTTATTAAATAAAACCCTCAAAGAGGCCCCCACGCATACCCCTGGATATGATGTCACTGAATATTGATAATATGATGTTATTACCGTTTTCGTTTGTCCAGTGTTTGTAGTTGTAACAGAATGTGCTGCCAGCTCCACTCTCTCTCTCTCTCTCTCTCTCTGCGCGTTTACCTTCACATCAGCTGAGGGACGCGCCACCGCCGTATACCTCCGCTTTAAACACTTCCATTCTTCCGCTAGGGACTACTTTTGAAAAGTCGACACGGAAAAGGATTCAGAATTTCAGACACAAATCAGCTAAATCGCTCCAACCTCGTTGAATGTGTGCAATGTGTTGTACTATGTCAATAATAGCTATAAGAGCTTATATAATAAGAGCTATCTCGCAAGTCCAGTCAGAGGAACCCCCACAGTAGCGCTAGGGGTATCTAGCGAGATATCAATGCGCTGGGTCGTGACCTCTTAATCTAACAACAGTTTTATCGAAAATTGCGATTTCCAAGGCAATTTCTCTAAACTAAAGCGTCACGTTGATTTAAATGTTACGATCAAAAATAACCCAGCATCCCGTTCAATACCTAAAATCGCGAATGAATTTTCCTTTCATAAATAGTACACACAATCATATTTCAGTCCTGCTCCTGTTGTCATGGTAACTGTTCAGCGTCTTTAAAAAATGGCGTCTCTGCTCGGGGAAAAGGTGTTTGAGATAAATGGCACAGGTCCCTCTCCGTCAAAAGACTTCTTTCAACTCACAGTAACCAAAACTGATGTAAGGTCTTGACTTTTATAATCTATTTTTCTAATATAGTCTATCTCACGACGTTGGTGACAGGTGAAAGTATATCAGAGTTCTGACTGGTTGAACAGGTTGCTAGCAGCAGCATTCACTCCAACCGTTTTATTTGTTTTCAGATAAAATGGATCAAGTGAAAGTTCTCAACCTTTCTTTCTGTACTAGTGTCAACCTCATAACTTATTATGTGTGTGTTCTGTTCACACACGCAAGCTACAAGGCTATATGGTGTATGCCTTTATATATTTCAGGTGATATGGAGATCATGGAAGATCTCTCTGCGAAAAGAGTTTCGGGGAGCTGCACCTGGGGAAGTGAAGCAATCCCACAGTGATTATCTGCTTGATTCTCGCCAGCAGAGTAAGGTTTATATTAGAACAGAGCGATTTACCCGATCACAGTCTCTGACATGCAAATATTTGTTTGTTTGTGTCTTGAGAACACATTCGTGTGTATTGATGAGTGTAACTCCATCTCTAGACCAGGTAGCTGCGGTGTTTGGCCAGGACACCCTACAGTACACCAAAGCACTGTGCCAGGGACACTTTGACTACCTGGAACGCCTTCCCGATGACCTACTGCTCAGAATCCTGGCCTACCTGAAGCTGGAGGATGTAGCACGGCTCGCACAGACCACACAGAGGTTCAGGAAGGTAAGAGGCTCTCCACACTTGAAGCATGTACCCAAAGAATAAGCAGAAGCATATCAGCTTTGCCAGGTTTTATATAGACATTGATATTACCACACTGTATGTCTTCAGGGAGAGTGACAGTGCTGCAATAATAATACAGTATTGGATAACGTATATATATTTAGTTATCCAATACTTTGTTTAGTATAAATTCAAGAAAATTCAAGAACCAATTTTAATTCAATCAAGCTCAGCAGGCTCAACTATAGTCATGTTGCTGAGTTCATTGACAGAAGTAATCTGTTTGCAGTGATTTTTGTATTGGGATTGCTCTTCTTGACTCTGAAACCCTCATAACACATTCAAGCCCAATATGTATTTCCTGTAATTTGCTAATCAACAGATGAGAAGCTTCTGTAATCCAATAGAACAAAAGTAAGGCTGCTGTCACATGCAGAGTGAGTTGGTGTGTGTGTGTGTGTGTGTGTGTGTGTGTGTGTGTGTGTGTGTGTGTGTGTGTGTGTCACTGGTGTGTGTGGGTGTATGGTGTGTGTGTGTGTGTGTGTGTGTGTGTGTGTGTGTGTCCCAGCTCTGCAACAGTCCAGAGTTCTGGGAGCAGACCGTGAGGGGGCGCTGTGAGGAGCTCAGCCCGGACATGGAGGCCCTGGCCAGCGCCATGGGCTGGAGGAAGGTCTTTTTCACCTTCTACAACACCAAAGAGCATCAGTAGAAGGAGGAAGCTAAACACTAAAACAAGATTGTTTCAATGACTCTGTGTGTAGCTTAACAAATGTTTAATTGTTGGTAAAATGTGGCAAAAATGTGAAATGTTCTTCCAGTAACACAAGTATCTGCAGTGTTTGTTAGTGTGTATTCTGTGTTGCTATTCTGAGGCTTACATGTCAAACTAATTGCACTTTGTAATGCAGATGAATAGTATTTTAGTGCCAAATGTTGTTATTTCCAAACAAATTCTTAAAATTGAATTAATTCCTTTGTCCTTGGTTTCTTTTGTATTTTATTTAAAATCCACATAACTCTAAAATATACAGTATATTAAGCAAACCCATATTACTGGCTCAAAGTAAAGTATGTAAATGTAGACTTATACAACAGTTAGTTCCGACCAAGTAATTTGATTGGACAAGAGGCATTCTATGAGTAGTGATACACAGTATAACAGCACTGGGACTTTTAACTAGATGTATCACTCCGCCGCACAGGTGTTCTAAATGACCGTTAATTAGACTACATTGTAGAGTGGACCTGCGCCATCGTACTGCGGACATTTGTCAGTGTGAGTTCAAGAGGCGCGTCTGATTAAACTGCTTGTGCTAGAATAGACTGTGTACTACTGGATACCTCACCGTATTCATTGTTAGAGAGTTGACTCATGTTGATATTTGACTATAATGTGCACACTAGAAAACGATGGAGCAGCGTGCTGTCTGATGTCAACTCGTCTGACTGAATCACATTCACACATGCCACCAAAGCGACTGTCAACCGAGTCATATTTCACTGGTTGCACAATACATGGAAATGTACAAATAAATGTACACGATACAAAGTAGCTAGTTTGTGTTCAGGTTACTAGGCAAAAGTCCAGTTGAGCAGTCCCGTTGCGGAACTATTTTTACTTGACGGAGCCAAAATAAATGATTAAATAAACAAACAAATCATAATCTGTGTCACTTATTACTGTTAACTAATAAAGTGCGCTGTAGAACTGTTGTATAAAAGCAATATCACACTCGAGGTCGTGCTGTTATACTGAATATCAGCACGGCTGTGATTGTCTTCGGTACTCGGCCTGCGGCCTCGTACCTATGACCGAATCACAGCCGTGCTGATATTCAGTATAACACACTCCTTCTCGTGTGATATTGCTTAAATATTAATGGCTTTAGTTGAAATGAGATACTGGAGGAGGTAGGCTAACCATTGAGTCAAGACTGAGATATGCTATACCGTATGCATGGTGTTATACAAGTGCATGAACAACATGTTCTGTAGATTATGAGAAGCAGATCAAACACACTTAAATACTAACATGAGCTTTCTTGCGCCCTCTGCTGGTAAGAGATATGCGAGAACCTGCGTTCTTCTACACCTCCTCTAGCCAGCAGAGGGCGCAAGACGGCAATGAAATGCAGACCCTTATTTCAGGTAAATCATGCAAAAACCTGCTATCACAAACGTAATTCCACTTAAATGTATTCATAAACTGGATTGTTCATTTTCTTTGGCCTCAGAAAAAGTGCTGAACACCGTAAGCACAAAGGAACTGGTCTGGCTAAAGGAGAAATTATTTAATTGTAATAATATTATTAAATTAAAGCATTTAGGCCTAAAATGATATTTGAACTAAGCTAAAAAAAAACTTGATTAATTAAAGTAAAAAAAACAACCTCAATGTCATAAGGGATTGTAAAATAAAATCCATTAGCTGTGACCAAATATCTCTCTTCTCATAAGTAAGTAGTGGGTTGGGGGATGGACGCAATAAAACTATGGCCCAAGGCCCTGCCTGGTACTACAGTAAGATCTATTATAACAAGGCCCTGACTGGTACTAAGGTCTATTATTAGCTTGACTTGCAAAACAGCGCCTCCTCAGCTCGGTCTGGGGGGGGAGATAATCATTACGTAACAATAAAAAAATGTCTCCAGCTCCACTTCCTGAATTCCAGAACAACTAGACATGCGAGTTAGCCAGCCTGGAAGCCTCTGTCTGTCTGCCTGACTGTTTGTTTGTTTGTTTGTCTGTTTGGGCAGAGCTTGCCCCCCTCTCTTTCACTTATTCCCTCCACACATTCATATCACCCCTCCTTCCCTCCTTCTCCTCTTTTGTGGGTCAGTGATGCAGCGGGAGTGACTGTGACGCAGCAGAGTCAGCAGCCTCCAGACAGACCGGCAGCACAGCAGGGAGTGGACCAGAGAGGCTGTGCCCAGGCCGGGCCAGACACACAAGGCAGCCGCCCGCCAACAGAACACAAGACGCAAAGGTAAACCCCATGACTGGGCTAAAGGGAGTGCAGGAGTAGGGTAGAGCTCTCCCACACACCACACACCACATACCACAGAAGCTCACTACAATAGGGACAGAGGAAGGCCTGTACAACCAGCCAGGAGGATACAGTTGGGCAGGCTACTCAGTATGTGTGTGCTTGGTGCGCAAGTGCAACAGTAATGAGTTTCATTGTTTATGTATAGCGGTGTGTCTGTGTGTTTGGAGAGTATGGATGAGGCCTAGTCAGGCCTGCGCTGTGGGCTCTGTTTCCCCGGCGACCAGTGTCCCTCTAGGCCCCCCCGCTCTGAGAGCGGCTGAGGACACACTGAGGCAGTAAGGCCGTTTATTTTCGAAGTGCTTTTATTGTGGTTTTGAGAATATCCCGTCTGTAACACATCTATGTGCAGTATGTCGTGTCGTGACGTTAGAATTATAAGGTTCTGTCTCGTCAAAATTTAGTTTTTTACATAATCTGATCCATTAGGTGTTTATTAATGCCTGTGTGGTGTTATTTTTAAAAAATGTAGACATTTTTGAGTTAGTAATTCATAAAGTACAAAGGTTCCATCTCACAAAACATAATGGAATGTAAAAACTTTGACGCTCAATATCTCAGAGATAGAACCTCAGGGTGTGGAAAAGAGTGACAGAAAGGAGAAACCTTGACAAAAACTGAGTAGAATTATGTGAAAAGTAAATCAATAAAAAAATCACAACAAACATTGATGAAATCTAATTTGTCTGACTGACAGGTAGGAATCTACAAGCAGTTATTGAAGAGCCAAAGACCAAACTCAAATCTGTGAATGACAAGGAATCAGCAGGTTTCATTCATTCATTCATTCATTCATTCATTCATTCATTTAATTTCTTGATTACAATTTCAAAATGTGTATCCATGGAAATATGTCCAAAGTACGTGGCTAATGCTGTTTCTATAGTTAATTTGGTTCTGTATCTTCAGTCAGTATGGAGTTTGTGGCTCTCTCACCTCATTGTGGAATAGATACTAAAACAAACCAAGCTTAGCAACAAACACAACAAGTAACAACAACAAGTAACAACCTCCCACTGACTAGGGTAGGGACTATGTCCCACACAGTTCTAATCCATTTATATAGTACTTTTATATAGTACCTTTATATAGTACTTTTATATAGTACTTTTCAGGAAGGTCACAAAGCTCTTCACAGAAAAGGAGAAAGCAAACAGAGCAATCAAACAAGCAGGGAAATAAACGCAAAACATGGGTACAAATACGAAAATGCAGGAATTCATGAAACAAAAATGGCGGTCAAATTTAAAATGGAAAGCATAAGATCAGTAAAAGTAATAAAGCAATACAATTGCAATGAACTGGATCACTCCAATGGTCCAGTTATAATAGCAGTTCTATGAAAACGTGTTTAAAAAAAAAAAAAATTGAGCAAGGGGTCAGCTATATATCACACGCATCACCAACACTGCTGCCAGGATAACTGGACTCCCCACACCCAACCTCACAGCACTAAACAACAGGGCCCATCTCACGCATCGCCACAACCACAATAGAACAGGACATCACCCACCCACTCAATCTGTACCTCGCCCCACTGCCATCCGGGCATAGGTACAGAACGCCAAGGTGCAAAAGGGCTCGCTTTGGCAAAAGCATGATCCCCGCAGCCATTGTTGCCTTAAATAACAGACCGCGCTGAGTGTGTGTACCTGTGTATCTGTCATGTGTAGTACACCTTGTTGTTGTTTGCTTTTTTTAAGCTTTACGTTTTTTTTCTTGGTTGCCACAGTAACCAGGTCATGCCACAGCAGTGCAGAAGTTGGCAGCAGTGTGAGGGTGTGAGGCGCTGGTCTGGTGACAGGCTGATGCTACTGCACTAGTACTGCAGGGTCCTGAGAGAACACAGGCAGCAGCAGGCGGCTAGGCTAGGCCTGCACCAGAAATAGCACCTGTGGTTTGTGGTGTTGCGTCTTGATCACAAACACACACTGCCTCCACATGACTGTTGATGAGCACAGAGAGACAAAAGAATAGAAGAAGACAAAGACACAATGACTGATTCTTATAATGAGCTGAACATGGTCAGAAATATGGATGATAATCAGGTCCCAGTCGAATCCACGTCTCTCTAAGTGTTTCTAACCATCTCTAACCGTTTACCATTTAAGATGAACCATGTACACAAATTGAAGACAACTGTGATAAAAAAAAAAGTACAGGAGCAACCCCCTGGAACAGCTGGGGAGGGTAGCACAGCAGTGCCATGTCTGGTCCCCCCCCCCGCCCAACCCCCTCCTCCTGCACTCTGCAGTGCTGACGCATCTTCTGCGTTCGCATCAATCAGCGGCTCCACAAAGGTGAGCTCACACACAGTCTCGTCTCCGGCGGTGACGCTAGCAGCTAGCACTGTTTATTTCCTCTGTCCCTCTGTACCTTTTGTGAAAGCAGAACGGAAGCAGCAGGTTTGCAGTCATCTTGCAAATACAGGCACGGTAATCATGTTCAGGAACTATTCATTATCATATAGTACATAAACTAGCTGAACGTGTGAGAGGAGTGAGAGAGAGAGAGAGGGGTGTGAGTGTAGCTATACAGTACAGACAAAGAAAACGTGTGAGCGCGTTCACAGGACGGAGAAGAATGACATGTTTGTAAGTGCGTCTTCTCTCTGGGTGGACTGTATGTCCCGTTACATTAAAGATGAGCTTCCCCTGTCACCCAATGAGATATGCAAAAAAAAGCAGAAGCAACTGCACACTCTAGCACAAGTAGAGGAAATGTGATTCCGCTTGTGTTTGTTGTGCAGCTGCAGCGACGTCTCTGTCCCCCGCTAGCAGGCATGCACCCGGGCGCTTTCTCTCCCTGATCCGTGGCGCGACACACACACACACAGCGTCAGTGTGTGATGTAGCACTGAAGCGGCTCTCCTCTCCGCTCTCTCGTCCTCAGCTATGCTTGATAAAGTTGCTGCTTCCTGCTTGGCAGACTGCAGACTGCTCCAGTTGTCCAGGCAGCACAGAGGAGAGGCACACATACGTTAGTACCAGCCAATGCAGCCATTTATAAACGGGAATATAGATAGATGCCTGTGGCCGACGGACTGGGATCTGGGATCTGGGATCTGGGACAGGGGTACTCAGAAGAGCAGAGACAGACCAAAGCTAGCCCAGTGGTCTGGGGTGCATGGGGAGACAGGAAGGACGTTAGAGAAGGACTGTGGAGAGTGCAGCACAGCACAGAGAGGAGGGAGTGATAGAGCGGGTGTGGAGGAGAGACGGCAGAGAAGGCTCTGCCACTGACAGCTCCACTGAGCAGCAAGCCAGTCTAGAAAAAAAACTCTACTTTCTCTGCCTGGGCTTTAGAGGAAGCAGGGTTTTGGTGTACACTAGAGAGCATGGTCTATAGAGGAGGGGATACTGCATGACATGAGAATTGTTCCTCTTCATCTCCTGCATCATTCTCTCTGATTTCTCTGAAGGTATGTTCAGCATGTTTTTCCCGCAAAAATGACTTTGAGTTGACAAATGAATTTATTTAGTTTTCTTTTGATAGAAATATACACAGTAGCCTATGCTATGCAGCGGCGGTGTCTGGAGGGTGACTTTTGCTTGAAATTTCGCTCTTTTGTTTGAACCTGGCAGTTTGTATTATCCTACGACAGTGCTTTTGCGTCCTTTTGTGGTTAACAGAAATAGGGGATTTCATTTTCAGGTTTTTTGAAACATATCACATAATACGTTCAGGCACAGTTGAACTAGGGTGTGGCATAAAGACATCTGTTGGTGACGAATTTCAAATATTTCCGCTCATCGTGGAAAATAAACAATAAACCCATATGAATAGGTCAAATTACTCATAACTGTATCACTCCAGTATAATAATGAACAGAGGAGGAAGGCGGGCAGCAGCGCGTTGTCAGATGAAAACGTTTTTGCAAAGCGGCACACAAACCAGAGGACTCAGCACCACGGCGGCAGCTCATCTCCTGCTGCAGGCGGAAGAGAAGGCAGAAAGCAGAAAGCAGCATCCACTGGGTTGCATTTGCTGCTGCGGGCGCCCACACACGCATACCCAGGCACAGACAAAGACCAGCCGCCTCCATTGCAATGGAGCTCTGCTCTGCTCTGCTCTGCTCTGCTCTGCTCTGCTCTGCTCAGACTCTCAGACTGGCTGGCTGAGAGAGAGAGAGAGAGAGAGAGAGAGAGAGAGAGAGAGAGAGAGAGAGAGAGAGAGAGAGAGGACCAAATCCCCGGACAGCTAATGCAGTTGCCCGCCATCCAACTGAATCACCAATAAGTGCTGCGCCACAGCATGTTGCCCTGACAACAGAGGCCTGTCAGACAGGGAAGCAGCACGTCGTATTCTCAGCCACACGAGAGCTAGGCTTCGTCTGTCTTATATTCTAATGGCGGCGCCTAGACAATAACATTAGCCGGAATAATCATGAAATCGTTTAAAAAAATGTAAAGTAATATACACAAACTGTTGTTTATTCAAGAATGTAGGGTATTTTATCATTCTAATATATCGTTTGGAATGTTTCTTTCGTTTAACGTGAGGGAACCCAGGTCAGATTAGCGTGGCTGTGAGTGGTCTGGGGATGAAGGCTTTTTTGCTACGCGCGATACATGTTCATCTAACTTCTGTCATTTGGTTAATCTTTCTCCCCTTACTTTCCTGAATTATATCTGACACATTAGACTTAACGCTGCCATGTAGGTAAACAAGTGATTGATGTAGCAGAAATGATGTTGTCTTAATTTTGTCAATCTGTACCTCGCCCCACTGCCATCCGGGCGTAGGTACAGAACGCTAAGGTGCAATAGGGCTCGCTTTGGCCAAAGCCTGATCCCCGCAGCCATTGTTGCCTTAAATAACAGACCGCGCTGAGTGTGTGTACCTGTGTATCTGTCATGTACTGTCTGTTGTTGTCTGTGTTATACAGTGTTGTATATATATGTACTGCACAGTGGTGTGAAAATGAATTTCCCCCTAGGGACAATACATCTAATCTAATCTAATCTAAATGTACGAATTTTGATGTAGCCGTTCAACGTTAATGAATGTAGAACTAGAAGCTACTTTCTTTAGCAGACACATTTCCTACTGTGTTAGAGTTTAATGCCACATTACAGAGGTGACAGGGTTGACTAACCACAACCCACACACTGACCCTGGTCCAGTCAGAGCATCACTCCTGGCTGGCAGCTCTCACACTCCCCTTAGAGGAGTACAGTGTGTGTGTGTGTGTGTGGGTGTGTGGGTGTGTGTGTGTGTGTGTGTGTGTGTGTGTGTGTGTGTAAATCCATGGTATGTGTAAGCTATGCGTACCTGTGCGATTAGGGATAGGATGAGCAACTGAATTCTCCTTTGAAAAAGTGAAACCATCTCTGTCTAATTGTGTCTATAAGCGCTGGTATTTCCTCTCAACAGTGTTTGGTTGCTCTTTAACCATGAACCCATCCAACATATCTCCTTTAACCATGAACCCATCCAACATATCTCCTTTAACCATGAACCCATCCAACATGTCTCCTTTAACCATGAACCCATCCAACATATCTCCTTTAACCACGAACCCATCCAACATATCTCTTTTAACCATGAACCCATCCAACATATCTCCTTTAACCATGAACCCATCCAACATGTCTCCTTTAACCATGAACCCATCCAACATATCTCCTTTAACCACGAACCCATCCAACATATCTCCTTTAACCATGAACCCATCCAACATGTCTCCTTTAACCACGAACCCATCCAACATGTCTCCTTTAACCACGAACCCATCCAACATATCTCCTTTAACCATGAACCCATCCAACATGTCTCCTTTAACCATGAACCCATCCAACATGTCTCCTTTAACCATGAACCCATCCAACATATCTCCTTTAACCATGAACCCATCCAACATGTCTCCTTTAACCATGAACCCATCCAACATATCTCCTTTAACCATGAACCCATCCAACATATCTCCTTTAACCATGAACCCATCCAACATGTCTCCTTTAACCATGAACCCATCCAACATGTCTCCTTTAACCATGAACCCATCCAACATGTCTCCTTTAACCATGAACCCATCCAACATATCTCTTTTAACCATGAACCCATCCAACATATCTCCTTTAACCATGAACCCATCCAACATATCTCCTTTAACCACGAACCCATCCAACATATCTCCTTTAACCATGAACCCATCCAACATGTCTCCTTTAACCATGAACCCATCCAACATGTCTCCTTTAACCATGAACCCATCCAACATATCTCCTTTAACCATGAACCCATCCAACATATCTCCTTTAACCATGAACCCATCCAACATGTCTCCTTTAACCATGAACCCATCCAACATGTCTCCTTTAACCACGAACCCATCCAACATATCTCCTTTAACCATGAACCCATCCAACATATCTCCTTTAACCATGAACCCATCCAACTCCTTTAACCACGAACCCATCCAGCAGCCATATCTCCTTCATATGCCGTTGGTTCACTGTTTCCATTATTAGCTTTGACTCAGCTGTATGTCGGCGAGCGCCAGTCAAAACACTCCTGCAGTGCTGACTAATAATGAATGAATGCAGTGGGCAGGGAAGGAGTATGACTCAGGGTGGCATTCTTACTCACTCTCTCTTTTTCTGTCTTTTCATTTGACTCATATGAGCTCATATGCTTCTCAATACTCTTTCTGAGAAGTAGAGGCGATGCGTTAAACGAGTGACCATCGAAGAATCTTCTTGTCGATAATGACGTTATGAATCAACCTATAGAGGATAGTCTTGCTCTTAAATGCGTTGCGTCATCTCTGGATAGATCAGGCGTGCAGCAAACACGACGTGACAAGGACGGCAAATCCCCAGGCCCGGACGGTTATATTGTAGAATTTTACAAGTCATATTCACATCTAATCTCCCCGCTCTTAGCTAAAGTTTACAACGAATCCTTTGTTAATGGTCGACTGCCGCCAACTCTATCTGAAGCCACTATATGTCTCATATTGAAGAAAGACAAAGACCCTCTTGACTGTGGCAATTTTAGGCCTATCTCCCTCCTCAATGTGGACCAAAAGATCCTGGCTAAGGTCTTAGCCTCGCGACTACAACAAGCCTTACCAACCTTAATTTCATTGGACCAGACTGGTTTTATGGTTGGGAGGAATTCCTCTTTTAACACCAGGCGGCTGCTCAACATAATTAGCTCCCCCAGCCCAATCGTCCCTGAGGTAATAATATCCCTAGATGCTGAAAAAGCATTTGACAGGGTTGAATGGGAATACCTGTTCTATGTTATGGATAGGTTTGGCTTTAGCCCCGACTTCATTGCTTGGATTAGGCTGCTCTACAAATCCCCCATGGCTTGTGTTCTCACCAACGGTGTGAGGTCGCCTCCCTTTGCTCTCCACCGTGGCACCAGACAGGGATGCCCCCTCTCCCCTCTCCTATTTGCTCTGGCCATCGAACCCTTGGCCATTTGGCTCCGGGGGGAGGAGAGAGTTGAAGGCATCACCAGGATGGGCACTACTCACAAGCTGTCATTATACGCGGATGACTTGCTATTATATGTTTCCAACCCTGTCTCATCCCTCCCAGTCATCAAAGACATCTTAATACAATTCGGCAGATATTCCGGCTACAAGCTAAATTTCAATAAAAGCGAGCTCCTCCAAATCAACAAATCAGCTAAGAAATTACCCCGGTCCTCCCTCCCATTCAGAGTGGTCCTGGATGGTTTTAAATATCTGGGAGTTTTCGTCACCACCTCATTTGACGACCTCTTTGCAAAAAACGTCCGCCCTCTCATTGATAAGGCCAAGCTCGACATGACTCGGTGGTCCTCTCTCTTCCTGTCTCTGACGGGCAGAGTTAATCTGGTTAAAATGGTGATTCTCCCTAAACTTCTCTACTTGTTCCAGCACGTCCCGATCTTTATGAGTAAGTCCTTTTTTCGTCAACTAGATCAGCTGATATCCTCGTTTTTATGGGCTAATAAACCCCCACGAATTAAGAAAGCTATCCTACAACTTCCCAAGAAATCCGGCGGTTTAGCCTTACCCAACTTCATTCAATATTACTGGGCGTGCAATATCGATAAACTTCGTCATTGGTTCAAAGACAGGGCCGAAACACCTCCTTCATGGGCCCAGATAGAACTACAGTCATCAAAGGTCTCCCTTCAGTCTCTCCTCACGGCACAACTTCCCCTTAAAATCCACAACATCTCCCAAAACCCAGTTGTCACCAACTCGACTAAGATCTGGCTACAATTCCGTAAACATTATGGAATGGATAAACCTTCCACCCTGGGCCCAATTTATGAAAATCACTTATTCCCACCCTCTTCTTTTGACCCCACCTTTCGTATTTGGCGTGACAAAGGCTTAGCTAGTGTCAAAGATCTCTACAAGGACGGAATTTTTACAGACTTTGCAGAGCTCTCATCCAGGTTTGAACTGCCCCAATCTCACCTTTTCCGTTTTCTCCAGGTCAGACATTTTATTAAAACTAAATATCCCCACTTCCCCAATCACCCACCCGGGTCCCCGTTCGACTCTTTACTCAGTCTAAAGCCCGCTCAGAAACGCTCTATCTCCATAATTTATGACTCCATTGACTCCCTCAACCCGGCTCCAGCAGCCCACCTGAAACAGACCTGGGAACAGGAAATTGGGGTGCCGATACCTGACGATCAGTGGGAGCAAATCCTTGATTTAGTCCATTCAACCTCTATGTGTGCTAGACACGGCTTATTGCAATGCAAGGTCCTCTTCAGAGTACATTACACGAATGCTCGACTGGCAAAAATATATCCAGACACCAGCGACACTTGCAACAGATGCAAACAATCACCTGCTAACCACACCCACATGTTTTGGTCTTGCCCGAAATTGACAAACTTCTGGCGCCAGGTATTTGACACACTAGGGACAGTTTTTGACAGGAACCTCGAACCTGAACCTCTCACAGCCCTATTTGGAATTGGTATCCCACCGCCTACAACACCCATGTTTTCGCTTACAAAGAGACGCGTCCTTGCCTTTACAACGCTACTGGCAAGAAGACTTATTCTATTTAAATGGAAGCACACCCTCCCCCCTTCACATAATAGCTGGCTCAAAGAGATCCTGAACCACATTAAACTAGAAAAATTAGATTTTCACTTAGAAAGTACAATACAACCTTTGACATGACTTGGAAGCCTTTCGCCGACCACCTGAGTAAGATCACCATTCAACCAGATGATGACTAGATGCCCCCCCCCCCCCCCCCTCCTTACCCTTATTGTCCTATTATGATTTTGATTTTATGTTATTGTTTGTTTGGGGTTATGCTTTTGGTTTGTGTTAATTTCATTACTTTTCTTTTAGGGTAATTACCATTACGTTTTATTTATTTCTTTTTATCAATGATGAACTGGGGGTGGGAAACATCTAGGGGCATACTAGGCTGTATAGGGGCTGATGGAGGTGGCTCTCCATTTTCGATGTATTTACTACCTTTTATATATATATATATATCTATATACTCATGTATTTATTTTTTCATGTAACGCTGTCTACACGCCGCTATGCCTGATATGAACCAGCTCACCCGACCACCCCATAAGTAACGTGTAATGTCTAACGTATATGTCTAAAAAAATAAATAAAAAGAATTAAGAAAAGAAAAGACAAGGACTCAGGTTTATTAAACAGAAGGAACTGCGTACGGAGTGAACGTCCTCTGGCATCTGAGATCAGCATTAGACAATCACACAATGGCCAGGGATGGTTTAAATACTGACACCAGTTAAATGTGATGGAAAGAGACTGACTCCAACACTTGCATGAGTCATCATTTGTTTGCAATGAATGTTCCCACTGCTTCCCAGCTACAAGTGCATGTGTAATTCTGCCACCAACTTAAGCATGATACACATAACGTGTTATCAAAGCAAATGACAAGGACATGTCTAGTATGGGCTGACTCCATGCATGGACTGCACTTATATAGCGCCTTTATCCAAAGCGCTTTACAACGGCCTCTCATTCACCCATTCAGTCACACACACATTCACACACCAATGCCGGCAAGCTGCCATGCAAGGCGCCGGCCCGCTCACTGGGAGCATAGTTGGGGTTCAGTGTCTTGCCCAAGGACACTTCAACATGTAGCCAGCCGGGGCCCCCTGAAATAAAATGGTCAAAATCATCCCCCTTCTAAAACTGCCATCCCCCCTTTCCATCCCTTATGTCATTTTATCAATGAACGTGGTATTACTGCTATTTCAACATTTAGTTTTGTGCATATTGAGTAAAATACTGTAGGCGAGGGAGGGGGCAAGCACACATGCAATGACATTTTTACCAAGTCACTGACACTGAAGTCACTGACGCTGTGGGGATGCTAACATTGTCCCCATATGATAAAATCCACCATCCCCCCTGATTTTCTTACAACTTGAGTACTGGGTATGGGAATAAGAAATGTGGGGCGGGCCAAAAAAAGAAATATTTACTGAGTTACACCCAGATATCAAAATAGGGGCTATGCAGTATCTTGTAAGATGTGAAGAATTGGTATTAAAAAAATAATTGTGATTACTAAAGATATGTTTTTTCAATATCAACAGTATTTTCCCACAATGAATCCATTAAGGATTAAAATTCTGAAATGTTACATCAAAAAGGTATATATATAGGTATAGCCTACACAGCCATTTGTAAGGACATCCTTGCACGACACGATACCTTTTGCTGTCTCCTCCTCTCCATATCTCCTCTCCATAATCTGGATAATCTTAATCTGCACTAATCTGAGAGTTCATGCCATGTGAAAGCAATATGGAGGATCACAATAGGAAGTTCCTATCACCTGTCTTACTTTTGCATACAGTATCGATGGAAAGAACACGAGACGATGGAGCTACTTTAGGCTACTTTAGGCTAACTCCTCTTTTCTAACCCCTCTTTGAGTATTGTAAAGCGCTTTGAGTTGCATTTCATGTACGAAAGGAGCTATAAATACAGCTTTACTTACTTACTTACTTACTCTATTTGAATGGAAAGTAACATACTTCAGATGTTTATGATGTACAAGAATAATCTCTTTAGACTTTGCTGCCATCTAGTGGTCCAAAAGAGAAACTAATGATTGCTTCCTAAATAAAAACATGCCAGAATCTTTACTCTAATGCCTGGTTGCGGTCCAACGGAAATACAATTTAAAAATCCAATGGCGATCTTTGCGAACGATGCAACACCGCATATACGACGCACAGGTTCAATTTATCCAACTTGTTAGCCTCTCAACAATGTTAGCTTTTATTCAAACCTGTATTAGATGCAGCCAGTCAACTGTTTGTTTGACGAAGTGCAAACCACCCGGTTCGAAATCTGCATTGCCTTTAGTTAGGAGTGTAAACAATACAGCATGTCTGCAATTTGACGCAGTCTGTGTTGTCGAGGTGGAACTAACTGTCCTATTCCCTTACCAAATCCACACATTAAACTAGCTACTTAGTCACCATTCATTTGGAAAGTGTATTTGGTATAGGCCTACACTGTAAGCAACTCCAGCAAATCAGGGTTTTAGATCAAATAATGACAGAGGCAAAAGTTATTTTCATGAAATATTATAAATGGTGGTCCAGTGGTCTAGCACCGTGGTCTACAGTGCACAAATGTATGCCCATGTTGGCATGGGTTCGAATCCGGCCCATGCCCTGCTGACACGCCCTCTTCTCTCCTTACTTTCCTGTCTGTCTTCACTGTATCTGTCCAATAAAGTGAAAAATATGAGTGGGACTGCCCCACTCAGAAAAAATATATTAAAAAATGAAATATTAAAAATGCCTCTGCCTTTGCTCTCTCCACAGATGACGGTGGTGCCTCCCTGCACCCAGGGCCTGATGGACAGCGCCCACCCCCACGCCCTCCTCAGTAGGCTCAACGAACAGCGCTCGCAGGGCCTTTACTGTGACGTCACAATAGTGGTGGAAGATGTCAAGTTCTGGGCCCACCGTAACATCCTGGCTGCCTGCAGCGGATACTTCAAGAGCGTCTTCACCACCCCTGAGGTGTGGACCTGCAGCCAGGTGCTGGAGCTCATGGACCTGAAGTCTGAGGTGTTTGCCAGCATCCTCAACTTCATCTACTGCTCAAAGGTGGCATCGCTCAGCACGGAGGACACCAGAGGCCTATTGGCTGCTGGGAAAAGACTGGGGATTCCCTTCTTAGAAAAACTAATGGAACAAGAGAGGCAGGCCACAGCTTTCCCACAAGTCCAGACCACAGCCAATCCTGTCTCAACCACAGGCCCCCCCAGTGAGGCTCCGGGAAGCCACCAAACAAAGAGGGAGAGCTCCTCCAGGCCTGAGGAGCCTGACAGTGCCAGAGGCCCGCGGATCACTAACGCATTCTCCATCACTGAAGCGGGTCCAGGAAACAACCCCTTCACCCCGGTAGATCTGCGTAGCGGGGCGAGGCAGTTGCCTGACCTTGGACACCCCCTAGCTGGCTGCCCCCCCCTCTGCCCTCCCCCCACAGTGGGCAACGAGCCCAGGCAGATCCTGTCAGAGCACTCGTATGCAATGAGCCAGGGACACAAGCCCACGGAAAACAGAGGTGGCAGCCAAGAGGAGAACAGAAAGGCCACTAAGCCCACACAGTCACAACAAAGGCAGCTGGCCAACCGGAACACTGGCCCACTCAAAAAGCGCCACAGACTGAGAGGCACCTTGGGTAAAAGTACACATCCCACTCTGGCTATAGCACATACAACACCTTTGCATACTACTGAAAGCAGCACCACATTGATCAACGCCACACCTGTGACATTGACCACCTATGTGGTCATGTCACCACCGGCATTATACTCACAGGCAAAAGCAGAAACTAGTGCAGCTAAGGAACTGCCTCTAGCCATTGATAAAGTCCATAAGGATTTAGACCTACCCACACTTTCACCACATACAGAAGATAACATATCATTATTTGGCTGTGAATACTGTCCAGAGATATTTAGTAACAAAGCACTTCTCACCAGTCACACAGAAATACACAAAAAAAGGTTTGTTAGCCATTTATTTTGCAAATTTTGCCACAGGAAGTTCATGCACTTGAAACGGTTGCGTAACCACGAGCAAGTGTGCCCAAAGGCTCTGAGAGGCTCAACTGATCAACAGCCCAACGGCAAAGAGGCCACAGACAGCCTGCCAACCATGGATGACAACACAACAACCGATTTACAGTTACCTCCTCCTGAACTCCCTGAACCCTTCATCACTAATACCCTCCAAATGAACACCTCAGAAACACAGCAGGCTATGGACCGGGTTGTAAGGCTTGGTGGGGGTCAGAGGGCGTACCACTGCAGCGTATGTAAGCGGGCCTATGTGACCCTGTCCAGCCTGAAACGCCATGAGAACGTCCACTCTTGGCAGAGAGCGTACCCCTGTCATTACTGCAATAAAGTGTTTGCCCTGGCAGAGTACCGCACCAAGCACGAGATCTGGCACACAGGCGAGCGGCGCTACCAGTGCATCTTCTGCTTGGAGACTTTCATGACCTACTACATCCTAAAGAACCACCAGAAGGCCTTCCACGGCATAGACCCTAGACTGGCCGTGAAGAAAAAGTCAGCGAGTGGAGGATTCAAGGGTAGTGTTTATCCAATCAAACTCTACAGACTTCTGCCTATGAAATTTCGAAAGAGATACAAGACGTACAGTCAGACTTATTCGGAGGGGTTGGAGGGCAGTGACCAAGCACCACTGGGGTGCAGCTCTTCCGTGCCTCCATTTGAGGATAGTGATGCTATGAACGACCCAGATGCCGGTTGTGGGACACAGCCTTTGTTCTCAATGCCAGTGACATTCATGGCCACCCCAAAGCAGGTAGTAGCATCAGCTATGCCTCGCATCAGTTTTGATCAGCCCTGTGACCAAGAAGATGTTGACCAATACATGGGCATTGAGGCAGAAGGGTGTTTACAGGGAGGCAGCAAATTCTCGTCTACATGCATAGGTAAACAGGCCGCTCCATCACACTTTGAACTTAATGGGCCGCCCTTGATCAGCTATACAACCTATACGATCCCCTTGGCCACAATGCAGCCAGATGGGGAGGCCACTGCGATGGATTATGAAGAAGATGGTGCTGGTGCAGCATCTCAAGCATTCAAGAAGAGCTCAGGACGCAGCGGTCAGAAAATGCCATTCTTAGAGCTGAATCCACTGAGCACTATGAATAGACTGGGTGAGCTGTCAGCTGCAGCACATAGACTTGAGGCCATGACTGATCAGCTATTTCAGCCGGGGGCAGAGAGTATAGAAATCAGCAGGGCGATCAAGGGGAAGACTGAAACATACATCGCCAAGCCCGCCTGCGCAGGTCCGTCCATGGACAGTCACGTCCTGCCCCTCTGCCAGATAACAGTTAAGATCGGCAACGAGGCCATCATCCGCCGGAGGATCAAGGGCTCCAAACTGTTCCACAGGAAAAGAAAGAGAAGCAAGTGCAGGGAGATGGAGGACACAGGACAGGACCGGCCTACAGAGGGCGGTGTGGAGAGCCCCAGCCTCCGTCTGAGGACAGAGGTCACTTCTGCCAGGGGTCAGAGGTCACTAGAGCCAGACCGATGTGACGACCTGACTGACCGAGACACAGCTGACAAGCTTTGGCGCCCATATTATTCATACAAACCTAAAAAGAAGAAGAGCAAGAAGCTGAGATCCAAACACAAGAAGAAGAGACGTTTGAGCTACTCCGTGACATCCGTAGCTCCCAAGTCCAACGAAGACTATTTGGATACGAGCTGCAGGAGTGCAGATAAGAGCATCTCATCAAGTGAGAGAATGAAGATAAAACACCGTCTCAGAAACAGCCTCTCAAAAACGATATACACCTGTGACATCTGCGCAAGTCCCTTTATCACTGTGTCTGGTCTGAGAGCACATATAATCGGCTCCCACCCGAATTTCTGTCGCACGTGTGGGAAGCAGTGCCCCTCTGGTGAGCCCCCCCCCAGCGGTGACACCAACCGAGGTGGCAGGGATTTCATATGCAAGAACTGTATGGAGAACGGCTCTTGTTTTGACAACACCGCAACCCGCAGTCCCAGAACAGAGAAGCGATACCGCTGTTCCTTTTGCCCCCAGCGCTTCCTCTACCTAGCCACCAAGAGGAGCCATGAGAAAAAGCATCAGGAGATGACTAGTAATGGGTACGACTCCGACGACTACCCCATACCTCTCAATAACTCAGCCACCCTGGACACAAATCTGAAAAAACACGCCATCAAAAAAGAGGAAGGGGAGGATCAGGAAGATACAGATATAGAGAGCAGAGAGTCGTTAGAATCAACAGGCAACTTCTCAAATGAGAAGATGGAGGCTAAGATGAAGCAATTGGAGGGCACAGGTGACTACACGTCAATGTCTCCAAAGATGAAGGATGCAGTGAGGATAAGTAGTGACGGACACTATCAGGAGATCACAAGATCTGTGAACAGAACAACACCGATGTCACATCTCCCCTGCTCTGACACCCTCTTTCGTCGGTCCCCTGGGCAACATAGAAAGCCACACAAAAGTTCAAAAACCAGAAAAAGGCAGAAGAAAGACTGTATGGATAGAGAGGTGCCCACCTGTAAGGCCCCTCTGACCATGCCCAGACCAGACAGCTATGTGCAGTCTTCTCCCATGTGTCAGAAAGTGGAATCTCTCACCAGAGGATCTCCTCCCATCTGGCACAGAACAGAGAGGCATATCTTCAAAGAGGACCCTTCTTTTCAAACTGCTGACTAGTCAGAAGGACGTACTTGTAAGTGGTGATCTGTAGTAGTAAACAGACATCAGTTTAACTCCAAGGCAAACAATTTGTTTCAAAAACGTTGCCTGCACAGCAGACAGACATTGCATTTCAGGACCTTTTTGACACTATATTGCTTCTATTTCTTCACTCTCAAAATGTAATGTTGATAGTTTATAGTGTTTTGAAAAGAGTGTTTTATTTTTGTATGTTTTTGGCTCTCTGAGGCAAGTCAATGATTCTTGTGTTGTCCGTCATCTATACCTATGCATTAAGATGACTGCATAGTTAGAGTGATTGATACCTTTGAAGCGTTCATATACATTTCTTTTTGTATTGCCTTGCTGGTGGTTTAGTTTGTTAGATGTTTCCTTAGTTAGTGATATTGTTAATACCTTGTTAGAGATCATTTGGTTATAATTGTGTTGATACTTTGATTAGATGTGTTGTTGATATTTGCGTTTTGTATTCACTAGTCACTTTATACTTTAAGGATTTGTTATTAGAGACTTTTTGGTTTATTGTTTTAAGAACCATCCTCGGGATGTGTTTATTGTTTGTTTCGTTTTGAGGCATTTGTTTGTAGTTTCCAATTCTGTTTTTATCCTTACTATAATACTTTTAAATTGTCTTGGCCTAATAAAAACCTTTATATTACTTACCAACTGTAATTTGTTACTTCTTCTTCACCCTAGAGAACTAGAACGTAACAGGTCGTTTTATCACTGCTGCACCACACACACCATCCAATTTAATGAAAATTATTGTACATGTTTTTTGTTTGATAAACAGTGGGGTGCAAACATGTGGGTACCCCTGGTTTAAATGTCTGTTACAATTAATCTCCAAGGCCCAGTAGTTCAAAACTTCTAATCTCAATCAATCCGATTTTGAAATCCCATTTTTTGTGATCCAGGATCAGACAACTCGGCCAGATGCTATTGTCCGCAATTGGACTTTTTGGGGGTTTAAGATATTTTCTCTTTAATCTAAATTACATTTGTGATTGATAATCTTTGTTGTGATACTTTTGTGAGCATAAACATTCATGTCATTATGTCAATTTGCCATGAAGGCTAAAAATTGTGTATTATTCCAGTTAACAAACTTTGCCATCATATTTATATTGAAACATATTTTTAAAATAAATTGTATAGTACATTTTGCTCTGGTAATCCACTGGAAATCCACCCCTCTGGTGGGATCAAGATAATCCATTTTTTGGATCAAACTGATCCCAATCCTGTGTTGTCGGTTTGAACTACCTGTTTTGAAGATTTGATCCAGATTAAACATTTTGAACTACTGGGCCCAAGTGATTGAAAGCAAACCTGAACACTAGATGCTACAAAGTTAAACATGACACCTTTCTGCAAAAACATTTATTTTCATTTTTCAGAGTTTTTAAATGATAAAAAAAAAAGGAAAAGGGCCCTGTGCAAAAGTTTGGGAACCCTTTTGGATTATTCTTTGTTACCTTTTGAGAAGATGATTACTAAGGCCCAGACCAAGGTGATTTACTCATTAGGGCTTCAATGAGTCAGGGGAATATAATTCCAGGGTTGAACTATATATTCTGAAGTAACTCCACCATGGTCCAAGGATGTCAGAATCAAGATAGTTCACTTCCACCATCAAGGAGAAGGCTATAAGATCTGGTGAGATCTGGTGAGAAATGCTCAGAAGAACCCACATATCACTGCAAAAGAGGTGCAAAAAAGAGTAGCAGACACCGGTCTAGTTGTTCACAGGACAACAATACAGCGTACCTTAAACAACAAAGACCTACATGGCAGAGTTGCCAGAAAGAAGCCTTTCCTATGACTTCAACACAAAATTAAGCGCCTGAAGTAGGCAAAAGAAAACCTTGAAAAACCTGAAGCCTATTGGAACAATGTGCTTTGGACTGATGAAACCAAAATGTCACCTTTTGGCCACAACCAAGAAGGAATGTTTGGAGAAAAAAGGGTGAAGCATTCGTAGAGAAGAACACCTTGCCAACTGTTAAGCATGGAGGTGGATCCATTATGCTTTGGGGTTGTGTAGTAGCTGGGGGCACTGGCAATATTTTGGGGGTGGAAGGAAGAATGGATTCCACTATATCAAGACATTCTAGAGGCTAATATTTGAAGGTCAGTCCAGAAATTGAGGTTGAAGAGAGGTTGGGTATTCCAGCAAGACAATGACCCGAAGCATACCTCAAAATCAACCATGAAATACCTCCAAGAAAGACGGATGAAGGTTTTGGAATGGCCATCACAGTCCCCAGACTTGAATATTATTGAGTAATATTATTATTATTATTATCGACTAAGATCTGGCTACAATTCCGTAAACATTATGGAATGGATAAACCTTCCACCCTGGGCCCAATTTATGAAAATCACTTATTCCCACCCTCTTCTTTTGACCCCACCTTTCGTATTTGGCGTGACAAAGGCTTAGCTAGTGTCAAAGATCTCTACAAGGACGGAATTTTTACAGACTTTGCAGAGCTCTCATCCAGGTTTGAACTGCCCCAATCTCACCTTTTCCGTTTTCTCCAGGTCAGACATTTTATTAAAACTAAATATCCCCACTTCCCCAATCACCCACCCGGGTCCCCGTTCGACTCTTTACTCAGTCTAAAGCCCGCTCAGAAACGCTCTATCTCCATAATTTATGACTCCATTGACTCCCTCAACCCGGCTCCAGCAGCCCACCTGAAACAGACCTGGGAACAGGAAATTGGGGTGCCGATACCTGACGATCAGTGGGAGCAAATCCTTGATTTAGTCCATTCAACCTCTATGTGTGCTAGACACGGCTTATTGCAATGCAAGGTCCTCTTCAGAGTACATTACACGAATGCTCGACTGGCAAAAATATATCCAGACACCAGCGACACTTGCAACAGATGCAAACAATCACCTGCTAACCACACCCACATGTTTTGGTCTTGCCCGAAATTGACAAACTTCTGGCGCCAGGTATTTGACACACTAGGGACAGTTTTTGACAGGAACCTCGAACCTGAACCTCTCACAGCCCTATTTGGAATTGGTATCCCACCGCCTACAACACCCATGTTTTCGCTTACAAAGAGACGCGTCCTTGCCTTTACAACGCTACTGGCAAGAAGACTTATTCTATTTAAATGGAAGCACACCCTCCCCCCTTCACATAATAGCTGGCTCAAAGAGATCCTGAACCACATTAAACTAGAAAAATTAGATTTTCACTTAGAAAGTACAATACAACCTTTGACATGACTTGGAAGCCTTTCGCCGACCACCTGAGTAAGATCACCATTCAACCAGATGATGACTAGATGCCCCCCCCCCCCCCCCCTCCTTACCCTTATTGTCCTATTATGATTTTGATTTTATGTTATTGTTTGTTTGGGGTTATGCTTTTGGTTTGTGTTAATTTCATTACTTTTCTTTTAGGGTAATTACCATTACGTTTTATTTATTTCTTTTTATCAATGATGAACTGGGGGTGGGAAACATCTAGGGGCATACTAGGCTGTATAGGGGCTGATGGAGGTGGCTCTCCATTTTCGATGTATTTACTACCTTTTATATATATATATATATCTATATACTCATGTATTTATTTTTTCATGTAACGCTGTCTACACGCCGCTATGCCTGATATGAACCAGCTCACCCGACCACCCCATAAGTAACGTGTAATGTCTAACGTATATGTCTAAAAAAATAAATAAAAAGAATTAAGAAAAGAAAAGACAAGGACTCAGGTTTATTAAACAGAAGGAACTGCGTACGGAGTGAACGTCCTCTGGCATCTGAGATCAGCATTAGACAATCACACAATGGCCAGGGATGGTTTAAATACTGACACCAGTTAAATGTGATGGAAAGAGACTGACTCCAACACTTGCATGAGTCATCATTTGTTTGCAATGAATGTTCCCACTGCTTCCCAGCTACAAGTGCATGTGTAATTCTGCCACCAACTTAAGCATGATACACATAACGTGTTATCAAAGCAAATGACAAGGACATGTCTAGTATGGGCTGACTCCATGCATGGACTGCACTTATATAGCGCCTTTATCCAAAGCGCTTTACAACGGCCTCTCATTCACCCATTCAGTCACACACACATTCACACACCAATGCCGGCAAGCTGCCATGCAAGGCGCCGGCCCGCTCACTGGGAGCATAGTTGGGGTTCAGTGTCTTGCCCAAGGACACTTCAACATGTAGCCAGCCGGGGCCCCCTGAAATAAAATGGTCAAAATCATCCCCCTTCTAAAACTGCCATCCCCCCTTTCCATCCCTTATGTCATTTTATCAATGAACGTGGTATTACTGCTATTTCAACATTTAGTTTTGTGCATATTGAGTAAAATACTGTAGGCGAGGGAGGGGGCAAGCACACATGCAATGACATTTTTACCAAGTCACTGACACTGAAGTCACTGACGCTGTGGGGATGCTAACATTGTCCCCATATGATAAAATCCACCATCCCCCCTGATTTTCTTACAACTTGAGTACTGGGTATGGGAATAAGAAATGTGGGGCGGGCCAAAAAAAGAAATATTTACTGAGTTACACCCAGATATCAAAATAGGGGCTATGCAGTATCTTGTAAGATGTGAAGAATTGGTATTAAAAAAATAATTGTGATTACTAAAGATATGTTTTTTCAATATCAACAGTATTTTCCCACAATGAATCCATTAAGGATTAAAATTCTGAAATGTTACATCAAAAAGGTATATATATAGGTATAGCCTACACAGCCATTTGTAAGGACATCCTTGCACGACACGATACCTTTTGCTGTCTCCTCCTCTCCATATCTCCTCTCCATAATCTGGATAATCTTAATCTGCACTAATCTGAGAGTTCATGCCATGTGAAAGCAATATGGAGGATCACAATAGGAAGTTCCTATCACCTGTCTTACTTTTGCATACAGTATCGATGGAAAGAACACGAGACGATGGAGCTACTTTAGGCTACTTTAGGCTAACTCCTCTTTTCTAACCCCTCTTTGAGTATTGTAAAGCGCTTTGAGTTGCATTTCATGTACGAAAGGAGCTATAAATACAGCTTTACTTACTTACTTACTTACTCTATTTGAATGGAAAGTAACATACTTCAGATGTTTATGATGTACAAGAATAATCTCTTTAGACTTTGCTGCAATCAAGGACCCCAATTGAAATAAGCCAGTGGCTTTCTTGGGTTTTTATCCTGTTAGTTGACCTTGTATGTAATATGTACTTTCATGTACCTACTTCTGCAAATCTTCTAATAAAGTTTTCAATCAATCAATAGTGGTCCAAAAGAGAAACTAATGATTGCTTCCTAAATAAAAACATGCCAGAATCTTTACTCTAATGCCTGGTTGCGGTCCAACGGAAATACAATTTAAAAATCCAATGGCGATCTTTGCGAACGATGCAACACCGCATATACGACGCACAGGTTCAATTTATCCAACTTGTTAGCCTCTCAACAATGTTAGCTTTTATTCAAACCTGTATTAGATGCAGCCAGTCAACTGTTTGTTTGACGAAGTGCAAACCACCCGGTTCGAAATCTGCATTGCCTTTAGTTAGGAGTGTAAACAATACAGCATGTCTGCAATTTGACGCAGTCTGTGTTGTCGAGGTGGAACTAACTGTCCTATTCCCTTACCAAATCCACACATTAAACTAGCTACTTAGTCACCATTCATTTGGAAAGTGTATTTGGTATAGGCCTACACTGTAAGCAACTCCAGCAAATCAGGGTTTTAGATCAAATAATGACAGAGGCAAAAGTTATTTTCATGAAATATTATAAATGGTGGTCCAGTGGTCTAGCACCGTGGTCTACAGTGCACAAATGTATGCCCATGTTGGCATGGGTTCGAATCCGGCCCATGCCCTGCTGACACGCCCTCTTCTCTCCTTACTTTCCTGTCTGTCTTCACTGTATCTGTCCAATAAAGTGAAAAATATGAGTGGGACTGCCCCACTCAGAAAAAATATATTAAAAAATGAAATATTAAAAATGCCTCTGCCTTTGCTCTCTCCACAGATGACGGTGGTGCCTCCCTGCACCCAGGGCCTGATGGACAGCGCCCACCCCCACGCCCTCCTCAGTAGGCTCAACGAACAGCGCTCGCAGGGCCTTTACTGTGACGTCACAATAGTGGTGGAAGATGTCAAGTTCTGGGCCCACCGTAACATCCTGGCTGCCTGCAGCGGATACTTCAAGAGCGTCTTCACCACCCCTGAGGTGTGGACCTGCAGCCAGGTGCTGGAGCTCATGGACCTGAAGTCTGAGGTGTTTGCCAGCATCCTCAACTTCATCTACTGCTCAAAGGTGGCATCGCTCAGCACGGAGGACACCAGAGGCCTATTGGCTGCTGGGAAAAGACTGGGGATTCCCTTCTTAGAAAAACTAATGGAACAAGAGAGGCAGGCCACAGCTTTCCCACAAGTCCAGACCACAGCCAATCCTGTCTCAACCACAGGCCCCCCCAGTGAGGCTCCGGGAAGCCACCAAACAAAGAGGGAGAGCTCCTCCAGGCCTGAGGAGCCTGACAGTGCCAGAGGCCCGCGGATCACTAACGCATTCTCCATCACTGAAGCGGGTCCAGGAAACAACCCCTTCACCCCGGTAGATCTGCGTAGCGGGGCGAGGCAGTTGCCTGACCTTGGACACCCCCTAGCTGGCTGCCCCCCCCTCTGCCCTCCCCCCACAGTGGGCAACGAGCCCAGGCAGATCCTGTCAGAGCACTCGTATGCAATGAGCCAGGGACACAAGCCCACGGAAAACAGAGGTGGCAGCCAAGAGGAGAACAGAAAGGCCACTAAGCCCACACAGTCACAACAAAGGCAGCTGGCCAACCGGAACACTGGCCCACTCAAAAAGCGCCACAGACTGAGAGGCACCTTGGGTAAAAGTACACATCCCACTCTGGCTATAGCACATACAACACCTTTGCATACTACTGAAAGCAGCACCACATTGATCAACGCCACACCTGTGACATTGACCACCTATGTGGTCATGTCACCACCGGCATTATACTCACAGGCAAAAGCAGAAACTAGTGCAGCTAAGGAACTGCCTCTAGCCATTGATAAAGTCCATAAGGATTTAGACCTACCCACACTTTCACCACATACAGAAGATAACATATCATTATTTGGCTGTGAATACTGTCCAGAGATATTTAGTAACAAAGCACTTCTCACCAGTCACACAGAAATACACAAAAAAAGGTTTGTTAGCCATTTATTTTGCAAATTTTGCCACAGGAAGTTCATGCACTTGAAACGGTTGCGTAACCACGAGCAAGTGTGCCCAAAGGCTCTGAGAGGCTCAACTGATCAACAGCCCAACGGCAAAGAGGCCACAGACAGCCTGCCAACCATGGATGACAACACAACAACCGATTTACAGTTACCTCCTCCTGAACTCCCTGAACCCTTCATCACTAATACCCTCCAAATGAACACCTCAGAAACACAGCAGGCTATGGACCGGGTTGTAAGGCTTGGTGGGGGTCAGAGGGCGTACCACTGCAGCGTATGTAAGCGGGCCTATGTGACCCTGTCCAGCCTGAAACGCCATGAGAACGTCCACTCTTGGCAGAGAGCGTACCCCTGTCATTACTGCAATAAAGTGTTTGCCCTGGCAGAGTACCGCACCAAGCACGAGATCTGGCACACAGGCGAGCGGCGCTACCAGTGCATCTTCTGCTTGGAGACTTTCATGACCTACTACATCCTAAAGAACCACCAGAAGGCCTTCCACGGCATAGACCCTAGACTGGCCGTGAAGAAAAAGTCAGCGAGTGGAGGATTCAAGGGTAGTGTTTATCCAATCAAACTCTACAGACTTCTGCCTATGAAATTTCGAAAGAGATACAAGACGTACAGTCAGACTTATTCGGAGGGGTTGGAGGGCAGTGACCAAGCACCACTGGGGTGCAGCTCTTCCGTGCCTCCATTTGAGGATAGTGATGCTATGAACGACCCAGATGCCGGTTGTGGGACACAGCCTTTGTTCTCAATGCCAGTGACATTCATGGCCACCCCAAAGCAGGTAGTAGCATCAGCTATGCCTCGCATCAGTTTTGATCAGCCCTGTGACCAAGAAGATGTTGACCAATACATGGGCATTGAGGCAGAAGGGTGTTTACAGGGAGGCAGCAAATTCTCGTCTACATGCATAGGTAAACAGGCCGCTCCATCACACTTTGAACTTAATGGGCCGCCCTTGATCAGCTATACAACCTATACGATCCCCTTGGCCACAATGCAGCCAGATGGGGAGGCCACTGCGATGGATTATGAAGAAGATGGTGCTGGTGCAGCATCTCAAGCATTCAAGAAGAGCTCAGGACGCAGCGGTCAGAAAATGCCATTCTTAGAGCTGAATCCACTGAGCACTATGAATAGACTGGGTGAGCTGTCAGCTGCAGCACATAGACTTGAGGCCATGACTGATCAGCTATTTCAGCCGGGGGCAGAGAGTATAGAAATCAGCAGGGCGATCAAGGGGAAGACTGAAACATACATCGCCAAGCCCGCCTGCGCAGGTCCGTCCATGGACAGTCACGTCCTGCCCCTCTGCCAGATAACAGTTAAGATCGGCAACGAGGCCATCATCCGCCGGAGGATCAAGGGCTCCAAACTGTTCCACAGGAAAAGAAAGAGAAGCAAGTGCAGGGAGATGGAGGACACAGGACAGGACCGGCCTACAGAGGGCGGTGTGGAGAGCCCCAGCCTCCGTCTGAGGACAGAGGTCACTTCTGCCAGGGGTCAGAGGTCACTAGAGCCAGACCGATGTGACGACCTGACTGACCGAGACACAGCTGACAAGCTTTGGCGCCCATATTATTCATACAAACCTAAAAAGAAGAAGAGCAAGAAGCTGAGATCCAAACACAAGAAGAAGAGACGTTTGAGCTACTCCGTGACATCCGTAGCTCCCAAGTCCAACGAAGACTATTTGGATACGAGCTGCAGGAGTGCAGATAAGAGCATCTCATCAAGTGAGAGAATGAAGATAAAACACCGTCTCAGAAACAGCCTCTCAAAAACGATATACACCTGTGACATCTGCGCAAGTCCCTTTATCACTGTGTCTGGTCTGAGAGCACATATAATCGGCTCCCACCCGAATTTCTGTCGCACGTGTGGGAAGCAGTGCCCCTCTGGTGAGCCCCCCCCCAGCGGTGACACCAACCGAGGTGGCAGGGATTTCATATGCAAGAACTGTATGGAGAACGGCTCTTGTTTTGACAACACCGCAACCCGCAGTCCCAGAACAGAGAAGCGATACCGCTGTTCCTTTTGCCCCCAGCGCTTCCTCTACCTAGCCACCAAGAGGAGCCATGAGAAAAAGCATCAGGAGATGACTAGTAATGGGTACGACTCCGACGACTACCCCATACCTCTCAATAACTCAGCCACCCTGGACACAAATCTGAAAAAACACGCCATCAAAAAAGAGGAAGGGGAGGATCAGGAAGATACAGATATAGAGAGCAGAGAGTCGTTAGAATCAACAGGCAACTTCTCAAATGAGAAGATGGAGGCTAAGATGAAGCAATTGGAGGGCACAGGTGACTACACGTCAATGTCTCCAAAGATGAAGGATGCAGTGAGGATAAGTAGTGACGGACACTATCAGGAGATCACAAGATCTGTGAACAGAACAACACCGATGTCACATCTCCCCTGCTCTGACACCCTCTTTCGTCGGTCCCCTGGGCAACATAGAAAGCCACACAAAAGTTCAAAAACCAGAAAAAGGCAGAAGAAAGACTGTATGGATAGAGAGGTGCCCACCTGTAAGGCCCCTCTGACCATGCCCAGACCAGACAGCTATGTGCAGTCTTCTCCCATGTGTCAGAAAGTGGAATCTCTCACCAGAGGATCTCCTCCCATCTGGCACAGAACAGAGAGGCATATCTTCAAAGAGGACCCTTCTTTTCAAACTGCTGACTAGTCAGAAGGACGTACTTGTAAGTGGTGATCTGTAGTAGTAAACAGACATCAGTTTAACTCCAAGGCAAACAATTTGTTTCAAAAACGTTGCCTGCACAGCAGACAGACATTGCATTTCAGGACCTTTTTGACACTATATTGCTTCTATTTCTTCACTCTCAAAATGTAATGTTGATAGTTTATAGTGTTTTGAAAAGAGTGTTTTATTTTTGTATGTTTTTGGCTCTCTGAGGCAAGTCAATGATTCTTGTGTTGTCCGTCATCTATACCTATGCATTAAGATGACTGCATAGTTAGAGTGATTGATACCTTTGAAGCGTTCATATACATTTCTTTTTGTATTGCCTTGCTGGTGGTTTAGTTTGTTAGATGTTTCCTTAGTTAGTGATATTGTTAATACCTTGTTAGAGATCATTTGGTTATAATTGTGTTGATACTTTGATTAGATGTGTTGTTGATATTTGCGTTTTGTATTCACTAGTCACTTTATACTTTAAGGATTTGTTATTAGAGACTTTTTGGTTTATTGTTTTAAGAACCATCCTCGGGATGTGTTTATTGTTTGTTTCGTTTTGAGGCATTTGTTTGTAGTTTCCAATTCTGTTTTTATCCTTACTATAATACTTTTAAATTGTCTTGGCCTAATAAAAACCTTTATATTACTTACCAACTGTAATTTGTTACTTCTTCTTCACCCTAGAGAACTAGAACGTAACAGGTCGTTTTATCACTGCTGCACCACACACACCATCCAATTTAATGAAAATTATTGTACATGTTTTTTGTTTGATAAACAGTGGGGTGCAAACATGTGGGTACCCCTGGTTTAAATGTCTGTTACAATTAATCTCCAAGGCCCAGTAGTTCAAAACTTCTAATCTCAATCAATCCGATTTTGAAATCCCATTTTTTGTGATCCAGGATCAGACAACTCGGCCAGATGCTATTGTCCGCAATTGGACTTTTTGGGGGTTTAAGATATTTTCTCTTTAATCTAAATTACATTTGTGATTGATAATCTTTGTTGTGATACTTTTGTGAGCATAAACATTCATGTCATTATGTCAATTTGCCATGAAGGCTAAAAATTGTGTATTATTCCAGTTAACAAACTTTGCCATCATATTTATATTGAAACATATTTTTAAAATAAATTGTATAGTACATTTTGCTCTGGTAATCCACTGGAAATCCACCCCTCTGGTGGGATCAAGATAATCCATTTTTTGGATCAAACTGATCCCAATCCTGTGTTGTCGGTTTGAACTACCTGTTTTGAAGATTTGATCCAGATTAAACATTTTGAACTACTGGGCCCAAGTGATTGAAAGCAAACCTGAACACTAGATGCTACAAAGTTAAACATGACACCTTTCTGCAAAAACATTTATTTTCATTTTTCAGAGTTTTTAAATGATAAAAAAAAAAGGAAAAGGGCCCTGTGCAAAAGTTTGGGAACCCTTTTGGATTATTCTTTGTTACCTTTTGAGAAGATGATTACTAAGGCCCAGACCAAGGTGATTTACTCATTAGGGCTTCAATGAGTCAGGGGAATATAATTCCAGGGTTGAACTATATATTCTGAAGTAACTCCACCATGGTCCAAGGATGTCAGAATCAAGATAGTTCACTTCCACCATCAAGGAGAAGGCTATAAGATCTGGTGAGATCTGGTGAGAAATGCTCAGAAGAACCCACATATCACTGCAAAAGAGGTGCAAAAAAGAGTAGCAGACACCGGTCTAGTTGTTCACAGGACAACAATACAGCGTACCTTAAACAACAAAGACCTACATGGCAGAGTTGCCAGAAAGAAGCCTTTCCTATGACTTCAACACAAAATTAAGCGCCTGAAGTAGGCAAAAGAAAACCTTGAAAAACCTGAAGCCTATTGGAACAATGTGCTTTGGACTGATGAAACCAAAATGTCACCTTTTGGCCACAACCAAGAAGGAATGTTTGGAGAAAAAAGGGTGAAGCATTCGTAGAGAAGAACACCTTGCCAACTGTTAAGCATGGAGGTGGATCCATTATGCTTTGGGGTTGTGTAGTAGCTGGGGGCACTGGCAATATTTTGGGGGTGGAAGGAAGAATGGATTCCACTATATCAAGACATTCTAGAGGCTAATATTTGAAGGTCAGTCCAGAAATTGAGGTTGAAGAGAGGTTGGGTATTCCAGCAAGACAATGACCCGAAGCATACCTCAAAATCAACCATGAAATACCTCCAAGAAAGACGGATGAAGGTTTTGGAATGGCCATCACAGTCCCCAGACTTGAATATTATTGAGAGATCTCATGTATGAGAGATCTCAAACATGCCATGCATGCAAGAAGGCCAAAGAATATTTCTGAGCTAGAGGTGTTCTGCCCAGGAAGAATGGGGAAAAATTCCCCAAACAAGAACTGAAAGACTCTTAGCAGGCTACAGGAAGCGTTTGCGAGCTGTTATAGTTGCCCGAGGAGGAGTTACTAAGTACTAGCTGACAGGGTTCCCAAACTTTTGCACAAGGCCTTTTTCCTTGTTTTATTATTTTGAAACTGTAAAAAGTTCAATTTTTTTTTTAAATCTTGCTTTAAAATGTGATGAAATGTATCATGTTTAACTTTGTACCATTTAGAGGTTAGGTTTGCTTCTTTTCACTTATTAATTGTAAAAGGCATTTTGACTAGGGGTGCCCACATTTTGCACCCCTCTGTAGACCACATGTTACTGTTGATATTCTAATTGCTAGACATGTTGACAAAAGCAGTTTGTGGCACAACCTTAAAAAACATGTAGCAGTTTGTGGCACATCATGACAGTCATATAAGACAGTGGCAACACGCCTGTTTTATAATTTAATGTGTTTTAGGTTATTTTGCTTAAATCATTTCATAAATTTTGCAAAGTCAGCTTGTCCAGAATTGCTGTGAAGAGCACTGAGATATTTGCATCCAACAATTTCATTAAAAAGCAAGTCTACAGTAAACAAGTTGTCTCTACAAATGATCTAACACCTCTCCTTATCTGATTTGCTGATGACAATTATTCAAACATCGGTCTTGTGTCCACAGACAGGAGATATGTTTCTGTTTCTTCAAAGTTTGGAATTTAAGTTTGTTACTACGGCATCACCCTTGGGCCAATAAGTGTAATTTTGGAATTGCAGTTGTTAGTGGGCTTGCTTCAGCATGTCCAACTATTGTTCTTCCTCATACTTATTACTGGTGGGCTTGCTTTGCCTTTCCAAATGTAAAATGTGCCAAAAACTCCATATGAACTATGACAAAAGTTTACTTAACTTTTTCAACTATTAAGCTTTTAGTAACTCAAAAAACTTGCATCTGATAACATGATGTAATGTTGAAACTTTCAGAAAATGATAAAAACGAACACCTCTCAGTTGGAGTCCAAAAAGGTCTGGGAAAAAAATAATTATATGAAAATATATTTATATGCTAAAGCAAAAAGGTGCATAGTGATACAAGAATAAATAATTGCAGACACGTTTCAGTCAGGTGACCATTATTAGGGAATATTGCACTACGGTCATATATTTAGGTGCACGCACCGGAAACGGAATTGGATAGACTACTGTTATAATGTGTACACCTGCATTCGCCCTGCTCAGGACTTGTTTGATTATTGTCATTTTGCAGAGTTATTTCATTAAAGAAGCGAATGAACAAATGGAATATCGTTCTTATTTATAATCAAACAACGTGATGCAGTCAAGCAGACAAACCAACAAAGAAGACGCATGTATCCGCGAACGACTCACACGGACATCGGCAAATAACGCCACCCGGGAATCTGAATACGGACATGTCGTCAAAGAATATAACTGGTAATTAACAGAATATTTTTTGGGGGGAGTAGCTGTACTAATGGCACCTGTAATAGTGGATTGCCCGATCGAGGGCTGTGACTATGTAGCCAGACATGAAGAGGCAGCAGTGGTAGTGGCCATGCTGAACATACATGCAACAACACACACTGCAGTCCCCAGAGCGCCGAGCAACAGTAAAATGGAGAAACTCAGGCGCCCCTCTATAGCACTGGCCGGGACGGCAGAGACTTGGTCATACTTCGTAACCCGCTGGGGTGAATACAAGAGGGGCACTAAGCTGGTCGGACCCGACATCGTCACACAGCTCCTAGAGTGCTGCGAGGAGGATCTGAGGAAAGACCTCACTCGCGCTGCAGGCAGAAGCCTGGTAGACAGCGATGAGAGAGAGGTCCTCGCGGCCATGAAGGCGCTCGCCGTCCGTGCGGAAAACACCATGGTGGCTCGGGTGGCCCTATCTAACATGCGACAGGGACATGAGGAGCCCATCCGATCATTCCACGCCCGCTTGAAGGGGCAGGCAGACACTTGCAAATATGAGATGGACTGCACTAAGGCGGGGTGTGATCAAATCAATAACTTCACAGAGGAAATATTACGTGACGTGATCGCCCGCGGCATGGCGGACCAAGAAATACAGCTCGACCTGCTTGGCGAAAAGAACCAGGACATGCCATTAAAGGACATGATAGAGTATATCGAAGCCAAGGAGTCCGGGAAACGCTCAGCATCGCGCCTACTCGACCCTCAGAGCACAGACATGATCAGTAGTTCATATAGGCGAGGGAAACAGCAGGACCTTCGCACCAAAGGGGCCGCCAGGTGGGAGACACCGAAGGCCAAGCCTGACGGAGCATGCGTTTACTGCGGCGAGATGGGCCACGGAAAAACGCCCATATGGCGCACCAGACGTGACGAGTGCCCCGGCTATGGCAAGACATGCCGGAAATGTAGCCGCCAAAATCACCTTGAGAAGGTCTGCCTGGGTAGCCGGCCGGCCAAACCCCCACCTGAGAAGACAGATGTGGTGGGCGACGAGCAGGCGGCAGCCTTCGTCGAGCTGTGCACGCTCACCGTGGCCAGCGCGGATGACAGGCTACACACACTTCCCCTCGCTCACCACCTATACGACGATATGTGTGACAAGTGGATGAAGCGTACATCCAACCCGCAGCCTTACATCAACCTCTCCCTCACCGTCGAACGTGAGGATTACAGAGCACTGGGATTTGACCTCCTGAAACGCACCCGCGCAGTGACCCTGCCTGCCATGGCCGACACGGGCTGCCAGAGCTGCCTGATCGGTATCAAGGTCGCCCAACACATGGGGTTGAGTACGGAGGACCTCATTCCCGTATCCATGACCATGAGGGCGGCGAACAACGAGGGAATTCGAATTATTGGTGCCGCGGTGGTCAGGTTCGCCGGTGACAGCAACGACGCTCGGAGGTTGGAGACACGCCAAATTGCATACGTGACGGACACTTCAGACCGCATATTCCTCTCCCGCTCAGCCTGCGTGGATCTGGGCATGATCTCGGACAGGTTCCCAACACTTGGGGAGGTGAATCTGGCGGCCTCAGAACTATGTGACTGCCCACGGCGTGCAGAGCCGCCAGCCAAATCAACCACGCTCCCCATGCCGGCGACCGAAGCTAACAGGGAAGCTCTACGCAAGCACTTACTCAAAACGTACGCCCAGAGCACATTCAATACGTGCCCCCACCAGCCCCTACCAAGGATGTCAGGCCCGCCGCTCCGTCTCATGCTTGATGAGAATGCGACACCAGTTGCCCATCACACCCCCATCCCCGTGGCCATACACTGGCAGGATGAGGTGAAGGCAGGCCTCGACCAGGACGTTCGCCTTGGCGTGTTAGAGGAGGTACCCGTCGGTACACCGGTGACGTGGTGTCACCGCATGATGATCTGTGCCAAGAAGAATGGCAAACCACGCCGCACAGTCGACTTCCAAGCACTCAACAAGCATGCGTTCCGCGAAACCCACCACACACAGTCCCCTTTCCACCAGGCGAGACGTGTACCCAGCGGGAAACGCAAGACTGTGTTCGACGCGTGGAACGGTTATCACAGTGTCCCACTGCACGACGATGACCGCCACAAGACGACATTCATCACTCCATGGGGGCGCTACCGGTACCGTTCAGCCCCGCAAGGGTATATGGCGTCGGGAGACGGTTACTCACGAAGGTACGACGAAGTGGTTGCAGACATCGGCAGCAAGACCAAATGCGTGGATGACACACTGCTGTGGGCTGACACGATCGAGGAGAGTTACTTCCAGGCAATACAATGGCTGGATGTATGCGGCCGGAACGGAATCATCCTCAACCCGGAGAAGTTCGTCTTCGGCGCATCCACGGTGGACTTTGCAGGCTTCACGATCACCATGAACGACGTACGGCCATGCAGCCGCTATCTGGAGGCGATCCACGACTTCCCACGTCCACGCAATATCACTGACATCAGGTCATGGTTTGGACTGGTCAACCAAGTGGCCTACGCCTTCAGTATGGCTGAACGTATGCAGCCGTTCCGGAAGCTCCTGCAGAGTGGGGCACGCTTCGAATGGTCCCCGGAGTTGGAGGACATATTCTGCGAGTCGAAGGACACGATCGTCCAGGAGATCGAGCGTGGTGTCCGCATCTTTGATAAGGCCAAGCCGACGTGCCTCGCCACAGACTGGTCGAAGGAGGGCATTGGGTTCTGGTTGTTTCAGAAGCACTGCCGGTGCATGCCAGTCAGGCCCTTCTGCTGCACTGATGGATGGAAGATAACCCTGGTCGGCAGCAGGTTCACGCATGCAGCGGAATCCAGATACGCACCTGTAGAGGGTGAGGCCCTCGCAGTCGCAGACGCCTTGGACAAGGCGCGCTACTTTGTGCTGGGCTGCAAGGATTTGATCATAGCGGTTGACCACAAGCCGCTGCTGAAACTCCTTACAGACAGAGCACTCGACGACGTACCCAACCCCCGCCTCAGGAACCTCAAGGAGAAGACCCTGCGTTATCGCTTCCGCATCGTACATGTCCCGGGCATGAAGAACAAGGCGGCGGATGCCATGTCACGCAGGCCGGTCGGCACCTCTCGACCACCGCTCATGAACCTTCCGGACGACAGCGCTGCCGCGGTGACCTACCTCTCGCCCAGCACGCACACTGACATCCTGTCTCTCCTACGCCAAACTGAGCCGGAGGACAGTGACGACATCGAGGATGGTGACCTGGCATGGTGCGCCGCGGGGCTGGAGTCATTGCGATCAGTGACATGGGACCGCGTCAGGGATGCCACCAGCAGTGACAGCGATATGCGTACGTTGGAGGAGATGGCGGTGGACGGCTTTCCCGAGTCAAGGATCGGGATGCCTGTGACAATTCGTGGCTTCCACCAATACCGTGACCACATTACATCCACTGACGGGGTGGTCTTGTTCAAGGACAGGGTGGTCATACCGCCCTCACTCCGCGTTGAGGTACTGAGTGCCCTACACGCTGCCCACCAGGGCGTCTCGATGATGACCGCCCGCGCGGAGTCCTCTGTGTTCTGGCCAGGCATGTCAGCCGACATCAGCGCCGCTCGGAACAACTGCGAGCACTGCCACCGGATGGCGCCTTCACAACCTGGGGCACCGCCGACCCCGCCCATCCCGGCCGTTTACCCCTTCCAGGCGGTGTGCTCAGACTTTTTCATGCACAGAGGTGTACACTACCTCGTGACGGTGGACCGTTACTCGAACTGGCCGATCATCTCAAGGTCATCGGGTGACGCTCTCGACCTGATAAGCCACTTACGTCGCGCCTTCGCGTGTACAGAGTGTGTACAGTGTCCGTGTACAGAACCAGACAGGACCCCACCCCAACAAATGGGACCGGACGGGCTGCGTCGTGGAGGTGCGTCAGCACGATCAATACGTGATCAAGATTGACGGCTCGGGCAGGATCACACTTCGGAACAGGAGATTCCTGCGCAAGTTCTACCCGGTTCGCAATGACCAGCTTCCGCCCCGATCGATCTATGATGATCTGGCGATCCGCATCGCCAGGCCGGCGCCTATTGGTGCGCCGCGGCTGCCTGACCCCACAAGCGGCCCTGGAATACCCGTATCGGAGCCTGGGTCCGCCCCGCCGCTGGACACACCCCACATCCGCCTCGCCTGTGACACCAGCTCGAGACTCGCCAGGGTGTGCCGTCCCCCAGATGTCGCTGCCGGCCCCTGGGGCCACAGTGGTCTCTTCCCCGCCAGTCCCGGTCACGTTGCTGCCGCCGCCGCCGTCAGGCCTACGCCGGTCCGCTAGGGCGACCTGCGTGCCTGCCTGGCACAGAGACTTTTCCATGGGTTGACATTGCTAGGTTATATGGGCGTTGTATTGTGTTGTGCACTTTGCTTGTTGATTCGTATTTTGTACGGACACTTGAGTTATTCTCTTCTTATAGGCTTGTTGTTGTTTCAGCCTTTATTGTAGTCGTGTTAAAGGCTCGGGGGGAGATAGGGAATATTGCACTACGGTCATATATTTAGGTGCACGCACCGGAAACGGAATTGGATAGACTACTGTTATAATGTGTACACCTGCATTCGCCCTGCTCAGGACTTGTTTGATTATTGTCATTTTGCAGAGTTATTTCATTAAAGAAGCGAATGAACAAATGGAATATCGTTCTTATTTAATTATCAGTGCATTAACAGCAGGTAGCTGTAGGAACACCACAGGTGTCCAATCAGTTTTACAATCACATGTGTAACGTGAACTAGCCCTGGAGGGAGGGCTAACAGGGCTACATCATAGTTTCATACAGAAAAAACATAAAAACAGTTTCACAGAGAAAACACTGCTTGATCTATAAATATTGAACATGTCACATATGGCATCGGTGTTCGTTGCTACATACCGGCCCTACATACCGGCCCTACTATGGTCATGTTCTCACATGAAAGTCCGAATCACGACCCGGAGCAAGTGGATGAGATTGCAACATTGTTGCATAAATTATTTCTCTGATTTGCGTTCTCACAGCCCTTTATGTAAACGAAGTAACAAACGCAATTGAAGCAACAGACGTGGTAGTTGATTGGTCCAAAAAATTTAAAATTGCCCGTTCGTCCCACTCTTATCCAGATCAACACGCATGCGCTGTTGTTTTCCTATGGACAGCCTTGATGCGTCGTTTCTAACCGGAGCGAAACCACCCTTTTCAAGTGGAACATGCGTCGGTTGTTTGCTCCGGGAGCGACTTCGAAACGACGCAGAGCAAAGCGAATTTTTGCCTAAACTCCGATTCCAAGTGAAGCAAATGTTCTAGTGAGAACACACCCTAAGATTTAGATTTTTAGATTAGATTCATTGTCCCCAGGGGGAAATTCATTTTCACCCCACTGTACAGTACATATATACATACAACACCGTATAACACAGACAACAACAGACAGTACTACACATCTACACATCACACATACTTGCATATATAGGGCATGGCAGGGGGGAGCGTTGTTAGAGAAAGCATGACAGGTGGAACATGACATGAATCTCTCCTGCGGCAGCCAGTGTAAGACACGCTTGAGAGATGAATGAATGAATGAATGAATGGACTTTATTGTCATTGCTACAGTACAGGTACCAAACAACGAAATTTAGGAGGGGTGGCTCCCCTGGTGTTAGGAAAGGAAAAAAAAAAAAAACTTTCGAAAAAAAATCACAAGAAGGGAAGGAGCTGGTTTACATAAATAAAGGCTATGTACACAATCCACTGTACTATACTGTACAGATAGACGACTAGGGTTGTCATATTGCACAATAGTATTGTTTCACGTTATTTAAAGTGTCACAGTTTGCAGGCTTGAAATGTACATGTTTGTGCCTCAGCACTACACCTGATTTTTTCAGTCCAGCAGCTGCCATACAATCCGTCCAGACTGTCCAGGGCCCAGAACTTAGGTCTTTGCTGTGTTCAGGGCCTGGACGGCCCTGTGGTAGAAGCTGTTCTTCAGTCTGTTTGTCTTAGCGGCCAGGGTCCTGAACCGCCTTTTCGAGGGCAGCCTGGTAAAGTGTACGTACCCAGGGTGGGTCGGGTCCCTGGAGATCTTGGAGGCCTTCCTGAGACAGCGTGTGTTGTACAGCTCTTCCAGAGAGGGGAGGGGGGCGCCGGTGATCTTCTGTGCTGTTCTCACGACTCTCTGTAGCGCATTTCTCTCCGCTGTTGTGCAGCTGGAGAACCAGTTGCAGATGCCGTAGGTGAGGATGCTCTCCACTGCGCCGCGGTAAACACCTTTGCGTGTTATACTCAGTTATATTTCATTTACAAAAAAAACATACACAAACATTCTTAAAACATACTGTTAGAATACCCCTTGCACTTTTTTGGTTGCAAACCACTGTTATTTACAATAATGTGTTTGTTCCAGCCCTCCACCTCCCCAAGACAAACTAGTTTACAAGCAAGAACACACTCGAGGGTGTACAGGGCCTATATCGTACTGTACGGGTGTCGGAATGGCTGTGATGGTCGACGGCTGTGCTATGACATCATCAGGCATCACGGCCGTTCAACAACATAGCCCACCCTCTGGTGTTACTGATTAAATCTATCTTTCCAAGTCCAACCTTCTATCTATCTAACCTTTACCTGACTATCCTACCCTCTGACCATCGTTTATCCATCTGTCCATCCTTCTATCTATCTAACCGTTATCTGTCCATCCTTCTATCTATCTAACCTTTATCTGTCCATCCTTCTATCTATCTAACCTTTATCTGTCCATCCTTCTATCTATCTAACCTTTATCTATCCTACCCTCTGACCATATTGTATCCATCCATCCCATCCTACTATCTCACTTTCTCTCCACTACCTAGCCATCCTTTCTTCACATCACCAGTCACTATGGCTCTGCTCAGTATACTGTATAACCAATACTAATTGTTTGTTTGTTTATTAGGATCCCCATTAGCTAATGCCATGACATTATCTAGTCTTCCTGAGGTTAACCTATGAATTGTATTTACCTATCCATCCATCCATCCATCCATCCATCCATCCATCCATCCATCCATCCATCCATCCATCCATCCATCCATCCATCAATCTATCCAATCAACCAACCATACATTTTCAACTTTATCCAGTACCAAAGTAAGACTACAGTATTCCACTTTCTTTCAGCTACCAATCAATGATGTCCATCTATCATCCTAACCATCTTTTCCCACTAACAAAATAAGACATTGCAACTTATTTTTCTTGTTATCATACACCAACTCCAAATGTTCCCACTGCTACTCCCTCGGCAACTTTTAAGCTTTTCACACCAATCCAACTTGACAATGTGCAGAGATGTCTAACTCGGTGTACTTGCATTGAACTTTTTAAAAACGAATTAGCCTATACTTTTTAAAATATTCAGCTTTTGGTAACCCAAAAACTCCTGTCGTTAACAAGCTGTGTGCAACTAGTGTCAAGCTGTGTGCTAACTAGTGCAAGCTGCCCACCGGGGACTGGGATCGAATCCCGGTCTCGCCAGACCCGGATATGGCCGAGGCACACAGGGAGCGGCATATTGAGCGGCCGCTCCAGAGGGCGGTATAGGACTATTTCCGGACAAGGATCCGTCGCGCAACAGCGCCCCCGGGGTGCCGGAATAACGGTGCTGGGCTCGAGGACTCCAGGTCAGTAGTCTGCCTGGCGGTCTCCTCTGGGGCTGCCGGCCACGGGGTCGTGCGGCGGATCCTACGCAATAGGCAGGGGATAATTGGATGCTAGGTTGGGTTCAATTGGATACCAAATTGGGTTCAATTGGATACCAAATTGGGTGAAAAAGGGATAAAATCTGAAAAACAAATTATTAAAAAAAACAAAACAAAAAACATGGTGGAATGTTGGTTTAGGCTAACATTCTGAGTGCATATTCCATGGACCTTTCAGAACTCCAACAGCAGGGGACCTACAGAACACACTGTTAAAACGGTTACACACAAATGCACTCCAATTCTACCCAAATAAAACCACCTTACACTCTCTCTCGCTCTCTCTAGTGATCTCAACTTAATGATCCTCTAACCTTCTTTCATCTCTCTGGCTATCCTACTAGATTTTATTCATCTGTCCATCATACTGGTAAATGGACTGCACTTATATAGCGCCTTTATCCAAAGCGCTTTACAACGGCCTCTCATTCATCCATTCACACACACACCAATGGCGGCAAGCTGCCATGCAAGGCAGCAATTTTTGGGGGTTCAGTGTCTTGCCCAAGGACACTTCAACATGTGGCCAGCCAGGGCTTGGACTGCTGATTTGCCAACCTTGCGATCATTAGACAGCGACTCTACCTCCTGCGCCACAGCCGCCCCACACATAATCATATCCAGTCAAAGAGCCTAACTGGTCCTCTCTGTGCCACTGTATCAATACAGATGTGAGAGTTAGGTGACTCAAGGACCACGATGAGCTATGGTTATTTACATTTCAGATAACACTTTACATAACGTTGGTCAGCTGTTACAGATGGAGGCTTACTGCAGAATGGCCCAGAGCCCAAATGCAAAGCAGGTCAGATGTGTGGAGCTCCCAACCGGAACTCCCTCTGATTTAGAAACATTTAAAAGACAATCCCAAAGGCATTGGTCTCATTACAAACCTCTGGTCAACTAATCTGCTTCCTTCAGAGGTACGAAAACTGTAAGTAGCCACTGCTCCCCAGACCTGGAATACTTGACTGTTAAATGCCGACCCACATACCTCCCGAGGGAGTTTAACGCGGTGCTAATAACATGTGTGTACATAGCGCCTAGCGCAGACAGCAGCCTAGCATTGGCGCGACTATATGAAGTCATCAGTGGCCAACAAAGCACTGATCCACAGGCTATTCACATCATAGCGGGGGATTTCAATCATGTCGACCTGAAGGCAGTACTACCCAAGTTCTATCAGCATGTGAAATGTGCAACGAGAGGAGAAAAAACACTGGACAAGGTATACACCAACATCAAACGTGCTTACAAGGCTAGTCCGCTAGCTCATCTAGGCATGTCTGACCATGTGTCAATCCTCCTGATTCCTGCATACACTACCATGGGGAAAAGTGCTCCCATCACCACTAAGACTGTCAGAACCTGGCCAGAAGGGTCCGCTCCACTGCAGATCTGCCTAAATGACACCCTATGGCAGGAATATGAGCATGAGGACCTGGAACAGTACACGTCGTCGGTTCTGAACCACATAGTGAACTGCACCAATTCAGTCACCGTGGACAAACGGGTCCGGGTCTACCCCAACACGAAGCCATGGATGACTGGGAAGGTCCAAAAACTGATCAACGAGAGGGACAACGCCTTCTTCGCAGGGAAGAGCACACCGCTGTACAGCTCCACCAGGGCCAACCTAAAGCGCGGAATCAAAGCGGCCAAGGCAGAGCACAGAGAGAAGATTGAGGAATGCCTCCTGAGCAACGACTCCAGGCGGATGTGGCAGGGGGTTCAGCAGATGACAAACTTCAGAGCCAACAGGCTCACAGCCGCAGAGGACGACCCCCTGCTGGCGGGAAAGCTGAACACCTTCTACGCCCGGTTCGACGAGGGGCGAACGGAGGTAACCGCAACACAAACACCACTCTCTCCAGCTCTCAGCAGCCTCACCCTCACAGAGCATGAAGTGAGACGCGTACTGAAGGCGGTGGACCCCAGGAAAGCCTCGGGCCGGATGGCGTCCTGGGACGGGTGCTGAGAGACTGCGCCGACCAGCTGGCCGGGGTTTTCACCAACATCTTTAACCAGTCCCTGTCCCAGGCCACCGTCCCACCCTGCCTGAAAACCTCAACTATCATCCCAGTCCCGAAGAAAAGCACGGTGAGCTGCCTAAACGACTACCGCCCGGTGGCACTCACACCAATCATCATGAAGTGCTTCGAGAAACTAGTCCGGGCCCACATACTCACACGCCTCCCGCCCAACCTGGATCCATACCAGTTCGCCTACAGAGCCCACAGGTCCACAGTGGACGCCATCGCGACGACTCTCCACGCCACTCTATCCCACCTGGAGAGGGGAAACAGCTACGCGAGACTGCTCTTCGTGGACTTCAGCTCCGCCTTCAACACCATCCTTCCAGACAGGCTAGTGACCAAACTACTAGACCTGGGTCTATCACACTCTATATGTGCGTGGATCAAGGACTTCCTGACCGACCGCCCCCAGAGGGTGCGGGTGGGCCCCCACACCTCCACAGCCCTCAGCCTCAGCACTGGGTCTCCCCAGGGCTGCGTGCTAAGCCCCATCCTCTACAACCTCTACACCTACGACTTCACCCCCGTCCACCCCAGCAACTACATCGTAAAGTTTGCAGACGACACCACCGTGGTGGGATGTATCTCGGGGGGGGACGAGGCGGCGTACTGGGATGAGGTAGAGCAACTGAGCAAGCTGTGAAAGGTTAACAACCTGCTGCTGAACAAGTCAAAGACCCAGGAATTCATCGTAGACTTCAGGAGGAAAAAGTCCGAGATCCAGCCCCTGCTCATCGACGGAGAGAGCGTGGAGAGAGTCTCAACCCTCCGATTCCTGGGACATCACATGCGGGATGACCTGACCTGGAAGGACAACACAAAAGGCACCATCAAGAGGGCACAACAGCGGCTATACACCCTGAGATGCCTCAGGAAGGAACACAACAAGCAGGAGATACTGGTGGCCTTCTACCGCGGCGCAGTGGAGAGCATCCTCACCTACGGCATCTGCAACTGGTTCTCCAGCTGCACAACAGCGGAGAGAAATGCGCTACAGAGAGTAGTGAGAACAGCACAGAAGATCACCGGCGCCCCCCTCCCCTCTCTGGAAGAGCTGTACAACACACGCTGTCTCAGGAAGGCCTCAAAGATCTCCAGGGACCCGACCCACCCTGGGCACGTACACTTTACCAGGCTGCCCTCGAAAAGGAGGTTCAGGACCCTGGCCGCTAAGACAAACAGACTGAAGAACTGCTTCTACCACAGGGCCGTCCAGGCCCTGAACACAGCAAAGACCTAAGTTCTGGGCCCTGGACAGTCTGGACGGATTGTACGGCATTGGACGGCAGCTGCTGGACTGAAAAAATCAGGTGTAGTGCTGAGGCACAAACATGTACATTTCAAGCCTGCAAACTGTGACACTTTAAATAACGTGAAAAAATACTATTGTGCAATATGACAACCCTAGTTGACTATCTGTACAGTATAGTACAGTGGATTGTGTACATAGCCTTTATTTATGTAAACCAGCTCCTTACCTTCTTGTGATTTTTTTTTTTCTAAAAGTTTTTTTTTCCCTTTCCTAACACCAGGGGAGCCACCCCTCCTTAATTTCGTTGTTTGGTACCTGTACTGTAGCAATGACAATAAAGTCCATAAAGTCCATTCATTCACACGTGGTCATTTACTGACATACTAGACACTGATCAGATGTACTGTATAAGACCCTTACTGTAAGGTCAGGGTTCAGATTAGTCATCTAGGCAAAACAGTCACAAAACAATCACCTTGAGGGAAGAAACAGAGGAGGGTATCTGTGAACACATTTAACACCGGTCAATGACAGGTATTTTTCCCATTGTTAAATACTTTCAATATATTGCAAGGTTTTTAACTTCCAATGTTCCAATCTACATCTCATCGTTTTCCCAACAACAGTTAACAGTGACACATTTCAAATATCAGCAGCCTGCAAAATCGAATCGTTCGCTGAAGTAGTTCCTCGTTTTATTAAAATAAATCTGCATGTCCGTGGTGGGGTACGCCCCATTGCACTGATAATGCACTGATTAATGCACTGATAATGCACTGATAATGCACTGATGAAGCACAGATAATGCACTGATAATGAACTGAGAATGCACCGATAATGCACTGATAATGCACTGATAATGCAGTGACAATGCACTGAGAATGCACTGAGAATGCACTGAGAATGCACTGAGAATGCACTGATCAAGCACAGATAATGCACTGATAATGAACTGAGAATGCACTGATAATGCACTGACAATACACTGACAATACACTGACAATACACTGACAATGCACTGACAATGCACTGACAATGCACTGATAATGCACTGATAATGCACTGACAATACACTGACAATACACTGACAATGCACTGACAATGCACTGATAATGCACTGATAATGCACTGACAATGCACTGACAATGCACTGATAATGCACTGACAATGCACCGAGAATGCACCGAGAATGCACTGAGAATGCACTGAGAATGCACTGAGAATGCACTGATAATGCACTGATAATGAACTGAGAATGCACTGAGAATGCAATGATAAATGCACTGACAATGCACTGACAATGCACTGATAAATGCACTGACAATGCACTGATAAATGCACTGACAATGCACTGATAAATGCACTGATAAATGCACTGACAATGCACTGATAAATGCACTGACAATGCACAGACAATGCACTGATAATACACTGACAATGCACTGATAATGTACTGAGAATGCACTGATCAAGCACAGATAATGCACTGACAATGCACTGATAATGCACCCTCTGTGCAAGCTCTGTACAGTCGGAGTGTCGGGTGGAGTGGAGCATCATTTGTAATCCTTCGTCCCTAGTCTTTCACAATGCTTTCGTTTGTTTTACAACACAGCCAGCCCCTTGCATGCAGTGCCGTAAAGGGATTCACAGTACAGTTCACACCAGTATGAAGTATCCAAGCCCTAGCCTCGTAAAACTGCACGGGCCAATAAGCGCTCCCAGTGACGCTGTAAGGAGGCTGGCCCCTGCGCTCCCAGTGACGCTGTAAGGAGGCCGGCCCCTGCGCGGAGGAGCATTCATAAAAGGATATGATGATAACCGAGGCTGGAGGTACTACGGCAGCTCCACACGCACAGGCAGCAAGTCCCACCATGGCGGAAGAAGACGACACGACAATTCGGATTTTGCAAAGCCTCCGAGGGAAAATATGTAAGTTGCTCCATAAATCGTCCTAACTGATCTAATGGGGATTGTTCAACTCGAGAGGGTTTAAGTTGGGCGGAAAAAAAAGGGTGTAAAAAGAGGGTGGGGTGGGTCTGCGATCAACACGGCCAATGCATTGACGGATCTCAGTAGTGTCTATCTACTAGCCCGGGGGGGGTATTCCATCAACGTCGCTAAAGGAAAATCTAGGCTTATTTTGACAAGTCTCGCGAGATCTATCAAGATATGCCTGGATCTTTTTAAGAGTCTCGCGAGACTTAACGAAATAAGCCTAGATTTTCCTTTAGCGACGTTGATGGAACACCCCCCGGGTGAGCTAGCCTGGTAGCCCGCGAGCCGCTCAGGGCAGCAGCATTGATTGACGGGTGTGAATGATTCATTCATGAATGTTGCTGCCCTGGGCAGGATCTAACTTGCTAGCTTATACTGTTAGCTGTTTGTTTTCCAACAAAAAACAACGTCGTCCAAAACAAGAAGTGTTGTTTAAAAACAACATTCTCATCTCAACGATTAGATGTATAAACATTGATTAGCTCCTGATCCAAAAGAGAGAACACAAAGAGGGATCATGTCATGCCAGAGGAGAAGCTAGCTGACACACAACATGGACATGGACAGGGTTAGGGTTAGGGTTAGGGTTAGCACAAAACATAGTGTCCACCTACTACACAGGGTTGTTCCCACGGGTCCTGGAAACCCTTGAAAGTTTGTTAATTTGAGGGAAAAAGAAGAATCAAGGCCTTAAAAGTTTTTGAAAATTATAGACATGGGTCATTGAAAGTGCTTGAATCTCCCCCCTCCCCTCTCTCTCTCTCTCTCTCTCTCTCTCTCTCTCTCTCTCTCTCTCTCTCTCTCTCTCTCTCTCTCTCTCTCTCTCTCTCTCTCTCTCAAATATAAAGATATACATAGTCAAAAATGTTTTACTTAGCTCCTCAACTAGTAAATAAGTCTCTGTATTGCTTAACTTGACACATATTTCACAATATATTGTTTTGCTGTGCTGTGGTAGAGAAGGCAAGAGACCATCTAGTGTTCACACATTCAAGCCTCTCTTTTTAATTGTTGTCTGTGAGCGGATAGTTCCTGTTATATACATTCCCATCTAGATCTGTCTCAAACTATGCCGTGTTTGGGTCCTTGAATTTGAGGGAATTGAGTCTTGAAAGTCCTTGAAAGGTGCTTGAATGTGATGTTTCAGAAGGTGTGGGAACCCTGGAGCTAGTTGGCCTGTCGCAATGCAAGTGAAGCCCTTCCTCCTTAGCTGTCAATGAAACTGTAGGCCTTCCAACCTGATACACACACAATGTTGTCTTCTTATTTTAGCATTTGTAAACAATTGAATTGATCATATTCACCTGTGTTTTGCCAGCTAGCTGAAGGGGTTATTTTAGCTACCTTCTCCATCTCTGTTTTCAACGAAACTTGCGAAATGCTCCTGGCAGGATGTTGTCTTGTGTGGGTGAGATCAACACTCTGACTCTGTCATTCATTAAAATCCACAATATTCAACACACACACACACACACACACACACACACACACACACACACACACACACAGGTCTTCTGAACGCTGGTTTTCTCTGTGTACCACATGTACAAAAGAAGAGGTTTGGTGAGGCTGCATTCTCATTTTATGCACCCAGATTGTGTCTCACTGCCAGTTTACATTAGGGATGCAACCTCAGCACATATGTTCAAGTCAAGACTAAAAACCCATCTTTTTAATATTGCCTTTAAATGACTAAATAATTAAATTATGATTTATATAATGATTGGAGCACTTTGAGCTGCAACGTTTGCAGGAAAAGCGCTATACAAATAAAAAGTTATTATTATTATTATCTTGGCTACAGTGTGTTCTGTTCCACTTTCTCACGCAGTGATACTGGAAGCAGGGATATTGCCGTTGGTTCTCCAACCCTGCTAGTTGAATCGTTGTCCATCATCCAGGAAAAAGTTGTGCTGAAGTCAGTGAGGCTGGAATTGAACCAGTTGGGTCAATGGTCAAACTTGACCCACGTGTTGGTGTTAAACATACTTACCTTAAGCATTACATTTCGGCCTGGATCATCCACCAGGATCTCACCCAAAAAAAGTAAATTACATTTTCCGAGAGCGAAATCTGTTGTGGTATTTAAAAATGGCGGTTAGCGGTGAACTCTAATGAACATGGGATGACGATGTTGTGACCAATCAACGGTCTGCAACGTCACACACAGCCTGGCAAAAAGTACCTTTCGCTACCCCTTCCGAAGCGTAGCTAAATCGGCCCGGCTCCGCCCGGCTCGGTTGGCAGTGGAGAAAGCAAAACAAACCGGGCCCACGCGGTACGGCACGGTACGGTAGTGGAAAAGTGCCATAAGTCCCTACCACTGCATTTACCTGTGTAGTAGTAACTCCATAATGACCATAGTAACAACACGCTGTATATTGGTAATGTCTTAGAAATTGCATTGCAACATGACAATGTAACAACATGTTAACATAATGTTGTTACTACGGTAATTGCGATGTTACACATTGATTCTTCTGACATATTTCATCAAGAAAGAGGCCAATGGGTCTAAAATACTAAACTAGACCAGAATACCACATGGGTTTAAAGATCGCTTCCTCTCAGACACTATTATCTTTTCTATGGACAGTTGTTGATGTTTTCATAAAGTATACATTTCTATACAGTATACAACAGTAATAAAAGTGAGTACTTTTTGTAGTTCAATCCATTCCACAGAGGAAACATGTAGCCTAAGTTTATGACGGTGCTTTTGCCAGTTTTTGTTGAAGTCTGTGCCACTTATCGGCTCTGTTACTAGCGCTTGATGCCGTCATCTGTGATACCTACACCTGTCACATTCAACTCTCTGCTTGGTCAACTATAGATGAGACCAGTAACACTGACCATTACACTAGATTTGATATGATTACATTAACCTGTTGTGATTTCAGGAAGTCCAGAAACATTAGAATAGGCCTATTTTATGTTTATTTTTATTTTTTTCAATTTCTAAAGTGTCTGAGTGTCTCTAGAAAAGTGCTATATAAGTCTAATGTATTATTATTATTATTACTTTACTTTTATTGACCTTAATAACTCTAGTTTCACAACGACGATGGAGATTAATTAACACACTAACTGGACATATTGTAGGCCTAAATGTGCCAATTTTAGCCGATTTGCTCATTTCCATCTGTACCAGGTCTAGTACAGTACTACTTCTACTCTCTCCCTGTCCTTCTCCCCCAGACTCCTGCTCTCTGATAGGCTGTTCTCTGTCCTTCTCCCCCAGTCTCCTGCTCTCTGATAGGCTGTTCGCTTCGGCACTTGTTATCACACAGCACATGTTCATACACACTGACCAGCACAGCAAATTGTGTCATATCTGTGCTTAAAGAGTGTACTCATAACAGAATAGCCTGTCCGATGCCGGCAGTACAAATAGCAGTTTCACTACCATGCATTAATGAGCACACAGGAAGCAGAAGAACACAGAGGAACTACCAGGGCCGAGTAACTCAGTTTGCCATCTTACGAAACTATGTTCTTCCTCTTGATCTCGTTTCTTGATCCTTCGAAAAAAGCCTCAGTAGAGAATAGAGATGGTGAGATCAGTAGAGACGGTGTTCAGTGTGTTTTCTGTGAGGATGAAGTGGAGGATGGAGTTAGCGGAGGCTCACGGAGGCTTAGTAGCAGCTCAGGGGGTCTTTGTGGTTTTCACACTCCTTCTCTAGGATTAGACGTATTAATAGCTCCTTAAAGAGCTCGTCTTGACGTTGGCTTTTCCCACTCACTTTGCTGGCCCTTATCGGCCGATATCCTGACATCAGACCAGTTTAGACTGCCGTCACCGCTAGCCTACAACTCCCAAGAACCCTCTCTCCCACAATTCAGAAGAATATTAGAATTTCCTGCCCACACCTTCTGTTAAACAGCACAAGCTTAGTGTGTGCTGCTGTTCTGTGAGTCACAGGCATGGTACAGCAGGGTCAGAGTGCATAGTCTCAGGGTGACATATTTTGACGGAATTTAAAGATTTAGCTTATTGTTGTCATGATGATTCAGTCATGTTTCTGTTCTGAATCCGTCTCCACTAGTACTTTATTTTTATTTATTCATTTATTTAAAAGGGACCATGGACAGTCATTGACTCTCCCTGAATTAGCTGGGTAGCTAAATTACATCAGCTGTCCCTGGGCAGGTAAATCCACAGGGTAAATCCAGCCTCAGAAGTTATACAATTTATTTATTTTTTACTGATGAAATAAGTCTCAACGGCCGATAAAATGTTTTTATTTTTCTGATAAATAGTTGTAAAACAAGGAGTAAAATCATTGACCAAGAGTAAAATAAACAGACTCTGGTCTATCTTTTTTCAATTTTTTTGTTTAACTCCATACTGCCTCTCTCCCTGCACCTATTCAGGTTAGGTTAGGGGTTAGGTTAGGGGTTAGGGGTTAGGTTAGGGGTTAGGGTTAGGGGTTAGGTTTAGGGGGTTGCAACTGTCTTTTAGCCAAACACTAAATGAACAAGACAATTAACCAATTAACTGGACCAGGTAAAATGTTGGAAACTTGTTAACTATGATATGAGATGAAAGATGAAAACAGCCCCTTTTGAATAAATGTACATAACAATACACTTAGGCTAGTCGTTAAACTGGGGAATGTTCAAGTCCTTGGTGAGGATTAAGTGCCATCCACACACACACACACACACACATACTGACAAATGACACCAACATGTTAATAATTGAATAACCCTCTAATTCAAAGATGATCCATAAAAGTAATATCCATCATGGCTGCACATGATCATGTACGTCACGTCTAGTCCTCCAGTCCTCTGACTCGTCTAGTCCAGTCCTCCTCTCACTCTCTTCTAGTCCAGTCCTCTAGTCCTCTGACTCTCTGACTCTCCTCTAGTCCTCTGACTCTCTTCTAGTCCTCTGACTCTCTTCTAGACCAGTCCTCTGACTCTCTTCTCCTCGACCTGCAGGTGAAGCCAAGAACCTGGGCCCGTGCTCCGGTCCAAACAGACAGAGAGACCTCTGTACCTTCTGTACCATCAGTCTGGACCAAGAGGAGGTGTTCCGGACCAAGGTGTTTGAGAAGAGCCTGAGGTAACTATCAACATTTATGTAACACTTAAAGGAGCTACACATGCTAGCTTTGGTGTTTGGTCCATAGCCCTCCTCAACAACTCCTGATCATTGCACCTTGCACGTTACATGTTCTTGCACTAAGTTGTACAGTATATTTATTCACTCATATTGGTACTGTATATATTATTGTCTTGAGTATTGTTGTGTTGTCGTCTTGTTGTTGTATGTACTGTAGCTTGTTCAGCATGGAGAATACCAAGTCATGTTCCTAGTGCACTGCACGTGGACGAATAAAGTTGAATTGATTAGCGTATTGATTTCTCCTGGCATACGGTACAGCCACTGGTGTAAAGTTGTAGTTTTTTTAGAATGGAAGCAAATGAAAACTATCCAAGCAAATTATTTTATTACCTCTTCACTTGACATGTCGGGATCTTATCTCAATGGTCTGGATAGCCTGTGATAGATAGTATTACCAATGGCTAGTGTAGACAAACAGCTCAAAATTGTGATTTTGACTTTGTGATTCAGCACGGTAGACAGAGTTCACGTGTAACTCCTTCAAATCCGAATCCGAATAATTTGTATTGCCAAGTATATTCTTTGCACATACAGGAAATTGACTTGGTGTGGTTGGTGCATAAGACATAAAGACACAGACAGCAATATAATAAAAAAAACAACAACAATTAACAGGGTTCCCACAGGTCCTTGAAATCCTTGAAAGTTTGTGAATTTGAAAAAAAAAATCAAGGCCTTAAAAGTTTTTGAAAATAGACATGGGTCATTGAAAGTGCTTGAATTCCCCTCTCTCTCTCTAAAAAAATAAATAAAAATAAATATATACTATATATATATTCAAAAAAGCGTTATACGTAATTATAGTAAATAAGTCTCTGTATTGCTTAACTTAACACATGTTTCACAATATATTGTTTTGCTGTACTGTGGCAGAGAAGACAAGAGACCATCTCGTGTTCACACATTCAAGCCTCTCTTTTTAATTGTTGTCTGTGAGCGGATAGTTCCTATTATATAAATTCTCTTCTAGATCTGTCTAAATCTATGCCGTGTTGGGTCCTTGAATTTGAGGGAATTGAGTCTTGAAAGTCCTTGAAAGGTGCTTGAATGTGATGTTTCAGAAGGTGTGGGAACCCTGAATTAAAGCTACTAAGCTAAGTACTGCACGAGAGCCTGCGAGTGCAGCCCAGCTAGCAGAGGACTAACTGCAGTTGCCATGTTGTATTGTGCAACGGCCCTGGTTGCTGACATGAGGTGATATCATAGGATGTGCAACATCCTGTTACTGCAGGGGTGATATTTTTTTCATTGATCATTTTTGTGTCAGATATTAGGAGACGTGGCGATTATAAAATCCTTTCACACTCTCTATAATGTTGACATGTCTTCTTTACTATTATTGGAATCTGGAGATAGTCCAGGAAGGACGGGACCAGTCGAGTTAGCGTGAAGCGTGAAGCGTCAGGTTGGTGTGAAGTGTCAGTTGGGCAACATCAGACTGCGGCAGACTCTTTTGAACGTTCCATGAAGGGGCAGCCATGTTTGATCGACTACCAGGCTATATGTTTACAAACTCCCCCTCGCTGAGATGTGGGGAGATGGACATCAGGGAAGCAGGCTGTTTCTGGTCTCACCCATCTCTCTGTAAACTCAGGCCTGTCTCTCTCTCGGTATTTCACAACAGTGTTTTTCTCACTCAATTTCAGACCCATTGAAAGTGCTCTCCTTATACAGTGACTGAGGAAGTGAGTCCTCCCACGCGCTCACGCTCTCTCTCTCTCTCTCTCTCTCTCTCTCTCCTGCCATTTTTTGTGCTCTCTCTCTCTACCGCTTTCTTTCTCTCTCTCTTACCATCTGTAGTGTAGATGCATAGTTTTCCTAATGACTTTAAGAGAATCTCTCACTCTTCTGTCTCGCTACAGAATCTCAAGGTTGTTGCTGCTGCTCACGTCGCACACAACTGTCATGTGTAAAAACAATTTGTCAAGTGGTTCTACCGGTAGCACCTTCACATTATTGGGGAAGCTAGAAGTATTAATATAGTATATACCTGTATGAGAGAGGAAGGTAGAAGTATATTATAGTACATATACCTGTATGAGAGAGGAAGGGAAGGGAGAAAAAGAGGTAATCTATGCTATAGCACACGAGTGTGTAATTCCCTGTGATTATGTGCACAAACCGGAGGACGCGTGGGTGTATGAAGCCTGGAAGCGTTGCCAAACCCTTGCTGCGTAAGTGTCAGACAAGATCTCTCATCAACCGTGAGATAGAAAGAAGGGAGAAGCCTTATTTCAGGAACATTGTATTGTGTGTACAGCTCTAGTGTAAACTAAACACTGGTCCTTTTCTTCATAAAGACTTTTCAACTATATTCCTGTCAGCTGCCCTGTGTTGTGTCTCTCCAGTAGACAAACTAGCCTAGCCCTTAGCTAGCTACCTGCTTAGCCTTGGCGTGGATGGACTCCTATTGTAGTAAACGTTACAACAGCCTGTGTATAATAATTATTATTATTATAATAATAACTTTGTATTTGTATAGCGCTTTTCCGGCTCCAATCATTATATAATCATAATTTAATTATTTAGTCATTTAAAGGCAATATTAAAAAGATGGGTTTTTAGTCTTGACTTGAGCATGTGCTGAGGTTGCATCCCTAATGTAAACTGGCAGTGCATTCCACAATCTGGGTGCATAAAATGAGAATGCAGCCTCACCAAATCTCTTCTTTTGTCACAGAGAAAGCCAGTGTCAGAAGACCTGAGAGCTCTATTGGGCTGATATACTAGCAGAAGACCTGAGAGCTCTATTGGGCTGATATGCTAGCAGAAGACCTGAGAGCTCTATTGGGCTGATATGCTAGCAGAAGACCTGAGAGCTCTATTGGGCTGATATGCTAGCAGAAGACCTGAGAGCTCTATTGGGCTGATATGCTAGCAAAAGACCTGAGAGCTCTATTGGGCTGATATGCTAGCAGAAGACCTGAGAGCTCTATTGGGCTGATATGCTAGCAGAAGGATGGATGGACTCCTATTGTAGTGAACGTTACGACAGCGTGTGCATAAAGCATAGATGCGCAAGCAGAAACGTAATATTAGCATGGAAGTCTCTCTTTCTCTGATCCATGTGCATAAATCCGATACAAAATACCTGAAATGATAGATTTCAATGTTTTTTGGATAATTAGAAACTAAGCTTCATAGTATGATAGTATAGGGGCCTAGTATAGGGGCCTAATTAAGGTAGTGCTGGGGACACATGGGAAGGGGAGGGGGAGAGGGTTAACTGGTGGAGGCGAGCTTGAAGAGGTGGGTTTTGAGGGCCTGTTTAAATGTTGGGAGGGTGCTGGCCTGTCTGATGTGGTTGGGGAGGGCGTTCCAGAGGGACGGGGCTGCGGCTGAAAAGGCCCTATCTCCCCAGGCCCGGAGCTTGGTCCTGGTGGTCTTGAGGGTGGTTTGGTGAATGCATCATAATGTTCGTATTCTATGGTCAGATGAAACAGGCCTTGAGCTTTTTGGCAACAAACACTCAAGATTTAAGTATGGTGGAGGTTCTAGTGATGTTGTGGGGCTGTTTTTCCTCCAAAGGCCCTGGGAGCCTTGTTAGGGTACATGGCATCATGAACCATTAGGATATTTTACATCTCTGAATCTGGCTGCCTCTGCCAGGAAACTAAACCCGGGTCGTCATTGGACCTTCCAGCAGGACAATGATCCAGAAGATACGTCCAAATCAACACAAAAATGAACACAAAATCAAACTTCTCCACCATCTCAGTCCCCTGACCTAAACCCCATTGAACACCTGTAGGCTGAGCTGAAGAGGAGAGCAGAAGAGAGGACCTCGAACCCTGGATGACCCGGAGAGGTTCTATAAAGAATCACTACCCATCTTTCTATAAAGAGTCACCAACCATCTTCCGTCAGAGACTGAAGACCCATCTCGTCAGTTTACACCTTAACTGCTCCTCCTGAGACATCTACTACCCCCCAGCACTGCGTCTCCTGAAGACACCCGCTTTTCCCCTTTACTGTGTCCCCTAAAACTTCTATTGCCCCCCTTGTACTGTTTCTCTGTTTCTCCAGTGTCTATATAAAAATACAAATAAAGTCTAGGTTTAGAAGAAGGTGATAGAAGAAGGTTTTTCCTTCTATCACAGAGACTGCCAATGTCTGAGTTGGATTACTCTTCCTGCTACAACTGGTGGATTGATGATTCACTTGCTTAGTCAAATGTATTGATTGTAAGTCGCTTTGGAATAAGGCGTCTGCTAAATGCCTAAAATGTAAAAATAAAGAGGAATGGTCTCAGATTCCTTCCTCTATTCTCCAGGCTGATTACCGTAGATGTTACAGCAGAAGACTCCGTGCTGTTTCATTGACTGAGGGAGGTTGTATAGTATTTAAGTATTAAGTATTAAATGCATAATGGTTTTGTTAGAAATAAAAAAATAATTCTCCTCAAAATACATTTTTGCACACTTCAATGTTGTTGATGTTTCTCATGTTGTTCAGTGTGACATTTAATCTAATTCACCAAAAGGTGGATTTTGTAATAACCCTTGAGTCATCGTTACCAGGGGTGCCAATAATTGTGGTGGGCACTGTGAGACGTGTGTACTCTTATTACTCTTAAGTAATGTGGCTAACGTGACCAGTCGCTAATATAGCTGAAAATAAAGCACTCTAACCTGCACAGTATTTCACACTGTCTCCATTTCTGTGGTGATGGGGAAAGCTAAATAATGAACAATATTATTATTCTGGTGGAATCAAGTTTGAGAGCCAAATATCTGTTCAGAACAGTTACCTGTTCATCAATACAAGCTGATGAACTGAACTGATATATAAACCTCGTCATTTGGGCAAGGACAAGCTCCAACTCAGAAGATATTCAGATATGAATATACAACATAAAACAACATGTTCAATGTCAGGAATTGATGCATTTGAAGTGTACGGGGCGGCTGTGTCTCAGGAGGTAGAGTCGGCATCTAATGATCGCAAGGTTGGCAGATCAGCGGTTCGAGCCCCGGCTGGCCACATGTCTAAGTGTCCTTGGGCAAGACACTGAACCCCAAATGACTCCCAGTGAGCGGGCCGGTGCCTTGCATGGTAGCTTGCCGCCATTGGTGTGTGAATGTGTGTGTGAATGGGTGAATGAGAGGCCGTTGTAAAGCTCTTTGGATAAAGGCGCTATATAAGTCAGTCCATTTATTTGAAGTTCCTTGCAGAAACAGACTCTGTTTTCATTGGAACAAACGTTCCACCATTTTCATTAGTTTGATTTGAAACTGTGTGCATTTGTGCAGTGCACTGAACTGTGATTCACATTTGGCATAGGTCAAATGACCCTCTTTACAATGCTACGCTACTATTTACACACAACAACCACTAGTTGGCCGCTTGTAAATTAGCCTGCTTCCTACACAGAAAAACTGCAAAATATCTTTATACTAGCTTATCCTGGTGTGATTTTTAAAATGTAAGGATACTGGGTGGTAGAACGCACATATCTAGGAAAGGTCATGAAAGGAGGGTCCTGAAATTTGATCGAGTGCAAAGATATAAACATTTCCTTTCGAAAGACCCCTCATGGCTGATTAAGTGTTGCGCCATTCTGTGTTTTCCAGCCCTTTCTACGGAGAGGACTTCTACTTTGAGATCCCACGACCATTTCAGTGTTTGTCCTTCTATGTGTATGCCAAGAGTGTGTTCCAGAGGGACCTGCCTGTCGGTGAGTAACTGACACACACACACACACCCACACACACACACACACACACACACACATGTTCCTAGCTGCATGAGAAGAGTGATGGTTGTATATGTGGTGTGTGGTTTCAGGAAAGGTGTCCATCCGTAAGGAGGAGCTGTGTAAGTTCAGTGGGAAGGAGCACTGGTTCAGCCTGCAGCCGGTAGACCCCAACTCTGAGGTCCAGGTAGGTGTCTGTTCTCCTGGTCCCTCTCCCACCCCCTCCCCTTCCCATGTGGCACTACCATAATTAGGCCCCTATATATATATAGAGCTACCGTCAGAGCTGCTAGCTACCGTCTGCACACCCCCGTTGGTTCAACGTCCACTGCGTTCTGTGTGTGTGTGGGTATTCACCTACTGTAGTGCAGAAGTCCAGTCAGGTTGATGGGTTAGTCACCACCCTGGCCTGATCCAACTGACAAACCCTCACATCCTGTTTTTGTTTTTTTTCTGCTTGCTGACAGGGTCTGTAAACGGTGCTGATTCACCCCTAGCTTTACTGCTTATGACACATCCTCAGGGTAGAGGAGAGAGGAGGAGGAGGAGGAGGAGAGGAGAAGGAGAAGGAGAGAGAGGAGGAGGAGGAGAGAGGAGAAGGGAGAGAAGAAGGGAGAGAGGAGAAGAGAGGAGAAGGAGAGAGAGGAGGAGGAGGAGGAGAGAGAAGGGAGAGGAGGAGGAGAGAGAAGGAGAGAGGAGGAGGAGAGAGAGAGAGAGGAGGAGGAGAAGGGAGAGGAGAAGGAGAGAGGAGGAGAGAGAGGAGGAGGAGAGAGGAGAGGAGAAGGAGAGAGGAGGAGGAGAGAGAACAGGCAGCGCCTATGCACGTAGGGCTCCCCAGTGCAAAGAAGTGTGTGTGTGTGTGTGTGTGTGTGTGTGTTTTTTTGCTCAGGGCCACATAAACAGGTTGAGCCGGCTCTGAGAATAGGATAGTGAAAAAGGATAGTAGTGACTTCCACTTTAGGATGTTTCCATTTGGCATTAGCACGCTATGCCTCAACGGAGTGCATCTTTATTATGATCCCATCTGGCTGAAATGTTACCCAGAAGACACTTTGGTTGCTTGTTTATTTGTTTGTCCTTTACCTGGTTGAGAGTGGCTTTACCTGAGGTGAGAGTAGCTTTACCTGGGGGTGAGAGTAGCTTTACCTAGGGTGAGAGTAGCTTTACCTGGGGGTGAGAGAGGCTTTACCTGGGGGTGAGAGTGGCTTTACCTGGGGTGAGAGTGTCTTTACCTGAGGTGAGAGTAGCTTTACCTGGGGGTGAGAGAGGCTTTACCTGGGGGTGAGAGTAGCTTTACCTGGGGGTGAGAGTAGCTTTACCTGGGGTGAGAGTAGCTTTACCTGGGGTGAGAGTGTCTTTACCTGGGGGTGAGAGTGGCTTTACCTGAGGTGAGAGTAGCTTTACCTGGGGGTGAGAGTAGCTTTACCTGGGGGTGAGTGTCTTTACCTGGGGTGAGAGTAGCTTTACCTGGGGGTGAGTGTCTTTACCTAGGGTGAGAGTGGCTTTACCTGGGGTGAGAGTGTCTTTACCTGGGGGTGAGAGTAGCTTTACCTGGGGGTGAGAGTGTCTTTACCTAGGGTGAGAGTGGCTTTACCTGGGGTGAGAGTAGCTTTACCTGGGGGTGAGAGTGGCTTTACCTGGGGGTGAGAGTAGCTTTACCTGGGGTGAGAGTGGCTTTACCTGAGGTGAGAGTAGCTTTACCTGGGGGTGAGAGTGGCTTTACCTAGGGTGAGAGTAGCTTTACCTGGGGGTGAGAGTGGCTTTACCTGGGGGTGAGAGTAGCTTTACCTGGGGTGAGAGTAGCTTTACCTGAGGTGAGAGTAGCTTTACCTGGGGGTGAGAGTAGCTTTACCTAGGGTGAGAGTAGCTTTACCTGGGGTGAGAGTAGCTTTACCTGGGGGTGAGAGTAGCTTTACCTGGGGTGAGAGTAGCTTTACCTGGGGTGAGAGTGGCTTTACCTGGGGTGAGAGTAGCTTTACCTGGGGTGAGAGTGGCTTTACCTGGGGGTGAGAGTAGCTTTACCTGGGGGTGAGAGTAGCTTTACCTGGGGTGAGAGTAGCTTTACCTGGGGTGAGAGTAGCTTTACCTGGGGTGAGAGTGGCTTTACCTGGGGTGAGAGTAGCTTTACCTGGGGTGAGAGTAGCTTTACCTGGGGTGAGAGTAGCTTTACCTGGGGGTGAGAGTAGCTTTACCTAGGGTGAGAGTAGCTTTACCTGGGGGTGAGAGTAGCTTTACCTGGGGTGAGAGTAGCTTTACCTGGGGGTGAGAGTAGCTTTACCTGAGGTGAGAGTAGCTTTACCTGGGGGTGAGAGTAGCTTTACCTAGGGTGAGAGTAGCTTTACCTGGGGTGAGAGTAGCTTTACCTAGGGTGAGAGTAGCTTTACCTGGGGTGAGAGTAGCTTTACCTGAGGTGAGAGTAGCTTTACCTGAGGTGAGAGTAGCTTTACCTGGGGGTGAGAGTAGCTTTACCTGAGGTGAGAGTAGCTTTACCTGAGGTGAGAGTAGCTTTACCTGAGGTGAGAGTAGCTTTACCTGAGGTGAGAGTAGATTTACCTGGGGGTGAGAGTAGCTTTACCTAGGGGTGAGAGTGGCTTTACCTGGGGTGAGAGTGTCTTTACCTGGGGGTGAGAGTGTCTTTACCTGGGGGTGAGAGTGTCTTTACCTGGGGTGAGAGTAGCTTTACCTGAGGTGAGAGTAGCTTTACCTGGGGGTGAGAGTAGCTTTACCTGGGGGTGAGAGTAGCTTTACCTGAGGTGAGAGTAGCTTTACCTGGGGTGAGAGTAGCTTTACCTGGGGGTGAGAGTAGCTTTACCTGGGGGTGAGAGTGTCTTTACCTGGGGGTGAGAGTAGCTTTACCTGGGGGTGAGAGTGGCTTTACCTGGGGGTGAGAGTAGCTTTACCTGGGGGTGAGAGTGGCTTTACCTGGGGGTGAGAGTGTCTTTACCTGGGGGTGAGAGTAGCTTTACCTGGGGGTGAGAGTGGCTTTACCTGGGGTGAGAGTAGCTTTACCTGGGGTGAGAGTAGCTTTACCTGGGGGTGAGAGTAGCTTTACCTGGGGTGAGAGTAGCTTTACCTGGGGGTGAGAGTGGCTTTACCTGGGGTGAGAGTAGCTTTACCTGGGGTGAGAGTAGCTTTACCTGGTGTGAGAGTGGCTTTACCTGGGGTGAGAGTAGCTTTACCTGGGGTGAGAGTAGCTTTACCTGGGGTGAGAGTGGTGGACGTTCTTGTTCCGTAGGATGAGCTGTTCAGTGTTCAGTACACATTAGCTCTGGTCAGCTCAGCTCTCAAAAACAAGAAGAAAAAGCAATAAAATATTGCAAACTAACTTAAACTAAGCTAAATTGTCCGCCAACAGAACAGGTTAAAATGTAACTTGCCGTGATATTCTTAAAACAAGTCAAAAATCATCTTAAAATTAGCGCAATCAAAAGCATATAATGCCTTGATTTAAGATATTTTAACTTACTTCAGATTTACTTTTTGCAGCTTCCCAGCCCCTGACCCCCCCCAGCCCCTGACATGTTCTCTACCACAATAATAACTAATAACTACCTAAATAATAGGTTTTTAGTCTTGACTTAAACATGTGCTGAGGTTGCATCCCTAATGTAAACTGGCAGTGCATTCCACAATCTGGGTGCATAAAATGAGAATGCAGCCTCACCAAACCTCTTCCTACCGTAGGCTGTGTGTCTACCGGACAGCGTTTCACTCAAGCCTTGTAAACATTTGACCTGTAGCAGTGGCCAACTCCTCCAGGCTATTCTGGGCAGTTTTTTTTTTATTACACAAATCCCCCCAGAAGCAGTTGGTCTGTCTCAAACTTTCGGTGTCAAAAGTTGGGGCTGCATTTGAGGAAAACGAGTGAGTTTTCTTGCGTTGGCGACAGTACAGGCTGAGGCGTGTTGGAAGGTCACCCAGTAGTGAGTAGCTGGTGACATTACCTCAGCCTGCCAGGGTAATTATCACCACGTTGGCTAAGGGCTTAGCTTTCATTAGGGAGAACTAGCTGCTATCTGAGCTTTCAACTCGTGCAGAATTGCAGAGAGAGTGAGTGGGTGTTGTTTTTTTTCTGTTTTTTTTTCTCTCCTCTGACACTTCCTAAGGCGAGGCAGCAGCCTTCACCACATCCGACCTGATAAAGACTGAAGTGTTCATTGACGTGACAGCTAGCTAGTGCAGCTTCTCTCACACTCACACAGCTAACCAGCCCTGGGCCATAGAGCCTTCTGAGGTAGAGCACATAGGGTCACAGCCCATAGAGCCTTCTGAGGTAGAGCACATAGGGTCACAGCCCCCTGGACCATAGAGCCTTCCTAGGTAGAGCAGGGTCACATAGGGTCACAGTTGCACACGCATCACCAACACTGCTGCCAGGATAACTGGACTCCCCACACCCAACCTCACAGCACTAAACAACAGGCCCATCTCACGCATCGCAACAACCACAATAGAACAGGACATCACCCACCCACTCAATCTGTACCTCGCCCCACTGCCATCCGGGCGTAGGTACAGAACGCTAAGGTGCAAAAGGGCTCGCTTTGGCAAAAGCCTGATCCCCGCAGCCATTGTTGCCTTAAATAACAGACCGCGCTGAGTGTGTGTACTTGTGTATCTGTCATGTGTAGTACTGTCTGTTGTTGTCTGTGTTATACAGTGTTGTATGTATATATGTATACTGTACAGTGGTGTGAAAAGGAATTTCCCCCTGGGGACAATAAATCTAATCTAATCTAATCTAATCTAGGGACTTACTCATATCCTCCGTAAACCAATAGTAACTCTACTTCTAGATTGACTACTTTAACCTCCTCGGAAGTCAACATGGACCGAAGTTCACACAGAGCACATTGAGCCATAGCAACATAGCCAACAGAACATCTCGTTAACACACGGATGCCAAAATATGACATGGCTGACGCTGTGATTTAACCTGTTGAACTGAACTGAAAAACAAACAACAAGGAATGTGTCACATTTTGATATGACCGACAACATGCTGTATGCTACTTATGGGTGATGACTCATGATAATAGTCTACTGGCAGCCCCATAGTAAACCCAGGAATGTTGATTCTTATGAACTTTTATGATTGAATTAGTTCATAGTCATAGAGGAAAGGTTGCATGACAGCACCATGGTACTAGATGACTTTCTGGACATCACAAACATGGACATAGACTCTCAGGGTGTGTTCTCACTAGAACATTTGCTTCACTTGGAATCAGAGTTTAGGATAAAATTCGCTTTGCTCTGCGTCGTTTGGAGCTGCTCCGCTTGAAAAGGGTGGTTTCGCTCCGGTTAGAAACGACGCATCGACCTTGTGCCCCGCGGTGGTGTAGCGGTCTACGCACTGGCCACTAGTGCATGCTGCCCACCGGGGCCGGGGTTCGTATCCCGGCTCGCCAGATCCAGATATGGCCGAGGCACACGGGAAGCGGCATATTGGGCGGCCGCTTCCGAGGGCGGTATAGGTGTATTTCTGGACAAGGATCCGTCGCGCAACACCGCCCCCTGGGTGCCGGAATAATGGTGCTGGGCTCGAGGAGCCAGTCAGCTAGTCTGCCTGGCGCCCTCTTCTGGGACTGCCGGCCACGGGGTCGTGCGGCGGATCCTATGCAATAGGCAGGGGATAATTGGATGCTAGGTTGGGTTCAATTGGCTACCAAATTGGGTGAAAAAAAGGGATAAAATCTGAAAAACAAATTTAAAAAAAGAAAAAAAGAAACGACGCATCGAGGCTGTCCATAGGAAAAGAACAGCGCATGCGTGTTGATCTGGATAAGAGCGGGACGAACGGGCAATTTTCCATTTTTCTGACCAATCAACTACCACGTCTGTTGCTTCGATTGCGTATGTTACTTCGTTTACATGAAGGGCTGTGAGAACGTGAATCAGAGAAATAATTTATGCAACAATGTTGCAAACTCATCAGCTTGTTATTATGTTATGTTGGTTGATTATTCCTCCCGTTTAATAATACCAACAGAAGAATATTGCAGGGGATTTTGGCAATTTGTTTTGAGCCGCTACCCACACGTTTAGCTGTGTTACTCATTCCACGAATGCATGATCCTTACAAGGTGTACCTCGTTGTAAAGGTGACTAATCAGGCTTTCCAACGATATAAAATACAATACCAATTGGTATTATTAAAGGGGAGGAAGAATAGACTGAAATAACGTTTCCAAACTTTTTTTGAGGAGGTTATATACAATTAAAATAAAACGTTTTCCCTTTTATCACAGAGACTGCCAATGGCCCCTGGCCTGAGCTAGATTACTCTTCCTGCTACGACTGGTGAATTGATGATTCACTTGCTTAGTCAAATGTATTGATTGTAAGTGGCTTTGGAATAAGGCGTCTGCTAAATGCCAAACATGTAAATGTAATGTAGACGTGTGCCTCTCTCCTGCGACAGGGAAAGGTTCACCTGGAGATGCGTCTGAACGAGCTGATCACAGAGAACGGCTCCGTGTGCCAACAGCTGCTGGTGCGGTGAGTACAGCCTGTCAGCTCTCAGCTGGGTTTTATATAGGAGTCTGTTATATTGGAAAAGTCTTAAAAAAGGGTCTTGGTGTATCTCTGGACTGGAGATACCACTCAGAGACTCACCTTCACTCTCCACTGTTAAGTCCCACCTCAAGGCCTACCTGTTCTCCCATGCATACAACCTCCCCTACCCCTAACCATCTCCCCTAACCCTGCCACCCCCCCTCCCCCCCTGGACATGCATACAACCTCCCCTACCCCTAACCATCTCCCCTAACCCTGCCCCCCAACTCCCTCCCCCTGGACATGCATACAACCTCCCCTACCCCTAACCATCTCCCCTAACCCTGCCACCCCCTCCCCCCTGGACATTACTGTGTTAATTGTTCCCTGTGCCTGTTCGTTAACTCTGTGTTCTATGTGCTCATGTTAACTGTTGCTTGTTGTTTCTGTGTTTTCTGTTTTCCCCATATTGTCAGCCTCTTTGAGCCCCGGAAAAGCGCTATATAAATACAATGAATTATTATTATTATTATTATTATTATTATGTGATGAATCACAGAAATTAGATCTCTCTATTAGCCCAACACCATAGAGTCTTATCTAGCTCTCTCTATTAGCCCAACACCATAGAGTCTGGCAGACAGAGCCACCAACACACCAACAGTAGCCTAAACTAAACGCTAAGGTGCAAAAGGGCTCGCTTGAGGGCTAAAGCCTGATCCCCGCAGCCATTGTTGCCTTAAATAACAGACCGCGCTGAGTGTGTGTACTTGTGTATCTGTCATGTGTAGCACTGTCTGTTGCTGTCTGTGTTATACAGTGTTGTATGTATATACAGTATGTACAGTGGTGTGAAAATGAATTTCCCCCTGGGGACAATAAATCTAATCTAATCTAACATCTAACAACCATGGTTGACTTTCTCCATGACTCCCTTAAACAGCTGTGTCCTTCTCCTACACTGACATCCCCTCTGCATCAACTTTCAACATCCTCTTTCCCCAGTGTATGTGGTATGTGTGTGTGTGTGTATATATATGTGTGTGTGTGTGTGTGTGAGTGTGACGTGTGTGTGCTTCTCTCTCACATGTGCTCTGGGTCTCTCCTCTGTTATATGTTGTAACTATGCAACCCTGCTTCTATATCTGAGCACTCCCTTTGGCATTGGACTGTGTTTGTACATTTCTTAGAAACGGTCATCACTAGGTGTGTGTGTGTGTGTGTGTGTGTGTGTGTGTGTGTGCGTGTGTGTGTGTGTGTGTGCGTGCATGACAAAACAAGATCCACAGAGTGTCAGTTCAGACACCAACATACGTGTGCATCACACGCACGCACGCACGTCTGTGGATCTTGTTTTGTTTGCTTCTTGCACTCATTCATACTCAGCGAGCAAGTTGAACGAGGAGGAAGTGATGTCATCTCGAGAGGAAGCCTGCGGTCTGCTTCTGGTGTCACTCGGTGCGCAGCGCAGTGTTTCACTGAGACGTCTGTGCTGCTACCTGCACCCAGTGACCCCCCCCCCTCCCCCCCCCGTCTCTCCTCAGAGATGACTGTAGATACGGTTTCATTAGTCACCTGCGTGAGCGGCTAGGGAATATCGTCGTGATTTAAGCAATATCACACGAGAGGGAGTGTGCTACACTGAATATCAGCACGGCCGTGATTCGGTCATAGGTACGGGGCCGCAGGCGGAGTAGGAAGACAATCACAGCCGTGCTGATATTCAGTATAACACACGACCTCGAGTGTGATATTGCTTTTATACAACAGTTCTACAGCACCATTTATTAGTTAACAGTAATAAGTGACAACAGATTATGATTTGTTTGTTTATTTAATCATTTATTTTGGCTCCGTCAACAAAAAATACTGGACTGTGGCCTAGTAACCTGAACACAAACATCTGCAGGCTAGCTACTTTGTATTAACTTTGACATATGTCATTTCGGAGTGATACATATAGTTAAAAGTCCCAGTGCTGTTATACTGTATATCAGCACTCATGGAATGCCTCTTGTCCAATCAAATGACTTGTTCGGAACTAACTGTTGTATAAACCCAGACAAACAACAACACACACTTCCTGCTTCTGCTGCTGGTCTCTGACCTCAGTCACGTGACCATGTGTATTGCTCCATTCACATTCCCTAATGTCCATGTGAGAAACATTGATATCAATTATGTTTATATTATATTGTTACTGGTCTATAGGTAAACAAAACACGGTGCAGCAGCTTTCAGTCACGCTGCCGCATGCTCCTGGAACAAACTCCCTGAAGAAATCAAACAGGCCCAAACCCTTAAAATATTTAAATCCAAGCTAAAAACCTTCATGTTTTGCAGCAGTTATGATTAAATACAAACACTTCGATCAATGTCTTTTATCCATTAACTATTGTCTTATTAAATGTTTTATCGATTGACTTCTTATATTTGCTTTTATTCAGTGTAATTTTTATTTTCTTACTATGCTCCTCTTGCTGTATGTTTTAATGCTGTATGTAAAGCACTTTGAATTGCCCCTGAAATGTGCTATACAAATACACTTGCCTTGCCTTGCCTAGGTTAAACAGCATGTTCCCTGGTGTATAGATGTGTTAGATTCACAGTATGTTTTTCTCCCATGTTGTTGTTCCGCAGGATAATCGAGTGCCAGGGTTTGCCTTTGATCAGTGGCCAGAACTGTGACCCATATGCCACGGTCTCTCTGGTGGGGCCTGCCAGGTAACTCCCCTGTCCTCTCCGGAGGAAGATGAGAACATGACTACACTAATATAATGTGTCAGGGCTCCCAAGGGTCCTTGAAATCCGTGAACGTTTGTGAATTTGAAAAGAAATCAAGGTCTTAAAAGTTTGTGAAAATAGACATGGGTCATTGAAAGTGCTTGAATTCCCCTCTCTCTCTCTCGCTCTCTCTTAAAAATAAATAAATATATATATATATATATATTAAAAATAAATAAATAGAGAACACTTTGCTCGTCAACTAGTAAATAAGTCTCTGTATTGCTTAACTTTACACATATTTCACGATATCTTGTTTTGCTGTGCTGTGGTAGAAAAGGCAAGAGACCATCTAGTGTTCACACATTCAAGCCTCTCTTTTTAATTGTTGTCTGTGAGCGGATAGTTCCTATTATATACATTCTCATCTAGATCTGTCTCAAACTATGCCGTGTTGGCTCCTTGAATTTGAGGGAATTGAGTCTTGAAAGTCCTTGAAAGGTGCTTGAATGTGATGGTTCAGAAGGCGTGGGAACCCTGATGTATGTAGGATATCAAACCCAGAGCCACTTGTCTTGTGCATCCTAGTTTAACCCGTTCCTGCCTGCCCTCTCCTAGGTCTGACCAGAAGAAAACCAAGGTCAAGAAAAAGACCAGCGACCCTCAGTTCGAGGAAACCTTCTACTTTGAGGTACCTGTTGTAACTTTATAGGTTACACCATTGATTCATATGTCACATGATTGATTGACAGTTAAAATAGATTGATTCATATGTTACATAATTGATTGACAGTTAAAAGAGTTATTATTTATCATTAAGAGAGTTAAGAAGACGTACATTTCTGTTGTATCTGGCAGGTTCCAGAATGCCTTGCAGCAAGACGTCATATAAGTTGACAGTTTGTTTGTTTTTGGAGAAATGCCAATTGTACATCCCGAATTGAAAGTGATCACAAGTGTATGTCAGCAGATTTGGATATAAAGAACCTTTTCGCTTGATATCACCAGTCCTAGCCGATACTACAGTACCATCACCCTCATTCATGCGCTTGGCTAGACGCCTCTGCCCAGATGTCCTCTGTGGTCAGCAGTAATCAACATGGGTATTTGCTGGAAACTGAGTTAGACAGGACAGACAGAAATGTCTTGTGTCTCTTTGTTCCCAGGTCACGAGATCCAGCAGCTACACAAAAAAGTCTCATTTTCAAGTGGAGGAGGAAGACATAGAAAAGCTGGAGATTAAGTGAGTTTACCCCCCCTCCCAGTTCCCCCAGAACACTGACAGAACATCTCATTTCCCTCATTAGCAGATATAGGTCTGCCTTTCTGAAGCAAAATACGTTGTACTTGTACAAAGGATGTTCATGTAAAGGATTGATCCTGTTTGGATACGTTACAATCATAGAGCAGGTGTAGTGTGTACTAGTGTGTACTGACAGACCACTATGATGGGTTAAGGATGTGTGTAGTGTGTACTAGTGTGTACTGACAGACCACTATGATGGGTTAAGGATGTGTGTAGTGTGTACTAGTGTGTACTGACAGACCACTGTGATGGGTTAAGGATGTGTGTAGTGTGTACTAGTGTGTACTAGTGTGTACTGACAGACCACTATGATGGGTTAAGGATGTGTGTAGTGTGTACTAGCGTGTACTGACAGACCACTGTGATTAAGGGTTAAGGATGTGTGTAGTGTGTACTTGTGTGTACTAGTGTGTACTAGTGTGTACTGACAGACCACTATGATGGGTTAAGGATGTGTAGTGTGTACTGACAGATAGTGCTGTCCCAAACGACTATTTTTCTAACGATTAATCTAGCGATTATTTTATCGATTATTCGATTAGTCTAATGACTAATTTATCGATAAGTCTAACGATAATTTTTGGACTGTAAAAAAAGAAATGAAAAAAATAACGTATTTGTCTCCACCTCACTGCTATGTTTGGCCAACTTGAATGCCAACATGGCCATTTAGAAGTCTATCCATCACCACAACACATAGCTAGCTAACGTTACTCTCGCTGCTATGTTATGATTAGCTAAATTGATGCTAACGTAGCATGCGAGCTACGAGCTAGATAACGTACAGTAGGTGCTCGCACCACAATGACAATAGGCTACCGTAGCTAGCCAGCTACATAGCTAACGTTACTAACACCAGAAGACAAGACATACGAACTGTGGTGAGCTACATTGCTTGTGTAACATTAGCTAGTAGCTATCCATTTTTCACTCATACACTTAATTGTCTCGCCTGGTAAAATAAAGGTTTAAAAAAAAAAAACAAAAAAAAAACGCCATTTTGTTTATTTACGACTAACCGACGCATATTACGCTAACCGACGTATTGACGTAGTCGATGACGTCGAATAATCGTAACAGCCCTACTGACAGACCACTGTGATGAAGGGTTAAGGATGTGTGTACTGACAGACCACTGTGATTAAGGGTTAGGGATGTGTGTAGTGTGTAACTAGTGTGTACTAGTGTGTACTGACAGACCACTGTGATGAAGGGTTAAGGATGTGTGTACTAGTGTGTACTGACAGACCACTGTGATGAAGGGTTAAGGATGTGTGGGGCTTGTCTCTCTGCGTCACCCTACAGCGGACTCATACAGTAGCTCTCTGGGTAAAGGCTAGGCTGGCCCGCTGAGGTAAACATGCATGCATGGTTTGGATTTCAGGTGATTTGTTTTAATTGCATGATGTGGCATTTAGTGACCTCAGGAGTGTGTTGTGTGTTGACATTTGATTTTAATTGTTTTGTTTTACATGATAGCCAACGGGCAATGCTGTGACCTGGATGTTAGAGACAAGGCGTCTGTAGTACGTCCAGTTTACAGTTTAGCCCTGCGTCAATAATGATGGGACAGTGAAGCATTTTGTCTTCATTTGTGCTCTACTTCAAAAGTTTGGATTTGAAATCAAACAATTAACGATGAGGTTAACATAGATTGTCAGGTTGCGTTTAAGGTTATTTATACTTACTGGTTTCACCGTTTACAATTGACAACACTTTGTATACATACATGTAGTCCCCCTATTTCAGGGATTCAAAAGTAATGGGACAGATTCATAATATGAATCTGTCCCATTACTTTTGAATCCCTGAAATAGGGGGACTACATGACGTCCAAATTAAGCACTCGTGTTTTATTTTTTTCCTAAAATCCGAATTCCGAAATTAAATGCAACGTTCAATTGGATTTAAATGTGGAGATTGACTAGGCGCTGAGGCGTCTGTTTGTCCTCCAGCAGACAGATGTTTCTGTACGTCAGAACCCAAACCGTCCTCCCCTCAGCAGCTACGTCATCAATGAAGACCAGTGATCCACTTCTAGAGGCAGCTGTGTGTCTGCCCAGACCACAACACCCCCTCCACCATGTTTCACATAATAATAATAATAATAATAATAATAATAATAATAATACAAATACATTAGACTTATATAGCGCTTTTCTAGACACTCAAAGACACTTTACAAACTGAAAAGGTCAAATAATAATAATAATACAAATAAATAAAAGAAAGTATAGGGGCCTAATGAAGGTAGTGCTGGGGACACATGGGAAGGGGAGGGGGAGAGGGTTAACTGGTGAAGGCAAGCTTGAAGAGGTGGGTTTTGAGGGCCTGTTTAAATGTTTTGAGGGCCTGTTTTAAATGTAAAACAGAAGAGTTGGTATGCTGTACATCTTGGGTAGATACTCTTTTCCCCAAAAACTTTCCACTTGCAATCACTCTGGTACATGATAATACTCTAATCGTCTACATAAATGTTTTCATAAACCTCTGCAGGCTTTGTTTTGCTCCGGTTAGAAACGACGCGTCGAGGCTGTCCATAGGAAAACAACAGCGCATGCGTGTTGATCTGGATAAGAGCGGGACGAACAGGGAATTTTCTCATTTTCGGACCAATCAACTACCACGTCTGTTGCTTCGATTGCGTATGTTACTTTGTTTACATGAAGGGCTGTGAGAACGCAAATCAGAAAAATAATTAATGCAACAATGTTGCAAACTCATCCACTTGCTCCGGGTCCTGATTCGGACTTTCATGTGAGAACATGACCGTAATTATAAAACTACGGTTTTAGCTATGTTTTTTTTGTGTGAGTTTTTTTGGCTGATTGTCAGCTTAATAACAGCTTCCTGGGGGCGCTTAGGTGGTGTAGTGGATTAAGCGCTGACCATGTACCGCAGGGCTCCCGGTTCCAGCCGCGGACATATCCTGCATGTCATCCCTTCTCTCTCTCTCAACCATCCTTCCTGTCATAATCTCTACTATATCTGTCATTAAAAAGAAAAATATGAGTGGGACTGCCCCACTCAGAAAAAATAACTTAAAAAAAAAAAAAAAAGCTTCCTAAACACCTCTTTGTGTCCTCGTGTGGACAGACTCCAAAGGAAAACGCCTTTTCGTTTCCAGAATCAGTATTAATCAAATCAAATCAAATCAAGTTTTATTTGTATAGCGCATTTCTCACAAGATGTGACTCAATGCGCTTCACATGATGACAGAACACGCAAGCAGGCAAGGGTAAAAAAAACCTGTACACTGTGGATCCAGGAAAACTCCCTTGCAGCCCTCTACTCATAGAGTGACTACTACCAGTTTGCCTACCAGCGCACATCAGCAGCCCCCAAACCCCCCCCGGGGGGGCCCCAGCCGCCCCACACACCCGCCCCGCCCCACCACCAGCACAATTAGACATTTACAGCTCTCTTATGCCTCCATCCTGACCTGACAGACCCCACTGGACTTACCAGAAACACCCGTCAAGCCAGTCGTCCTTGTTGTCAGTATTAAATGGTGAAACCAACATTTACCTGAATACCCTCGAATAAAAGCTGAGAATCTCTACTTCAACCTCATAGTCAAATTTGACTTCAAATCAAAGTATGAACGAAGAAGAAATGCTGCACAGCCATTACTTAAGCCCCCTCTCTCTCTCTCTCTCTCTCTCTCTCTCTCTCTCTCTCTCTCTCTCTCTCTCTCTCTCTCTCTCTCTCTCTCTCTCTCTCTTTGCAGAGTTGATTTGTGGAACAATGGGAACTTGGCCCAGGACGTTTTCCTGGGGGAGACGCGAGTTTCTGTCAAGATCCTGAGAAATGACCACATCCACAGAGCCTGGTAAGACCAGCATAGACACACACACACACACACACACACACACACACACACACACACACACATTCTCACCCTGATACTGTAGTTACTGGCACTAACCTGTGAGATTTTCGTCCACCGTGACACACCAGTATGCAAACACACACACGCAGCACACAACTCGGGGAAACGCACAGTCCTACTACACACTCCTACACACCACTCCACACTGCTGTTACAACATGACACACTTAACTCAAGCTTCCACTGTGTCTATGCAGGAACACGTTGAAACCCTCTCTCTCCCAGGGACACATGTAGCTACACGCACACACACGCCTGAGCCTGGAGAATGTCCTCTGCAGCCGCAGCTGAAATGAACAGGCTGATTAACACATGACTAGGACGTCACACACACGCTGTTACACACACGCTGTTACACACACGCTGTTACACACACTCCTGTTACACACACACACACTGTTACACACACACGTTGTTACACACACACACGCTGTTACACACACACACACGCTGTTACACACACACTGTTACACAC
>NC_137687.1:16638214-16713214 GCF_963989245.1 Nansenia antarctica | reverse complement strand
TCTCTCTCTCTCTCTCTCTCTCTCTCTCCCTCCCTCTCACTCTCTCTCCCTCACTCTCTCTCCCTCCCTCTCTCTCCCTCCCTCCCTCTCTCTCTCTCTCCCTCTCTCTCCCTCCCTCTCTCCGTCCGCCCCTCCCCCCCCCAGCCCATCTCCTCCTCGGCAGCCCACATCCTGGGGGACGTGTGCAGGGAGAGGTACGAGGCGGTGCTGCCGCTGGTCAGACTGCTGCTGCACCACAACCGCCTGCTGCCCTTCGTCTCCGCCATCGCCTCCCTGGAGCTGGAGAACACGCAGTGAGTACACACACACACACACACACACACACACACACACACACAGCTGGAGAACACGCAGTGAGTACACACACACACACACACACACACAGCTGGAGAACACTCAGTGAGTACAGACAGCTACTGAGTATCCTCAGAGAGTACACACACAGGTAGAGTACCCTCAGAGAGAGACACACAGGTAGAGTATCCTATCCTCAGAGAGTACACACACGGGTAGAGTACCCTCAGAGAGTACACACAGGTAGAGAACCCTCAGAGAGTACACACACAGGTAGAGTACCCTCTGTAGTGTTAGAGCACTCTAACATCCCTCTGTCTGTCCCTCTGTCTGTCCAGGGAGGCCAATACCATTTTCCGTGGGAACTCTCTGGCCACACGCTGCATTGACGACATGATGAAGATCGTGGGGCGGAGCTACCTGACAGTTACCCTGAAGCCTGTACTGGATGAGGTACGTCATGTTTATAAAGCTCTCACTGGCACAGCACCACAATATGTTCAGGTCTTCTGCTAGCATATCAGCCCAATAGAGCTCTCAGGTCTTCTGCTAGCATATCAGCCCAATAGAGCTCTCAGGTCTTTTGATAGCATATCAGCCCAATAGAGCTCTCAGGTCTTCTGCTAGCATATCAGCCCAATAGAGCATCTTTTAAATATTGCCTTTAAATGACTATGTAATTAAATGATGATTATATAATGATTAAAGCACTTTGAGCTGCAACGTTTGCAGGAAACGTGCTATACAAATAAAGTTTATTATTATTATTATTATTATTATTATTATTATTATTAGTTGTTCCACAGAGTGGAGCCTGTTGATCACGTAGACAGATATCCAAAGCAGTAAGCCCATATCCAGCATTTATGATGTGTTTGATAATATAATCATAAGTGAATACTCATTCCTCTTTGTTTTGTTTTAGATTTGTGAATCCAACAAGACGTGTGAGATCGACCCGGTCAAACTGAGAGAAGGGGACAACGTGGAGGTCAACAAGGTACGTGACGGTGGTGTGACGTTACGCTGGGGTGTGACGTTACTCTGGGGTGTGACGTTACTCTGGGGTGTGACGTTACTCTGGGGTGTGACGTTACTCTGGGGTGTGACGTTACGCTGGGGTGTGACGTTACGCTGGGGTGTGACGTTACGCTGGGGTGTGACGTTACTCTGGGGTGTGACGTTACTCTGGGGTGTGACGTTACTCTGGGGTGTGACGTTACTCTGGGGTGTGACGTTACGCTGGGGTGTGACGTTAGGAGATGTTTGGTAGCAGTCGATCATCATGCAAGTAATAGTTATAACCTACAACTTTTTATATTTAAATAGGCTATGCCTCTCTGTGACTGACCCTACCCTCTGGTTGGTGTTGAAACGAGGAGGATTTCAGTGTTTTTGCAAAATCGATATTGTGTTCTAATGTTCTAACACCCAAACATGAACAACACATGACAGTGAGTGATACTAATGTTACCGGAGTGGACAATGATATTGAGAAAAACCTGTTTCTGAAGGCATGCACAAATTGCCACGAACAGTCTCGAACAATTTACAGTACCTTGCTTAAATGTCTGTTTTCTTTATGCAAGGTACTGTGTGAATGGGTGAATGAGCAGCCGTTGTGAAGCGCTTTGGATAAAGGCATAGCTATATAAGTGCAGTCCATTTACCATTTACCATTTTACCACCCTCTCTAGGAGAATCTCCAGGGGTACGTTCAGAAGGTGTTCTCCTCCATCACACAGTCCTCCTCCAGCTGCCCCCCCCTCATGTGTGACGTCTTCAGATCGCTGCGGCACATGGCCTCCAAACACTTCCCAGGTGAGTTGTGTACCTACCTAACTACCTAACCTACCTTCAGACCTACCTACCTATGTATCAGGAAGTATAATGTATGTGTAGTGTATGTATCAGGAAGTATATTGTATGTGTAGTGTATGTATCAGGAAGTATATTGTAGCCACCATGCCCACCACAGGGTGGCGCCAAAAGCCAGACTAAAGTCCAGGAAGTTCCCTGTAGCTGGTCTATGTGCTCCTTGAGGACCCCTGCTCTGTGGGGACTAGGGAGGCTAACTCTAACCCCCTGCTCTGTGGGGACCAGGGAGGCCCTGTTGTGAGAACTAAAGTGTTTCCCACGGGTTCTTGAAATCCTTGAAAAAAGGTTTGTGAATTTGAGAAAAAGAAATCATGGTCTTAAAAGTATTTGAAAAATGGGTCATTGAAAGTGCTTGAATTCCCCATTCTCTCTCTAAAAAATAATAATATATATGTTAAATAAATGTTTTACTTAGCTCGTCAACTAGTTCTGTCTCAAACTATGCCGTGTTGGGTCCTTGAATTTGAGGGAATTGAGTCTTGAAAGGTGCTTGAAAGGTGCTTGAAAGGTGCTTGAATTTGATCTTTCAGAAGGTGTGGGAACCCTGTTTTTTTTTTTTATAAGCTAAATGACACTCGGTGTCACTAATGTATGATGTCACTAATGTATGATGTCATCGGTGTCTCCCCTGCTCCCCCCCCCCCCCCTGCAGCCGACCCCCACGTGCAGTATTCTGCTGTCAGCAGCTTCGTGTTCCTGCGGTTCTTCGCCGTCGCTGTTCTCTCGCCACACTCCTTCCAGCTCCGCCCCCACCATCCAGTAAGTGTTCCCTGACACACCTGACACACCTGACATCCCTGTACAAGAACAGAGACTCAGACAGTCCAGAACATTTTCACATTTACATGTTTGGCCATTTAGCAGACGCCTTATTCCAAAGCGACTTACGATCAATACATTTGACTAAGCAAGTGAATCATCAGTTCACCAGTTGCAGCAGGAAGAGTAATCTAGCTCAGGCCAGGGGCCATTAGCAGTCTCCGTGATGAGCAAAAAGCAAAAGAAATAAAAAATTAGCTTTTTAAAAAAATATATAGACAATGGAGAAACAGTTTTTCAGCCCTCTGTCTGACAGCTGTCCTTCTCCCATGTGTCTCAGGACCCTGACGTCTCCCGCACGCTCACTCTCATCTCCAAAACCATCCAGACTCTGGGCAGTTGGGGCAGCTTGTCCAAAAACAAACTGGTAAGACCAAAGCCCTTCTACACACGTGTAGCCACACCACAATGTTAAGATGAACTTTTAAATCAATGATATAATGATGATTATATATATTACTTACTAAATGACTGATGAGTGTTGTGTCTGTATAAATATACGGTTGTTTTCACTTCATTTGTAAAGATTGACTGCGTTTACATGCACACCATATTCCTGTATTAATCGGAATATTTTCAATATTCCGATTGGGCAAGAGTCATGTAAACACGTAGCGAACCCGCTTAAGGCCATATTCCGATCCGGTAATATTCCGATTAAGACCCCTGGCATATGCCTGTTTGAATCGGAATATTGTGACATGTAAACACCTTAATCAGAATATTACAATAACCCGAATATTGACCTTAATCGGGAATATGGTGTGCATGTAAACGCAGTCAGTGTAATGTATCGTTAGGCTCCTTAGTTCCAGCTGTGTCCCAGAAGAAGAGGAAGGAAGCTTGCCTTGTTGATTGAATCCTAGATTGATACATTGGCCCTTTAACACTAGAACAGCCGTGCCTTTTGTACCTACTATAAGAGCCACCTCAGGGGGTCAAATGACCATAGTCTTTACAACGGGAAGCTGCTATTTACACACAACGACCACTAGTTGGCCGGCTTGTAAATTAGCCTGCCTCCTACACAGAAAAACTTCAAAATAGCTTTATACTAGCTTATCCTGATGTGATTTAGAAAATGTAAGGATACTGGGTGGTAGAACGCACATATCTGAAGTTTGATCAAGTGCAAAGATATAAATGTTTATTTTACTCACAGGGTCAAATTACCCCATCCATGGCTGTTCTAGTGTTAATGAATTCAATACAAAGTGGTGTTTTTAATATTCCTGTTTCTGTAACAAGTTAGGATGAAGTTCTGCTGTGATGTCTTCTGAAAGGTGACACGACAGGGGAACTAACTCTTTGTTTTGTTTCTCTTTAGTCTAGTTTCAAAGAATCCTACATGTACGACTTCTTCAAATCATTCCAAGAGGACAGGTGTATAGAAAAAGTAAAAAAGGTGATTTTATTGTTCCGTTGTTCCTTATCTGTTTGATTTACTTCCCCTGGTATTTCGAAGCATTGTTCTTCTTCTGGCTATAATATTCCAGATCTGTGAATTTGAAGACAAACACGACTATGAGGTTAAAGTGGAGGCTCTCATGCTCTGGAATGTAGATCGATCTATCTCTCTTTCTATCTGTCTAACCTCTCATTTATCTAACTTTCCCTCATCTATCTCACTTTCTTTTTACCCAGACGATTATCTATCTATCGTCCAAACCATCTTTAAACTTTTTCTACTACTACTTTCCAAGCCCACAAAGTTTCTTCAGAAACTTTTTCTATTTATTATTATTATTATAATTCTGCCCAGCGCTACATCCTCTACAACTTTTTAGCTATTCACACCGATCTTTCCATCCCTTCCATTGGTCCATCCTCCTATCTCACTTCTTTCTTTTAACTACCAAGCATCTATCTGTCGTCCAAACCGTCTTAAAGCTCAGTAGCCTGGTGTTGCCACACTAACACTGGGACCTCTCTCTCTTCTCTTCCACCTCTCCAGTTCCTAGACGAGATCTCCTCCAACGTCAGTAAGGAGTCCAGTGGAGCGGAGGACTCGGTGGTTCTGAAGGAGGGGTAAGCAGGCGGGTCTGCTCACGGGTTCTGTGGGGTGAAAGAATACTTTTGTGGAAAAGGAACTGAGGAATTATTCATTGTCGGGCTCGCTGGGGGGTTCAGTTGAGTTGTTCTGACATGTTCAGACTGGACCTGGGCCGTAGTAACTCAGTGTGTGGTTCTGTTGGGCCGTAGTAACTCAGTGTGTGGTTCTGTTGGGCCGTAGTAACTCAGTGTGTGGTTCTGTCGGGCCGTAACTCAGTGTGTGTGTGTGTGTGTGTGTGTGTGTGTGTGTGTGTGTGTGTGCGCGCGCGTGTGTGTGTGTGTGTGTGGTTGGTTGGTTCCCCAGCGAGGTACAGAAGCGGGCCCAGGGGAGGAAACGGATCGGCAAGAGGAACTTCAAGAAGAGGTGGCTGAGGGTGACCAGCAGAGAGCTGTCCTACCACAAGCACAGAGGTGACCCCCCCCACACTACCACTACCACAACACCCCCCACACCACTATCTAACCCTAACCCACTGAGCTGTCCTACCACAAGCACAGAGGTGACCCCCCCATAACACTACCACAACACTACCACCCACTACCACACCACTACCACAACACTACCACCCACTACCACACCACTACCACTACCTAACCCTAACCCAGCAGAGAGCTGTCCTACCACAAGCACAGAGGTGAGCCCCCCCATAACACTACCACAGCACTACCACAACACCCCTACCACAACACTACCACCCACTGCTACCACACCACTACCACAACACTACCACCCACCGCTACCACAACACTACCTAACCCTAACCCTGACCCAGCAGGGAGCTGTCATACCACAAGCACAGAGGTGAACCCCCCCCCACACCACTATCTCACCTTAACCCACTGAGCTGTCCTACCACAAGCACAGAGGTGACCCCCCACCATCCCCCCACCACTACCACCACCACCGTGAAAGCCCACAACGTTTTTTTTTTGTTTTTTTAAGTTTCAATGTTTCAAATTCTTTGCACCTCTACTCCCCCTACAACGTTTAAGATGTTGACACCAATCAAACTTTAAAACATGCAGAGACCAGTGACTTCAGTTTCTTACATGTTAATGTTTAAACTACACAAACTGCCACAAAAGTGCCAACTTTAATATAGAGTTCTATGGAAACCAAAAGATGCCATTTTTGAACCACTGCTACTCTTGCCAGTGTTAAGATATGTACAGCAATCCAACTGTAAAATGTGCCAAACCCATATATTATTAACCCGTATAAAAGCTTTTTGATACCTATTCAACTTTTAATCTTTTTGTAACTTCAAAAACGTGTATCTGTTAACATGGTGAAATGTTGATTTAGCATTCTATGAGCCCCATATGAACACCTGCCATGGAGCTTTCAGAAGTGTTGTAAAAACAGAAGAAAATAAAAAGAAACCAGCAGGAGACTTGTAAAACTTGTGAGAATGATTACACAACAATTCAGTCTCTTGGCAACCAGTTATACCCCAATAAAATCACCTTACACTCTCTGTCTATGTATCTACAGTGCCTATACAAAGTCATGTAATGTATGTACACATTATGACCCTCATCGTCAAAGTGAAAATAACATTAAAACAAATTCTGGACAATTATTCTAAATAGGATTTGTGAAATACCTGGTTTTGGTTTAGTGATCAGTCCCTTAAAGTATACCATTCTAAACTAGCTCAGGTGCAACCAATGAACTTCCAGATCAAACACCAGGCCACGCCCCCCACCTGACATCAGCTGTAGTGGCTTTCTAGCCGACTATATTTATCCATCTCTCCATCCAATCTCACTTTCTTTCAACCTCGCTTCAGCCATAATCCTTTTTTCCTATAGCCAGTCACTGCTGCTTTCTTAGCACAGTATAACTCATATTTATCGATCTCTCTCTCACCCTAACTCTCTCTCTGTCTCTCTCCCTCTCTCTCTCTCTCTCTCTCTCTCTCTCTGTCTCTCTCTCTCTCTCTCTCTCTCTCTGTCCCTTTCTCTCTCTCTCTCTCTCTCTCTCTCTCTCTCTCTCTCTCTCTCTCTCTCTCTCTCTCTCTCTCTCTCTCTCTCTCTCCCCTCTTTCATCCATCTATCGATCTACCCTTTGGATCTCTTGAGTGTGCTAGGTTTGTGCTAGCGCTAACCAGAGTCATGTGTGGGGGCCGGTCCTGCCTGCTCCTTCTGGTTCTGCTTCCAGTGCAGTGCTTTCATAGTGGGCCAGAGTGATGGGGGTGTCAGGGCTGTATGGAAGAGACCTGCACTCTGCACTATGCACTCTGCCTGGCCCCAGCCCCGCCCCGCCCAAGGGTATGGAGGACTTGGTGCAGATGTACAGCCCCTCTCCTGTCCTCTCTGCTTCATTCTCATCTCTTCATTCTTAATGCCACATGCATACATGAATACATACATACGGTATACAAACGCAGTCACACACCCACCCACAACCCTGCTGGATTACTGTAGTATCTCTTCCTCCAACATTCCCATAACTGCCCAGGACTTTATTTCCAACTGATCCTGATCTCTTCAATATGTGTGCTTGCTTAGGCCTCCAGATCACAGACCGCTCTAAACCTGAGTCACACGAGTCCTGTCGATTCCAACTTGCAAAAAGGAAAAGCCACTTTGCTAAATCTTTAGTGGTGTTGTGTTGTGCAACAACAGACCCAATGAAAGTCAGGGTCAGAGCAGGAAGTCAATGCCAAAGTCAACGTGGACAAGGCAGGAAGAGCAAACACATTGTTTAAGTGTTTCCCTGATGTTAGTGGGCCCTGGAGTCTGGTCGTACTGAAACTGACACTGTTGCTATTTTCAAAAACCGTGGTATACGGTATTAATGTTACGGCACATGTGGGAATACGGTACATGTGGGAAAACTAGGGTTAGGGTTAGGTGCTAGGGTGCTAGGGTTAAGGTTAGGATTAGGGTTAGGGTTAGACATGCCAGCATGTACCAAGTCGACGTAGCACCTAACCCTAACCCTAGTTTTCCCACATGTACCGTATTCCCACATGTATCGTAACATTAACACTAGAACAGCCAGTAAAAAATGGTTTATATCTTTGCACTCTATCAAATTTCAGGACCGTCCTTTCATGACTTTTCCTAGATATGTGCGTTCTACCACCCAGTATCCTTACATTTTCAACATCACATCAGGATAAGCTAGTATAAAGCTATTTTGCTGTTTTTCTGTGTAGGAAGCAGGCTAATTTACAAGCGGCCAACTAGTGGTCGTTGTGTGTAAATAGCAGCTTCGCATTGTAAAAGACCTTGACCTTTGACCCCCGAGGCAGGTAAAAAGGCACAGCTGTTCTGTCAACGGCCAATTCTACCGCCCATCCGTTTACTCCTTAGGCACCTGGGTGTTCTGTTTGCTCTCTGATTCATAAGGATGATAACTGGGTTATGGTTGAATGCATGGCCAGGGTTCAGAGGTCACACACGTGGCTCAACATGATATGGCGTTTGTGTTTCTTATCTGTATTGGAAGGAAGGAGATCAGAATCAGAAGATTTTATTGCCATGACATGTAAACATGTTAGGAATTTGGTTTGGGACAGTGGAGCACGGTTTACAGCAGGACAGGTGCAAGTCAGGACAAGACATAGTGCAAGAGTCATAAATAATATAAATATAAGAAGTGCAAAGATCAAGTGTTCATGTCCAGACAGTCCAAAGCTCTCTGGGTGGGGGTGGAGGGAGGGTAGATAGATAGGGGTCAGGTCAGGGGCGGGGGGGGCAGCAGCATTTAGGGGGGGGTAGCAGCATTTAGGAGCCGGATGGCGGTGGGGAAAAAGCTGTGTGCGTGTCGGGCCTTCACAGTTTTTAAAGACCGCACCCTCCTGCCTGAGGGGAGCGGGGTGAAGAAACCGTGGCCTGGGTGTGCGGGGTCAGCCATGATCTTCCTGGCCCTCCCCAAAGCCCTACTTTTAAACAGGGCCTCAAGGGGGGGGGCAAAGGGCAGCCAATCACCCTCTCCGCCGAGCGTATCACCCGCTGCAGCTTGGCCTTGAGACACACAGATCAGTGGTGAAATGGAAATGACTGTTTTCTGTCCTCCAGGTAAAGAGGCTCTCTGCATCATCACAGTGAAGAACATCCGGGCGGTGGAGAAGCTGGACGAGAGTGCCTTCAACAGGAAGAACGTAAGCAGCACCGCAGACCACCAGAGAATATCACTCATATCATTACATTATATACTATGATTGTGCCATGTTGTGCTGAATGTTTCAAGCTTACAATCATGGTTATGTATGTACAGTAATGTGATGAATATTGTGTTAATGAAGGTGTGTGTGTGTCTGTGTCTGTGTCTGTGTCTGTGTCTGTGTCTCTGTCTCTGTCTCTGTGTGTGTTTGTGTCTCTGTGGGTGTGTGTGTGTCTCTGTGTGTCTCTGTCTGTGTGTGCGTGTGTGTCTCTGTCTCTGTGTGTGCGTGTGTGTCTGTGTGTGTGTGTGGGTGTGTCTCTGTGGGTGTGGGTGTGTGTGTGTGTGTGTGTGTGTGTGTGTGTGTGTGTCTCTGTGTGTGCGTGTGTGTCTGTGTGTCTCTGTGGGTGTGGGTGTGTGTGTGTGTGTGTGTGTGTGTGTGTGTGTGTGTGTGTGTGTGTCAGATGTTCCAGGTGATCCATTCAGAGAAGCCCCTCTACGTGCAGGCAGGTAACTGTGTGGAGGCCAGTGAGTGGATCGAGGTGCTGAGCCAGGTGAGCCGCTGTAACCCCCGCCGCCTGGCCACCTTCCACCCCTCCGCCTTCTCTGCCGGGGCCTGGCTGTGCTGCAGCAGCGGGACTGACGGACAGCCAGGCTGCAAGCCCTGCACCACGTGAGTGTTAAGGCAGTTAAGGCGACACTTTAACTGCTCCTCCTGAGACATTACTACCCCCCCTGCACTGTGTCTCCTGAGACATCTACTACCCCCCCTGCACTGTGTCTCCTGAGACATCTACTACCCCCCAGCACTGTGTCTCCTGAGACATCTACTACCCCCCCTGCACTGTGTCTCCTGAGACATCTACTACCCCCCAGCACTGTGTCTCCTGAAACATTACTACCCCCAGCACTGTGTCTCCTGAGACATCTACTACCCCCCAGCACTGTGTCTCCTGAGACATCTACCACCCCCAGCACTGTGTCTCCTGAGACATTACTACCCCCCAGCACTGTGTCTCCTGAGACATTACTACCCCCCAGCACTGTGTCTCCTGAAACATTACTACCCCCAGCACTGTGTCTCCTGAGACATCTACTACCCCCCAGCACTGTGTCTCCTGAGACATCTACCACCCCCAGCACTGTGTCTCCTGAGACATCTACTACCCCCCAGCACTGTGTCTCCTGAGACATCTACCACCCCCCAGCACTGTGTCTCCTGAGACATCTACTACCCCCCAGCACTGTGTCTCCTGAGACATCTACCACCCCCCAGCACTGTCTCCAGAGACACCTGCTTTTCCCCCAATACTGTGCCTTCTAAGACTTCGACTGCCCCCCCCGTACTGTCTCTCCAGTGTCTATTAATAAAATAAACATCTTTCTTTCTTCTTCTCTGTTCTCTCTCTAACAGTACTATGCTAAGCTAACCTCTCTGTTCTCTCTCTAACAGTACTATGCTAAGCTAACCTCTCTGTTCTGTTGTCTCTCTAACAGTACTATGCTAAGCTAACCTCTCTGTTCTGTTGTCTCTCTAACAGTACTATGCTAAGCTAACCTCTCTGTTCTCTCTCTAACAGTCCTACTATGCTCGCCAACCTCCAGCTGGACATCGACTGTGACAGAGAGACTGAGAGAATATTCTCCCTCTTCTCCTCCAACTACTCCAAGCTCCAGAAAATGGAAGGCAAGTAGTGACCTTTATTCCTTTATTCCTTTATTCCTTTCTTTTGTTATTACTCCTTTCTTTTGTTGTTATTATGATGGATGTATGTATACAATGTTTACAATTGTCCAAATCAGATTTTTGTGTCGGACCCCAGGAAGACTAGCTAATGTCATGGCGTTAGCTAACGGGCATCCTAATAAACAAACAAACCTGTCAGTCAAAAAAAAAAAACTCAAAAATTAGAGAATTTGGGGGCAGCTGTGTCTCAGGAGGTAGAGGCTGTGTCTCAAGGAGGTAGAGGCTGTGTCTCAGGAGGTAGAGCCGCCATCTAATGATCGCAAGGTTGGCAGATCGGCGGTTCGAGCCCCTGCTGGCCACATGTCGAAGTGTCCTTGGGCAAGACACTGAACCCCAAATTGCTCCCAGTGAGCGGGCCGGCGCCTTGCATGGTAGATTGCCTCCCTCGCCATTGGTGTGTGAATGTGTGTGTGAATGGGTGAATGAGAGGCCGTTGTAAAGCGCTTTGGATAAATGCACTATATAAGTGCAGTCCGTTTACCATCCATTTAAACCGTAGAAGATTATTCATGAACGATGACAAGGCCTGAGTGCTGCACACAATGATCTAGGAAACCACCTTCCCTGAGCCAAGACCCACAGTCCATGTTGACAGTTCGACAGTTTACATCGTAGCTTATTGCTGAAGGGGTATTTTTTCCTATGTTCTGCGCCTGTGGATGGAAGTCGGCAGGTTTTTGAGTGCAATTATTTCCAACTCTGTAGTGGCAGGACCATACATGACACTTTGTGTGTGTGTGTGTGTGTGTGTGTGTGTGCGCGTGTGTGTGTTCTCCACAGACACGTGTGGCAGCATATCGGTGTACCAGGGGCCTACGCGGGAGCAGGAGGACCACGGCCTGTTCACCATCCAGGACCCCCGGCAGACCTTCCACACCCTGCAGACCCTCAAGCACATCCTGGAGGAGCTGCAGGCCCAGCACAGCACCCGGGGGGGGCTGACCCCCCAGTACGGCAGCCAGTAAGACACACACACACACACACACACACACACAGAGAGAGACACACACACACACACACACACACCAGCACAGCACCCGGGGGGGGCTCACCATTTACAAATCTATCACATACCAGGGTTCCCGTGCGCTTGTGCTAGGTCTTAAAAACGAGGTGCTAGGTCTTAAAAATGAGATCCTGCAAGGAAATCAGTCCGACCACATCTATTTACGCAGACATTAATCAAGCTGGAACCAAAAAAATGCCAATTCACTTCCTTTTTTGTCTGTATGGCAGTGAAATCCCTAATTTCATCACCTCAACGATGACAAATAGCTATCATATGGTGTCACGGATAGTAAAAAATATATATTCAAAGAGGTCTAAAAAAGGTCTTAAATTTGACTTGTTGAAACTTGTAGGAACCCTGACTAACTCACCACATGGTTCTGTTCATGTGTTTTTCAGGGAGAACCCGATAGTGGGGAAGACCTCCTAACCAGCCCAGGCAGGTCTGGTGTCCTGAGACAGCCACGCCAGCAGGGGGCAGTACGCCCCACAGTCCAACACACTGGAGACACAAAGCGCTGGGAGGATTTGCACTGAGAGCGCTGCCTGCCTCCCAGAGGACAAAGAACGAACGCACACCCCCTGAGGCCACGCCCCCGAGGTCACGCCCCTGAGGTCACCTGAGGCCAAGGTCACCTGAGGTCACACCCCCGAGGTCACGCTGTGATCGGACGGCTGAATAGAGGAAGTAGAACAGTCACCTGACCCTAGCCAGGATCTCTCATTGGTTCTTGCAGAAGGGGGGGGTCCTCAACGGTGTTTGTTCCCTCTCCTGCAGTACGCCCCTTTGTCTCTCTCTCTCTCTCTCTCTCTCTCTCCCTCTCCCTCTCCCTCTCTCTCTCTCTCTCTCTCTCTCTCTCTCTTTCTCTCCCTCTCTCTCTCTCTCTCTCTCTCTCTCTCTCTCTCACGCCACTGGCCCTCGTCAACAGAGAATGTGCTCCCTCTCCTTTCCTCCATTTGCACAGACTCTCATCATCATGTCATTTCTGACAGACTCATCATGTTTTTGTTTGTTTTTTACAGATCTGAGCAGCCAGACATCATTAGTTGGTGTGTGTGAATAGGCTGCTAAAAATACTATCTTTTTATTCACATTAACTTTTGTATCTTAATTGTCAACAATCATAATAACGCTTTCACAATCTCTCTTCTTCTTCTGGCTTTTTGCTATTTTGTGTCTATTTATGAACAAACGGCAGGCAGATCAGTTTATTATCTAGTGAACATCTCTCTTTCTCCTCTCTCTTTCTCTCCTGTTTTTTTTCTATTTTGTGCTTTGAACAAATCAAGTCATTTTTCAGAGTACTTAAGTGGATAGTTAAGTGGATAAAAACCGATCTGCCTTATTTTGTCTGGATGTCTTTAGTCTCCTCCACATCCCCGGGTTAGGACATAATGCAGAAGCACTTTAAATATTTGGATAATTCCAGATGGATCATTTAGATACGTGGTATCAGTATACCCCCTATTGATCAGTTAAATGATCTTGTACATATTCTTGTTTCATTCCTGTACGATAACATTTATAGCCTGTAGATTATTTTTAATAGCTATTTTTCTTACACCAAAGACGACAATTTTCGTAGGGTTGACTTGAAAAGGGTATTAATGTATTTTGAATACAGACATTTTGAAATGGATACAAATATATATATATTTTGTTCATGTGTACATTTTGGTAACATCATTTTTCATAATTTTAGACAAATTGATTGAATAACCTAATGTTCTCTGGTGATGGAGGCCAATGTAGACCATAGTTGAAAACAATTGGATGACAACAACCTATTGGATGAGTCAGTAATGATTGGATCATGGGTTCATAGTGGGCTCTGATTGGATCATGGGTTCATAGTGGGCTCTGATTGGATCATAGGTTCATAGTGGGCTCTGATTGGATCATGGGTTCATAGTGGGCTCTGATTGGATCATAGGTTCATAGTGGGCTCTGATTGGATCATGGGTTCATAGTGGGCTCTGATTGGATCATGGGTTCATAGTGGAGTCTCCTAAAGGACCATTATGTGAGTGTGAGTTGTGATGTCACTATGCTGCAGGTGTATGTTAGATCTGTGATGTCACCACATGTATTGCGTACCAACCGCAGCCCTGCTCTCAATAAAAGCTCTAGACAATCCCAGTCCCAACCTAGCTCACACCCCCCTCCTCCACCTGGTCCTCTGCCTCTCACCAGCTCTCCAGACCTAGGGTTCAGATCACGTGTGACAGGGGGTGAGTGCCCTGAAAGATCCTTTATTCTCCAGGCCCACTCCTGTCATAGACCAGCATAGACAAGTCTGTATGCCTTTTGCATGAAGGCTCATGACTCCTCTCCTAGACCAGCACAGTCCTTATTTAACACATTTTATTTAACACAGAGAAGATTGACCAGCAAAACATTGATTTTACAGTTGTAAAGAAAAGCAGCTGCTCGCGGCAGGGTTGTTGGCAGAAAGGAAGTACTAGGCCTAGTACTTAACTGACCCCAGATCTGACTATCAAACCCAGATGGAGATTCTTTTTTTACCCCATTTGTTTGCTTTATAAACTTGAACTTACATTGACAACAGCAGTTAAACGTGTAACGCCATTAGCACAGGGTTAACCTTCACCGTGTTTCTGTTCTGCTTGTGGAAATATATGCCGTCAGGAGTTTATTACTCTTTGGTCCGTTATATATTTCTAACATGCATGTCCTGTTGTATATTTAACAGTATTTTTTTTAATGTTTTGTATGTGCGTATGTTTTTGTTTTTTTAACACTGTGATCTGATGACTTACTATATTGTGTTGATCGACGGTACCTTGTTGTTCTCCAAGTGGTACTAGGAAGCTGGCTGCTTTTCTTCATCATAGAGGGTCAGGGGTCATAGAGGGTCGGAGGTCAGACGTCTGGTAGGGTACGACAGTGTTACAGAGATGAACACGATCCCGGGTTCCATCTGGCTCTGCCTGGAGGCTGTTAGGCTGGTAGTCTCATAGCTCTGGTCCTTGGTCGTTGGTGTCCTGTAATTCATTAATGTATGAAGTAAAAAAGAAAAAGAAAAAAGATTATGACCTCTTGTTTGCTGGTTGTTTTTCCAACAATCTCAAATGTTTTTGATTATAAGGGAATTGTTGTATCACATTTTCATCTCCACACCTTACCTCTCACAAACTGGGTGTGATTTCATAATGTACATATCTTAAACATTGTCAAAAATCTTTCTTGAATGCATGTATCCAAATATGGAGTGGCCTTTAATTACCCCCCCCCCCCAAGGAGAAGCTGGGTTGTCATATTGTACACAGTTTTGCACTTAGTTAAAGGTTGTCTTGGCGGATGGCAGGGTAGGTTGTAGGTTTACGCTAGCTTCACAGTGAACAGCAGCTGCATCCAACATTCATATTGTTGTCAGAGGACAGAGAAACTACGTATGGAGCTTTTGTGTCAACCCAGATCAGAAACGGTATGCCTGTAAAATGTAAAATGGGCTATGCACATGGCTGATCATGAAAGCCTTGAATGACTATCCATATCTATCCATATCTGTGAGGTCACAATCAACGTTTGAGAAGAGAATGGATTATGTTTCCTATTCCTATACAGCGGCTTCAGGAAGTATTCAGACCCTGTTTCACGTTTTCCATACTTTGTTGTGTTATAGACTCAATTTAAAATTGTAGATGTTGTAAATTGTAAATTAGTATTTGGAAAAAGTATTAAAATTGAAATACAGAAATACCTAATGTACTTAAGTTTTCAGACCCTTTGATATGGCCCTTAAAATCAGCTCAAATGCAATACGTTGAATTGAGTTGCAGTAAGATGGACTTAATTCAACGTATTGAATGACTTTTTTTTACATTTGAGTGTCATAGCAATACTTATGTAAATGAGGTATTTCTGTATTAAAATGTTAGTGCATTTGCCGAAATTTCTAAATTGTGTTCAGTTTGTCATTATGGGGTATTGTGTGTGGATTGGTCGCTTTTTTTTTATTTTATCTATTTTAAATTGAGTCACAACACAACAGGAAGTGAAGCGGTCTGAATGCTCTCTGAATGCTCTCTGTGTACCAGACCAGCTCAGCCCCCTGTAAGCTCGTCATTATGTATGTCTGTCTTTAACAGTACAGGAGTATTTTTTATTTTATTTTGTTATTTAAACCTTATATAATTGTTTTCACACAAAAGTCAAATGTTATATGCTGTTTTTTTATTTGTTTGTTTTAAATAATTTACAATAAAATGTTGCCAATGCTTTCACCTTTGGCATGTGATCCATTCTATACCAGCTATGGGGAGGCAGAAGAGGGCAGAGAGACCAGGGAGGGAACAGAGAACCAGGGAGGGAACAGAGAACCAGGAGGAGGGTAAGAGAACCAGGAGGAGGGAACAGAGAACCAGGAGGAGGGTAAGAGAACCAGGAGGAGGGTAAGAGAACCAGGAGGAGGGTAAGAGAACCAGGAGGAGGGTAAGAGAACCAGGAGGAGGGAACAGAGAACCAGGAGGAGGGTAAGAGAACCAGGGGGAGGGTAAGAGAACCAGGAGGAGGGTAAGAGAACCAGGAGGAGGGTAAGAGAACCAGGAGGAAGGTAAGAGAACCAGGAGGAGGGTAAGAGAACCAGGAGGAGGGTAAGAGAACCAGGAGGAGGGTAAGAGAACCAGGAGGAGGGTAAGAGAACCAGGAGGAGGGTAAGAGAACCAGGAGGAGGGAACAGAGAACCAGGAGGAGGGTAAGAGAACCAGGGGGAGGATAAGAGAACCAGGAGGAGGGTAAGAGAACCAGGAGGAGGGTAAGAGAACCAGGAGGAGGGTAAGAGAACCAGGAGGAGGGAACAGAGAACCAGGAGGAGGGTAAGAGAACCAGGGGGAGGGTAAGAGAACCAGGAGGAGGGTAAGAGAACCAGGAGGAAGGTAAGAGAACCAGGAGGAGGGTAAGAGAACCAGGGGGAGGATAAGAGAACCAGGAGGAGGGTAAGAGAACCAGGAGGAGGGTAAGAGAACCAGGAGGAGGGTAAGAGAACCAGGAGGAGGGTAAGAGAACCAGGGGGAGGGTAAGAGAACCAGGAGGAGGGTAAGAGAACCAGGGGGAGGGTAAGAGAACCAGGAGGAGGGTAAGAGAACCAGGAGGGTAAGAGAACCAGGAGGAGGGTAAGAGAACCAGGAGGAGGGTAAGAGAACCAGGGGGAGGGAACAGAGAACCAGGAGGAGGGTAAGAGAACCAGGGAGGGAACAGAGAACCAGGGGGAGGGTAAGAGAACCAGGGGGAGGGCAAGAGAACCAGGAGGAGGGTAAGAGAACCAGGAGGAGGGTAAGAGAACCAGGGGGAGGGTAAGAGAACCAGGGGGAGGGAACAGAGAGACCAGGAGGAGGGTAAGAGAACCAGGGGGAGGGAACAGAGAGACCAGGAGGAGGGTAAGAGAACCAGGAGGAGGGTAAGAGAACCAGGAGGAGGGTAAGAGAACCAGGAGGAGGGTAAGAGAACCAGGGGGAGGGTAAGAGAACCAGGAGGAGGGTAAGAGAACCAGGGGGAGGGAACAGAGAACCAGGAGGAGGGTAAGAGAACCAGGAGGAGGGTAAGAGAACCAGGAGGAGGGAACAGAGAGACCAGGAGGAGGGTAAGAGAACCAGGAGGAGGGTAAGAGAACCAGGAGGAGTGTCTCTCATCACACACGAGCCCTGAAACCATTCTGTTTATAGGAGCAAATCCTGAGACTTACATCCTTTGAACTGTAATTCAGTCCAGTGTCTCCCCTAGGTTCGCTGCCTTGGGGGGGAGACATGGACCGTGGCATGGACCCCCCCCCTTGGTGAAAATAATACCAATCCAATAACTGCAGGTTTCAACAAGTCAAATTTAAGACCTTTTTAATAGGGGGGGGGGGGGGGGGGGGTATGAAGGAAAGAAGAAAAAGTGTCCCAGAATTAAATTAAGTAAATGTATTCATGTTCAACATAAGAACGAACACAACAGTAAATGTATTCATGTTCAAATAAGAACAAACATAACAGTAAACAGAACTGGTGCCCCATTGACAAGGTTTGGCAGAGTTGTGTAATGTGTGGAGCACACAGCAACAAGCTGAGCATCTCCATACTGTTCTGCTGCTCTTACTGGAGAAGTTCGAAGAGTTTCCCCATTTACATTGGGCCCATCCATCGAGATGGACACCAGGCTCCTCAGTTCAAGTTGGTCCACTGACACACTACGGACAAAAAAAATGATTTAAGAACAGAATAGATCACATTTTGCCAATAGCATTGAACATGAAACAACACTAAGCATGCCTAGTTTAAACAATTAAATACACATTTAATGATCAATAAGCTATTGATTAGTTACTTTGTCATAGCATTGCTAATGAAAAGTATCAATGATCAATATAATCAAAATGTAAAAAAATAATTAAGTAATACTTGCTAATAAAGATTAACTCAAGTTGGTCCACACGCTCCTGAGAAATAATTATCTGGGTGTGCTGGTGGTGGGGCGGGTCGGGGGACACCCTGCCTATAGTGAAGCATGGCGGTGGCTCAGTGATGCTCTGGGGCTGCTCTGCTGCCTCTGGCACTGGACACCTGCAGCGTGTGGAGGGCACGATGGATCAGTCAAGTATCAGGAAAAAACGTCATGCCGTCTGTGAGGAAGCTGAAGCTTGGGAGTCATTGGACCTTCCAACAGGACATGGATGATCCCAAGCATCCCTCAAAGTCCACCAAGGCTTGGCTTCAGAAGAAGAAATGAAAGATTCTAGAGTGGCCGTCACAGTCGCCTGACTTGAACCCCATAGGAAATCTCTGGTGGGATTTGAAGACGGCGGTTGCAAAACGCAAACCCAAGAATATTACTGAACTGTTCTGTTAATAATAACTGTTATTACTGAAATATTACTGAGGCCAATGTGCATGAGGAATGGGCTAAGATTCCTCAGGAACGCTGTCAGAAGCTGCTGTCTGGCTATGCTTCACACAGCAGCAGGTCATAGCAGCAGAAGGTGCTCTACTAAGTACTGAAGATGCCTGTCATGAAGGGGTTGAATCATTTTTAGACTGCAGTAGTCATTAAAAGTAGCATTTTGTGTTGAATTTGGATAAAACCCCTTGTAATATTAGTGTCATTGAACTACTTAAACAGTTCTTGTGTCATTTGTTTATTGCAAACAGCTGAGAAATGTTGTATTTTGCCAATAAACCTAATGTCCAATGGGGGTTGAATAATTTGATTGCAACTGTATGCCACATTCCCTGTTCAGTAGCATGATACCTCTCATCATTTCACCCCAGGACCCATAACCCAGTTCTAGTTCCAGCTGCAATGTCTAGTACATACACCTCAAAATGGTTAATACTTTCATATGTGCAAATATATGAATGTATATGAAGTCAGATTTGATTTTCAGTCAGAAAACATGCTGGCTAAGTTACTTTACTCTTTGTTTGGTTAACGTCATATCACAACTCTGTGTTTGGTTAACATCATATCACAACTCTGTGCTTGGTTAACATCATATCAATCACACCTCTTTGCTTCCATGTGTTACTTATATGTTGGCCACAGTGGAAGACCTCAGCATACACCTGTAGCTCTCTCAGTCTACCCTTCCTCTGCTGGTTGCCATTATCAGGTTTTGGATGAAGTGTACCGTATCATCATATTTCACCCTGCAGCTGCTGTCAAAAAGTTGTGAAATTTTTTCTTTACCATAGATTTGTTCTCAGACAAACTAATACACCCCACCCTGCCACACGGCTTCTCTATTGAGCCACATCTCCATTGTTCCCTGCTGTTTCGTCTGCTAATACGAGACTTGCGAAACGCTGAGAATGGGGATGATTTCACAAGGCTTTTCAGCGCCACTCCTCATGAAACTTCCAGGGCTGGACAGAGCCAGAGGGCTAGCTTAGCCCACTTGGCACTAACTGCACTGTTAGGAGTCTGTTAGGAGAGTACAGGGCAAAAGACAGCTGGTGGTACTGTAGATCATGCTTACACAGAAAAGGCCTGTGGCACTAATGTTAAAATGTGGACTGTGAAATATATATGACACAACCAGAAGGTTATGAGAAAAAGTCAAAAACAGGTGAAGAGTTAGTATGCAAGTTGCAAAAATCTCTCTATGGTTTAAAGCAGTCAGGCAGAAACTGGAATGCTATGTTACATACATGTTTGAATGAAAACGGTTTCCGCTGACCTGGGAAAGTTGAAATATTTCTTAGGGATAGATTTTGAGCAAACAGAAGGTCAAGTCAAAATGTCTCAGGAGAGATATGTGAGCAAAATACTGGAGGGATTTGAAATGCAGGATTGTAAGTCCAGAGAGACACCATGTGAGCCAAAACTAGAGTACACAGCAGACGGTGAGAAAATTAAAGAGCCAAGAAAGTACAGGGAGGCAGTAGGAAGTTTAATCTACTTGTCCAACATGCACTAGACTAGACCATATAAACCCCTCAAAAAAAGTTCGGAAAAGCTTTTTTTGTTGATTATTCCTCCCCTTTTATAATACCAATTGGTATTTGTAATGTTTAGACCACCTACTGCCACCTGGTGGTAGACTCGATACACTGTCAAGAGTCAAGACCCGGTCATGCGCAGTCTGGAGTCAGTCAATGCACATGCTGTAATGCGACCACGTCGAATAACTAAAGAGTCCAATTGATATCCAGCGTGTGTCTCATCATTTATACATTATATTCTTGCTACACGTCAGAATATCACAATGGCGACGAGGATTCAAAGTGGAAACGCCACCAGTGTCGATTTTTGAAGGAGGAAGAAGAAGAATCCGTCCGGAAAAGTCGAAGTGAGTAGTTAGCTAAGCTACCCAGGCTAACGATAGCATCATGCAGTCGGCATTTTCGGGCCACATGGCCATACAGCCATTCGACACAGAAACCGATCCCAGTTCGCTTGGAACGCGATGGAACAAATGGATCAACCGATTTGAAAATTACACCGTAGCCACAAACATCACTCAAGAAATAAGGAAGAGGGCACTGCTGCTTCACTTAGCTGGAGAGAGAGTCCATGATATCTACGACACGCTGGCTGACGACAGTGATGACTATGAAAACACAAAAACGAAGCTCCACGGATATTTCTCACCGAAAAAGAACACACAATACCTTGTGTACAAGTTCAGACAAGCCATACAGCTTCCCGGTGAGTCTTTAGACACATTTCATACCAGACTGAGGATGCTAGCTAAAGATTGTGAATTTGCAGATGCAGACAGAGAAATAGTCGCGCAAATAATACAGAGCTGTACCTCAACACGGCTGCGCAGGAGAGCGCTCAGAGAGCCAAACATGACTTTGACTAATATGTTAGACCTAGGAAGAATGTTAGAGATCTCTGAACAACAGGCAGAAAGCATAGAAGAGAAGGCTGTCACCGCAATTAATGCACTGCATCTCAAGGGCGCCAAACAGCAACATGCAGCATACAGGCGCAAAGAGAAGAGCTTGCAATGTAGAAACTGTGGAGGAAATTATCCACACGAGGGTGACTGTCCAGCCAGAGGGAAGGACTGCAGGGCCTGTGGAAAGCCTAACCACTATGCCAAACACTGCCGTGGTCAGAAATTAGCACATCAAAGCCAAGAGGAAGACACAGCTCACTACAAGCAGCGGAGCACTAAGAAAGTGAACCAGGTGACAGCATGCTCCGAGACCAAATCAAGAGACTCATCAAGTGGAGACGAAAGGTATGTGTATGTAATCAACAGCACAAGTATACAGCAACCCCAGACCAACATCAAGCTGAATGGTGTCAGTGTTAAAATACTGATTGATTCAGGAGCAGCTGTCAACATAATTAATGAAGATGTGTTAAACACACTTGACCCAAAGCCTATGCTCAGCACAGCCATGATCAAAATATTTCCATATGGGTCCAACAACGCTCTACCTATCATTGGTAAATTTGCATGCAAAGTACAGGCTACTAACAAGCGGACAGAGAGTGTGTTCTACGTTCTCAGAGGCGACGCCGGACAATCTCTGCTCAGCTACGCAACTGCCAGTGAACTAGGGCTGATCCAGATCATCAATATGGTGAACACGCCGCCAGTGATGCCACCCAGTGGGCGTACTGTCGCAGATGAACTCGTGCAGAGCTACCCAGAGCTTTTCACCGGAATCGGAAAGCTGAAAGACTTCCAGGTGAAACTGCATATAGACCCCGACATCCAACCGACGTGCCAGCCGCACAGACGGGTCCCTTTCCATGTCCGTCAGAAGGTCGAGGCGGAGCTTCAGAAGCTGGAGAACGACGGTATCATTGAAACTATATCTGGACCAACACCCTGGGTTTCCCCGATCGTCACACCACCGAAGCCAAAAGACCCTGATAAAGTCCGAATCTGCGTTGATATGCGTCAGGCGAACACAGCAATTCAGCGAGAACGACATATCACCCCAACAATGGACGATGTAATACACGAGCTGAACGGTGCCAAGGTATTCTCGAAGTTGGACCTCACAGCAGGCTACCACCAGCTCGAGCTGCATCCAGAGAGTCGCTACATCACAACGTTCACAACACACCTCGGGCTAAGAAGATACAAACGCCTGAACTTCGGTATATCATCCGCCGCTGAAGTGTTCCAGAACGCCATCTGCCAGACGCTGCAAGGTATACCGGGCGTGAAGAACCTCAGCGATGACATCATCATCTATGGCGTCTCTCAGGAAGCACACGACGACACTCTGAGAGCAGTGTTTAAAAGACTGAAAGACAGTGGTTTGACACTCAATCGCAACAAATGCGAATTCAACAAGCAGCGCCTTGAATTCTTTGGGTTCATTTTTTCTGCCGACGGGATTTCTGCAGATCCAAAGAAGGTGTCAGCCATTCACGACGCCAGCGACCCCAAAGATCCAGGTGAGATCAGAAGTCTTCTGGGCATGGCCAACTACTGCGCCAGGTTCATAAAGGACTACTCAACCATCACTGCACCGCTCCGTGAGCTCACGAAGAAGGACGCTCCGTGGCAGTGGGGCAGTGATCAAGCTACGGCACTCCAGACGCTCAAGGACAGCCTGACGAGCGACACAACAATGTCATATTTCGATCCCAGGAAGGAGACGGAGCTCATTGTTGATGGAAGTCCGGTGGGGCTAGGCGCCATTCTCTGTCAGAAAGGAGGAGGGGGAGAGAAGCGCATCATAGCCTACGCCAGCCGCGCACTCAGTGATGTAGAAACGAGATACTCGCAAACAGAACGTGAGGCCCTAGCCATCATCTGGAGCTGCGAACATTTTCACCTGTATCTGTATGGACATCCATTCACCATGGTAACCGACCACAAACCATTGGAGATGATATGGAATAACCCGAGATCAAAACAACCTGCACGGATCGAGAGATGGGGCCTCAGACTACAGCCGTACAACTTCAGAGTGGAATATAGAAAAGGAGCTGACAATCCAGCTGACTACATGTCTAGACACCCCCTCCCGGTACAGTCGTCACAGAACACAAGAGCATCCAAGGTTGCAGAGGAGTACGTTAACTTCGTAGCACTTCAAGCAACACCCAAGGCGATGACACTACAAGAGATACAGCGAGAGACATTGAAAGACACAATCCTGCAACAGGTCAGTGCACACATCATAAATGACTCATGGCGTTTCATCACAGACCGCTCACCAGGTGCTGCTGCACTGAAACCATACAAGCTCGTCAGTGATGAACTCACAGTGTCCACAGGTAACGACATCATACTGCGAGGCACCAGGATTGTCATACCTGCAGCTCTACAGCAGAGGGCGCTGCAGATTGCTCATGAAAGCCACCAGGGCGTAGCTAAGACAAAGGCCCTACTCAGAGAAAAGGTATGGTTCCCTACCATAGACCAACAGGTAGAGACCATCACCAAGACCTGCCTCCCATGTCAAGTGAACACTCCAGTTACCCGGACCGAACCACTCAAAATGTCTGAGCTGCCAGACGCACCATGGCACAGTGTTAGTGCTGACTTTTATGGCCCACTCCCATCGGGAGAATATCTGTTAGTTATAGTCGATGACTACACACGATACCCAATTGTTGAGCCAATTCGATCTACCTCAGCAAACACAGTCATACCAGTCATGGACAAAGTCTTCTCCATGTTTGGAATCCCAAGAGTTGTTAAGACTGACAACGGACCTCTTTTCAACAGCAACCAGTTCGCTGAGTTTGCCAACTACCTAGGGTTCAAGCACAGGAAGATAACACCTCTATGGCCACAAGCTAATGCCACAGCTGAGAGATTCATGCGCACCGTCGGGAAAGTACTCAGAATCGCCCAGATGCAGAGGATGCCATGGAAACAACAGCTGCACGTCTTCCTGCGTGAGTACAGGTCCACTCCCCACAGCACGACGAACACGTCACCTGCCGAGTTACTATTCCAACGGAAGATGACCACCAAGCTACCCTCAGCAGACACAATCACCATCCCTGCTGACGAAGAGATACGCAGAATCGACAGAGAGGCCAAGGCAAAGATGAAAGCTCTCTCAGATGCTCGACGACACGCTACGCCTTCTAACATCAAGCCAGGAGACACCGTCCTGTGTCGTCAACCAAAACAGAACAAGCTTACTACGCCTTACAACGCAGAGCCGCTCACAGTAATCGATGTCAAAGGTTCCATGATAACAGCTGGAAGAAGTGGTTACACCACCACTAGGAACAGTTCATTCTTTAAGAAGATTGTCCGAGACAACCCAGACACTCTAATGGACTTAAGTTCAGAGGTCAGTGAGGAAGTAGGCCCAGCTACGCCTCCACCCGCACCTCCGCCGAGGTATCCAGTTAGGGAGAACAGACAACCTCCCGCATACCTGCGTGACTTCGATTAAAGAGCAGGAGTACCAAAGGACTGTTAACATGTTCTTCTGAGTTAACAATGTTCCAAGTTAATGGACTGTTTGAATGTTATACATCTATATAGATCTGAGAACAATAGACTGATTAAAGTAACACAAAGAATGTATTTTGATTTGCTACTTTGTTGAGAGCCATGTTTTAGGTCAGGAACCAGTGTATGTGCTAAATGTTATGCACTTTATCATTTATTAAAAAAAAAGGAGTGATGTAATGTTTAGACCACCTACTGCCACCTGGTGGTAGACTCGATACACTGTCAAGAGTCAAGACCCGGTCATGCGCAGTCTGGAGTCAGTCAATGCACATGCTGTAATGCGACCACGTCGAATAACTAAAGAGTCCAATTGATATCCAGCGTGTGTCTCATCATTTATACATTATATTCTTGCTACACGTCAGAATATCACAGTATTGTATTTTATATCGTTGGAAAGCCTGATTAGTCACCTTTACAACGAGGTACAACTTGTAAGGATCATGCATTCGTGGAATGAGCAACACAGCTAAACGTGTGGGTAGCGGCCCAAAAATATTTGCCAAGATCCCCTATATTCTTCTGTTGGTATTCACTCTCGTTTTGAGTTGGATTGGATGATTGCACTCTCCCACAGTGATACGGAAAAAACAACACATATTGGCCATTTTTACACTTTATTAATTTTACATTGTCAGGGACCTCAGCAGCGTGTGAAAGATCCATACGCAGTCACAACAGCTTGGCACCTCCTCCTCATGCTGGTCACCAGCCTAGTCACACACTGCTGTGGGACAGCATCCCATTCCTCAACTAGGATTTGCCGCAAGTCAGCCAACATGGTTGCGTTGGTCACTCTGGCACGTACAGCACACCCAAGCTGATCCCACAAGTGTTCAATTGGGTTGAGGTCTGGACTCATGGCAGTCCATTCCACCCTCTCCACTCCCAAATACTGGAGGTGCTCTGTGATGATCCTGGCTCTGTGGGGGCGAGCGCTGTCATCCTGGAGGATGGAGTTAGGTCCCAGATTCTGGAGATATGGGATCGCCACTGGCCCCAGAATATCATTCCTGTCAATTAGGTGCCATTCAGGTGCCAGTCACACACCTGTGACTGAAATACACCTGCCAGCATTTGAAGCTCAAAACGAGAGTGAATACCAACAGAAGAATATTGCAGGGGATTTTTGGCAAAAAATGTTGGGCCGCTACCCACACGTTTAGCTGTGTTACTCATTCCATGAATGCATGATCCTTACAAGTTGTACCTCATTGTAAAGGTGACCAATCAGGCTTTCCAACGATATAAAATACAATACCAATTGGTATTATTAAAGGGGAGGAATAATCAACAAAAAAAGTGTTTCCGAACTTTTTTGGAGGGGTTTATATACGTTTTATGATCAGTAAACTATCTCAGCACTTTGCTGAACCAACAGAAGAGCACTGGGACACAATGAAACGTGTTCAGATACCTTAAAGGTACAGCAGAACAAGAGTTATGCTTTTTTGGGGCCGCTGTGGTGCAGGAGTTAGAGCTGCCGTCTACTGATCGCAAGGTTGGCAGATCGGCGGTTTGAGCCCCGGCTGGCCACAAGTCGAAGTGTCCTTGGACATGACACTGAACCCCAAAATTGCTCCCAGTGAGTGGGCCGGCGCCTTGCATGGTAGCTTGCCGCCGCCGTTGGTGTGTGAATGTGTGTGTAAATGGGTGAATGAGAGGCCGTTGTAAAGCGCTTTGGAGCAGCAAAAAAGGCTCTATATAAGTGTAGTCCATTTACCATTTACTGCTGCATTCCTCGTAGTCTTGAAAATCAGGTGTAGTGCTGAGGCACAAATGTGTACATTTCAAACCTGCAAACTGCGACACTTTAATTGAATGTGCAATAACACTATGTGCAATATGACAACCCTAGGGTACATAAGGTTGCAGAGAATAGGAAATGTTAGAATAGGTATAGCATAGCATAGAGTACAGCACAGTGTTTTATTTGTACAGTATAGTATAGTGGATAGTGTACATAGCCTTTATTTATGTAAACCAGCTCCTTTCCCTTCTTGTTTTTTTAGTTGTTTTTTTTTCTTTCCTAGCACCAGGGGAGCCCCCCCTCCCAAATGTCGTTGTTTGGTACCTGTACTATATCAATGACAATAAAGACCATTCATTCATTCATTCATTCAAAACAAGACAGGATTGTCTTTAGTTCAGCGGCTACTCCATTCTCCTTGTTGACGTGACAGATAAGGTAAGGTAAGAGGCGAACCACACATGGGCCCAAAGAAGGAGCCAAACCTTCCAGACTGCAGCTCTCTCTCCCACTGTTGCCTCACATTGGATTAAGCCATTGCAATTGATTATGTCTCTTCCCCGTCTCCTGTATTTCTGTAGTGTAGGAAGTACATTGCAACACACACACACACACACATCAAAGGAAGAAGAAAACACAAGGAAGCAGCTGTTACTGAGGTTTGTCTTATTTGGCCAGAGCTCAATAACCCCACCCTCCAAAACTCTCACCCCATCCATCGGTGTCTAGGAGGTTCAAAGAAAGACTGAAACAAAGTTCATATCTCTGAACATATTTGGCTCAAATCAAATCATTCTTGGTAGATAAGATAGTCATGTACTATTAGACCACAGCCAAATAATGTTAGGGGCAATAAGAGGACACTGAACATCAAGCAGTCTCCCTGTTGAATACGAAAATCACAAACCCGGAGAAAGAAGATCGGACCAAGAGCATGAACCTTTACTTTTATTTAAGTTTAAGTAAGATACAAGAAAATGCAGTATAAAAAGTACATTATTTATGAACCTATACATTTGTCAAAACTTGTTAAATAATTAGCCTTTTCACAATGTTGTGATTGCATGTATACCATAGAGAACAAATATCTATCGAAATAGGTTAAACATATTTACATTTTCATATTCAGACATTTTACACCACACAGTGTAAATTGCCACACATTACAAAACCAAAAGAATCCTTTGGTTTGTCAGGAGGCGGGCTAGGTGGGTAGTGGAACACTGCAGGGGCATTTAGACAGAGTAGCCCTGGGGTGGGTAGTGGGGGCATTTAGACAGAGTAGCCCTGGGGTGGGTAGTGGGGGGCATTTAGACAGAGTAGCCCTGGGGTGGGTAGTGGGGGGCATTTAGACAGAGTAGACCTGGGGTGGGTAGTGGGGGGCATTTAGACAGAGTAGACCTGGGGTGGGTAGTGGGGGGCATTTAGACAGAGTAGACCTGGGGTGGGTAGTGGGGGGCATTTAGGCAGAGTAGCCCTGGGGTGGGTAGTGGGGGGCATTTAGACAGAGTAGCCTGGGGGTTTGTAGGGCAGCAGGTTATACAGGGGGGCGAACGGAGGCGGGTTGGAATTCACACGGGTTATCTCTGGTCGATCAGTCTGAGAAGAGCCCGTCACCACTGCCGGCGCAAAATAAAGGGAGGCTCTCTAAAGATAGAAAAGAAAAGACAAAAACAGCTCAGTTTAATTCAGGGGACGACATTCCATTCCCTCTTTTCCAAGTACTGTACAGAGTAGTTTAAAACCAGACTGAAAACTATCACACCAATGAGCAGCATGAGTCGATAAATGAATAATGGACGGTTCACTCTAGGGTCTGTGTTGTCAGTTGCTTTATTGGTCTGTTTTTGTTCTGGTTCTGCTAAACCGGGCGCCAGGTGTGGAACCAATTGTTCCACCCTGCTGTTCTGTTGACCTGAAGTCTAATGCTGGGTTGGGTTGATTGAGGGTTAACAGAGAGAGGAGGAGGGAGGAGGAGGAGGTGTAGACAACAAGGCCGATGGGAAGGCAGAGGGAGCAGAGTCTTTGTAGTATACCATCTCATCATCTTACATTTGTAAATGTTTGACGCCTTTATCCAAAGCAACTTACAATGAATACATTTGTCTAAGTAAGTGAATCATCTATCCACCAGTCGTGTTTCATATACAGTAGACTGAGTAGAGAAACAGCAAGATCATCTGTGGGTTCCTCTTTCTATCTGTGGGAGCATCTTACACCTATCTCAATATGATTTAACACTACAACAGCCGTGCCTATTTTACCTACTAGTAGAGCCGCCTTGGGGGGTCAAATAGACCCCCTTTTTAGAATGTAAATCTGCTATTTACACACAGAGATCACTAGAGGGCGCTTCTTTTTTACGCCTGCCTCCTACACAGAAAAACTGCAAAACAGCTTTATACTATCTTATCCTGAAGTGATTTTGAAAATGTAAGGATACTGGGTGGTAGAACGCACATATCTAGGAAAAGTCATGAAAGGAGGGTCCTGAAATTTAGCGGCAAAATTTAGCAAAGCAACCCCAAAACATCCGTGAACTTCCACCATGTTTGACTGTAGGGACCATGTTCTTTTCTTTGAAAGCCTCATTTCGTTTTCTGTAAACAGTACAAAAAGCTCTATTTTGGTCTCATCTGTCCACAGGACGTTCTCCCAGAATGATTTTGGCTTCTCCAGGTAGGTTTTTGGCAAACTCCAGTCTGGCATTTTTATGTCTCTGTGTCAGCAGTGGGGTCCTCCTGGGTCTCCTACCATAGCGTCCCATTTCATTCAGATAGCGAGGGATTGTGCGGAGCTGACACGGTCTGCAGGTCAGCTTGTATTTGTTTGGAAGTTGATCAAGGTTTTTTATCCACCATTCGAACAATCCTTCATTGCAATCTTTCCAAAATGATCTTCTGTCCATGTCCAGGGAGGTTAGCGACAGTACCAGGGGCTGTGAACTTCTTGATGACGTTGCACACAGGAACATTAAGATCTCTGGAGATGTCATTTTATTTTTTCTGAGTGGGGCAGCCCCACTCATATTCTTCTGTTTATTGCGATAGAGACCGTAGAGATTTCACAGGAAGGATGGGTGAGAGAGAGGAGGATAGAGTCAGTAGAGATTGATAGGAATGATGGGTGAGAGAGAGGAGGATAGAGTCAGTAGAGATTGATAGGAAGGATGGGTGAGAGAGAGAGAGGAGGGATGACATGCAGGATATGTCCGTCCGCGGCCGGAATCAAACCGGGAACCCTGCGGTTACATGGTCGATGCTTAGTGCGTTACGCCACCAAGTGCCCCGGACCTGTAACCTTGAGATCATCTAGATGCTTTTTCACAATTTTGGTTCTCAAATCCCCAGAGAAGTCTCTGCTCTTCTTTCTTCTCTCCATGCTCAGTGTGGTCGACACAGACACGCAACACACACACACACACACACACACACACACACACACACACACACGCAACAGACAGGTTGAGTCAACTTTTCTCCACTTTAACTGGTTGTGAATGTATGTGTGTGGTGTGAACAACGTCATTCATGGACATTTTAATTCACAGACATATCGGGGTCCCCATGCAGACTGACCGAGTGGAGCGGGTGATGTCCTGGGTGGAGATGGTCATGTTCTGAGTGGGTGCTGGTGTCCGTCAGTCCTGAGTGGGTGCTGGTGTCCGTCAGTCCTGAGTGGGTGCTGGTGTCCGTCAGTCCTGAGTGGGTGCTGGGGTCCGTCAGTCCTGAGTGGGTGCTGGTGTCTGTCAGTCCTGAGTGGGTGCTGGGGTCCATCAGTCCTGAGTGGGTGCTGGTGTCCGTCAGTCCTGAGTGGGTGCTGGTGTCTGTCAGTCCTGAGTGGGTGCTGGTGTCCGTCAGTCCTGAGTGGGTGCTGGTGTCCGTCAGTCCTGAGTGGGTGCTGGTGTCCGTCAGTCCTGAGTGGGTGCTGGTGTCTGTCAGTCCTGAGTGGGTGCTGGGGTCTGTCAGTCCTGAGTGGGTGCTGGTGTCTGTCAGTCCTGAGTGGGTGCTGGGGTCCATCAGTCCTGAGTGGGTGCTGGTGTCTGTCAGTCCTGAGTGGGTGCTGGGGTCCGTCAGTCCTGAGTGGGTGCTGGTGTCCGTCAGTCCTGAGTGGGTGCTGGGGTCCGTCAGTCCTGAGTGGGTGCTGGTGTCCATCAGTCCTGAGTGGGTGCTGGTGTCTGTCAGTCCTGAGTGGGTGCTGGGGTCCATCAGTCCTGAGTGGGTGCTGGTGTCTGTCAGTCCTGAGTGGGTGCTGGGGTCCGTCAGTCCTGAGTGGGTGCTGGTGTCCGTCAGTCCTGAGTGGGTGCTGGGGTCCGTCAGTCCTGAGTGGGTGCTGGTGTCCATCAGTCCTGAGTGGGTGCTGGTGTCTGTCAGTCCTGAGTGGGTGCTGGTGTCCGTCAGTCCTGAGTGGGTGCTGGTGTCCGTCAGTCCTGAGTGGGTGCTGGGGTCCGTCAGTCCTGAGTGGGTGCTGGTGTCTGTCAGTCCTGAGTGGGTGCTGGGGTCCATCAGTCCTGAGTGGGTGCTGGTGTCCGTCAGTCCTGAGTGGGTGCTGGTGTCTGTCAGTCCTGAGTGGGTGCTGGGGTCCGTCAGTCCTGAGTGGGTGCTGGTGTCCGTCAGTCCTGAGTGGGTGCTGGGGTCCGTCAGTCCTGAGTGGGTGCTGGTGTCTGTCAGTCCTGAGTGGGTGCTGGTGTCTGTCAGTCCTGAGTGGGTGCTGGGGTCCGTCAGTCCTGAGTGGGTGCTGGTGTCTGTCAGTCCTGAGTGGGTGCTGGTGTCTGTCAGTCCTGAGTGGGTGCTGGGGTCCGTCAGTCCTGAGTGGGTGCTGGTGTCTGTCAGTCCTGAGTGGGTGCTGGGGTCCGTCAGTCCTGAGTGGGTGCTGGTGTCCGTCAGTCCTGAGTGGGTGCTGGGGTCCGTCAGTCCTGAGTGGGTGCTGGTGTCTGTCAGTCCTGAGTGGGTGCTGGTGTCCGTCAGTCCTGAGTGGGTGCTGGGGTCCGTCAGTCCTGAGTGGGTGCTGGTGTCCGTCAGTCCTGAGTGGGTGCTGGTGTCTGTCAGTCCTGAGTGGGTGCTGGTGTCCGTCAGTCCTGAGTGGGTGCTGGGGTCCGTCAGTCCTGAGTGGGTGCTGGTGTCCGTCAGTCCTGAGTGGGTGCTGGGGTCCGTCAGTCCTGAGTGGGTGCTGGGGTCCGTCAGTCCTGAGTGGGTGCTGGTGTCCGTCAGTCCTGAGTGGGTGCTGGGGTCCATCAGTCCTGAGTGGGTGCTGGGGTCTGTCAGTCCTGAGTGGGTGCTGGGGTCCATCAGTCCTGAGTGGGTGCTGGTGTCCGTCAGTCCTGAGTGGGTGCTGGTGTCCGTCAGTCCTGAGTGGGTGCTGGGGTCTGTCAGTCCTGAGTGGGTGCTGGTGTCCGTCAGTCCTGAGTGGGTGCTGGTGTCCGTCAGTCCTGAGTGGGTGCTGGTGTCCGTCAGTCCTGAGTGGGTGCTGGGGTCCGTCAGTCCTGAGTGGGTGCTGGTGTCTGTCAGTCCTGAGTGGGTGCTGGGGTCCGTCAGTCCTGAGTGGGTGCTGGTGTCTGTCAGTCCTGAGTGGGTGCTGGTGTCTGTCAGTCCTGAGTGGGTGCTGGTGTCTGTCAGTCCTGAGTGGGTGCTGGGGTCCGTCAGTCCTGAGTGGGTGCTGGTGTCTGTCAGTCCTGAGTGGGTGCTGGTGTCTGTCAGTCCTGAGTGGGTGCTGGGGTCCGTCAGTCCTGAGTGGGTGCTGGGGTCCGTCAGTCCTGAGTGGGTGCTGGTGTCCGTCAGTCCTGAGTGGGTGCTGGTGTCTGTCAGTCCTGAGTGGGTGCTGGGGTCCGTCAGTCCTGAGTGGGTGCTGGGGTCCGTCAGTCCTGAGTGGGTGCTGGTGTCCGTCAGTCCTGAGTGGGTGCTGGTGTCCGTCAGTCCTGAGTGGGTGCTGGGGTCCGTCAGTCCTGAGTGGGTGCTGGGGTCCGTCAGCAGAGGGGCAGTGGGGGAGGAGCCTGAGGTCACAGAGCTGCTCCTCTGTCAAACCCAGGACCACACACACACACACACACACACACACACACACACACACACACACACACACACACACACACATAGCTGAGCGTAGGGCTGAAGAATAGAGCACCCATCTGCACTGTAAAAAATGTAATGTTTGGTTGATTACAACAACCTCCAAAATGTCCACAGACCGCCTTATGCAAGCCATTATCTTGTGATCTCATTTCAACAATGCTCTCTGCTCCCCATCATATACTCTAGGCCTGCGCCCACCCACACCACACTGACTAATCTCCCAGGAACGGGAGAGAAGAGTTATAGCAATGCCATGATATCTGTGTGGTGGGGGGGTGATGTAGATCTGAGAAAAAACAATTCTGTCTGGCATTGATGTGTGTGCTTCTGGGTACGTCCTGCTGTGTCCCCCAGCTCTCTCACCCCATTTCTGTGACTTAATGTCATAAGCGCATTGAGTTGCATCTTGTAAGAAATGCGCTATACAAATAAAAATTGATTTGAATTTGATTTGATTTGATGAGGACTACGGATGCAAATTAGCTCACAGCTAAATCCGGCATATTTACTGTCACCATACTATGTATAAGTGACTGTTCATTAATGTGCACCGTCCTGACTAAATAAAGATCTATCCATGGGCGTCAGCAGCTTTTTGAATGTGGGGGGGACACTTTTTTTTCGGGGGGTCTGGGGGTCCCCCCCCCCGAATTTTTTTAAATAGTAGATTCAATTTCCTGCATTCTGGTGCGTTTTACACCCAAAATAATCTCCCTCTTTCCTTGTTTTTCCTTGGAGCTGGCATGGTCTGCAATTACTGACTACTATTATGTTTTGGTTTAACTCACAGAGGCCTGACACTGACACGTGGCACTTTTTAGGTACTTTATTAAATATGAAGATTCAAAAAGAATCAAAGAGTGAATTAGAAAAGAATGAGGTAACTTTGAGTCAACAAATTGAATAAAAAGTTATGAGGAAACATAAAATATGTACCTAGGCTACTCAGAGCCTATTACAATCAAACTTAGCCCTCTTCAGTGCATTGCAGAACATACAACTATAACAAACAAACAAAATCAAAGAGTGAATTAGAGCTGTCTCCACTGCCCCTGCCTGCTGCCCCTGCCTCTGACTCACTCTCATTCTCAACCACCTATATCAGGAGAAATGGGGATGCATTGAGCACTTGTTCATATTGTTTTTCTCTAATAGAACATTTGACATAGAAATACAATCATCAATACAAAAAATACAATCACAAGCATTTTAGAAATAGAAAAATAAATGGAACAGGTGTTTTCTTCTTATTTTTTAACCCTAGCTCAAGCAATCAGATGCAAAATTGATTCTTTGGGTGGGTGCAATGGCCAAATTAAATTGTGCAAATGCTCAGGGCAATGAACACGGGCAGGAGATGCAATAATGACAGGACAGGTAAGCACTGTGAGGTGTTTGTCGCCATTCTGTGCTTTTGATCACATTTCGCCTGTGTCTGTTCTGCATTTAAACATGTCTAACCGCACTAGTAATGCCTAACAAAACTGCTAGTGCCATATAGCTGATCTAGCTCGTATTTGGTTGCTAGTAGGCTATGCTAATTCTATTGCTAATACAGAGAATGTCTCATAAGGTGCTAACATTCTTATCAGAAAAGCTGGCTGTGTTTGACCTTGGGAGAACGCAATGTTGCTGTTTGGCCACTCACGGGAAAACTTGGATGACTTTGACTTACTTTTCTCTTCTTAGAATTTGTTTTCCTTATATCCATCTTGGTGGATGATCTAAATATCATCTTGCCTCAGTCTGAATGTTTTGAATCTGCGTGCGTGTCTGATTCTGCTGCTGCCGTGTTAAAAACAGAAGTAAAACGCGGAGTGGACTTCTGGATATGGGCAATCCCCTACTCATAAAGTGGAACGGATTTGATTGTGAAGCAATGAAAATAACGCTGACCAGTCATGCAACATATTTTTGATGGCAAATGTGGGGGGGTCCAAACGACCTTGTTTCAAAGGTGGGGGGGACACGTCCCCCCCCAAATATATGGTGGTGACGCCCATGGATCTATCTCTCTACCTATCTACCTATCGTAATTGTAAGTCGCTTTGGATAAAAGCGTCTGCTAAATGGCAAAATTAATTAATTAATTAATTAATTATCTACTTATCTACCTATCTACCTACCTATCTATCTATCTATCTATCTATCTATCTATCTACCTACCACTGAACCAACACACAGTGGGTTATGGTTATGGTTATGGTTATGGTTATGGTTAGTGTCTCTCACCAGGTCTTTGATGCTGCCCAGCACTGCGGTGGTGAAGACGCCCAGGCAGAAGGCCACCAGGTTGAGGGAGGTCAGGACCCAGATCAGCACATACAGGACCAGAACGTCCTGGCAGCTCCTCACGCCCACAAACTCATAGTAGTTATCCAGGTACCCCCCGCTAGAAGACAAACTCATAGTAGTTATCCAGGTACTGGTACTGGAAGACACGACCACAACACACAGGTCACTCACTGCCACTCCTTTCATAATAATAATAATTATTATTATTATAATTAATTGTATTTATATAGCGCTTTTCCTTGCAAAAGACGCTGACAATATGGGAAAAACAGAAGACACAGAAACAACAAGCAACAGATAACATGAGCACATGGAACACAGAGTTAACAACAGGCACAGGGAACAATTAACACAGCAATGTCCAGGGGGGGAGGAGGGGGGGTGGGGTGGCAGGGTTAGGGCCAGGGGAGATGGTTAGGGGTAGGGAAGGTTGTATGCATGGGAGAACAGGTAGGTTTTGAGTAGGTTTTAAAAGTGGAGAGTGAGGGTGAGTCAGTGGAAGTTAACATGTAGAGTTACTATGTGTTTTATAAAGTACTGTATGAAAGCACTCAAAAACATGTATTATACTATGTATTACAAGTAAATGGAGGATTTGACTTGGTTAGACTAGCCAAGCTGCACAGCCCTTCTAATGACACCTGTTCCAGTCCCTAACGTTCTCATTCAGGTGAATAAAACATGCAGTTGTTATGGCAGCAGAGAGCACCTCAGTAAGGAGCAGTAAGAGACTGTTAACGTTGAAGTCATGTAGCTAAAAATGTAGCTAAAAAGCAAAGTCATGCCTGATCTTTAATTGTCCTAAATGATCTTTCCACTGATAATGAAATATAGACAGACTTTAGTTGTCTCTGTGTAAGACTATGTATGACTTAGACTACACTGTTGGTTGTAAAACAGCCCTTTACCAACTCCTACCTACATGTTTTTACTGCTAGGCAAGGTAAGGCAAGTTTATTTGTATGGCGCATTTCAGACAACAGGGGCAATTCAAAGTGCTTTAGAACAAAATGTGGAAAAGGTGAAGGGGTCTGAATACTTTGAGAATGCACTGTACAGTACATTCTCTGGTTATAGTTATTATTTAGTGTGTCATTCTGAAATAAATAGTGGAATGATTTTCACATTAAAAGCACTGATTTGCTTTTGTGACATTTTAAGTTTTGAGAGTTAAAGTGCATTTTTTCAAAAGAAACATATATGTGTGTGTGTGGGTGTGTGTGGGTGTGTGTGTGTGTGTGTGTGTAGAGATGCAGTGTGACTGACTTGGCGCAGTCATACAGATCGCAGCAGTAGCAGGTTCCGCTGCGCACCTTCATGCTGCAGGACTCCACCAGACCCTGGCACGGCACCTACAGGACAGAGTTAACCCTATTAACCCTTTATTACCCTGGCACGGCACCTGCAGGACAGAGGAGTTAACATCACTCAAATATCAAAAAGAAATGGGTGAAAATCAACTGTGGCCTCCCCTGCCCTGCCCGGTGTCTGACAACATTATTGGAAGTATTGATTATATAGCTAGGACATATAAGTATTGATTATATAGCTAGGACATATAAGTATTGATTATATAGCTAGGACATATATGTATTGATTATATAGCTAGGACATATAAGTATTGATTATATAGCTAGGACGTTTATAAAAAAAAACGTATAGGTGTGGACAGGGCCTAAGTGATTTCTAAATTGAACAGGTCTGGCAGTAATCGGGCCTCGGGTTATCTTTGTGTAATATTAAAAATGGTTTGATGATCTGAAACATTTAAGTGTGACAAACATGCAAAAACAGACGAAATTGGGAAGGGGGAAAGCAAATACAGCACTGTATTTTTCACAGCACTGTACTATACCATGGCAGCCATGATCAGATGTTGCTATGTGGGCAGTAGGCTACTCACAGAGGCAAAGTAATTCTCATAGATGTAGCTGTTTCCACTTGTGTAAAATTGGCATCTTCCTGCTTTCAGAGGACGTACATCCTGGCGTGAGAGAGAGGGACGGAGGATTAATAACGCGGTGGTGAGAGGTTAAAGGGTTAACACACTCCAGCTGTCAGAAACACAGAGATGAACTGATCGTGTTCATGCAGCCTTTGTTTTGAGAACAATGGCAATTAGAGTGGAATCTTGAAGGACCTTGAATGGGAAAATACTAGAGAGTATCTCTGTTCTTAACTCAGCCACCTATGCATTCCTGATACTGCCTTATGTTCATTGTTTTATGACTGTATGTCTGAAACCTGAATGTATCTGTCTTTATATACTGCCCTCTTGGCCAGGTCTCTCTTGGAAAAGAGATTTTAAATCTCAATGAGTATTCACCTGGTTAAATAAAGGTATAATACAATAAAAAGAGTGCATTTAGTTTTGTCTCTGTGGCATACTCCACAAGAACATGATACTGGTATAAATGCAGAAATATATGTAATTTGTGTAGCCTTGTGCATGCATATAACAACGTGAGGCATGTGAAAGTGAAGCATATGTTACATATAATGTGTTCAACACCATATTACCACTTGAACAACCCTCTTTAACCCTTTGGAGCTATACTACAAACCTATACTTGGTAATGAAAATACAATCATATTTCAGCCGTGTGTATGCCTTTGTAATTGTAAAAATGACACACAGGCTAAAATATGATTGTATTTTCATTCACACCTTTGATTTGGAGGCCCTAAAGCCCAATGCACACAGCGTGCGATTTTGTCGCACCGCCGAATTCGATTCCATTGTTTTGAATGAGACCCAATGACACAATGCACACGGCGTGCGATGCGATATTGTCGCACGACAACATTCGATTCTCCATTCACATTCATTGGTGTGAATTGAGAATCGGATGTTGTCGTGCGACAAAATCGCACGCCGTGTGCATTGGCCTCAAGACTCATTGTTTAAGCCCCACTTTGGGTTTCTGGTCCAGGAAAGATCTCTGACCACCTAAATTGCAAGGTGAAAAATAGGGCAAAGAAATCTAATTACCCCATCAGATTAATGGACCTATCGCTAAGCCACGCTCCCAAAATAGAAATTGTCCGATCATATCACAGGCAGAAAACTCGGACAAACAACTCCCTAATATCTGATGGTGAAAAGCTTCTAGACTAAATATTATTGTCATCTTTAAAAAACATGTCTATTACTTGCTGTGGTAAATCCGAAATCAGAAATTTGACAACTACCGCCATTGTAAGTCATTGAACGTCATTCAGTCACGGCCGGTCAGTCAGTCGCTGCCAGTGAAGCGTTGTTTGTTTGTCTGAGTTTTCAAAGGGGGGCGTGGCTTAGCGATAGGTCCATTGGTAGGTTAATCAATGTATAGGGAAGAATTATTCCACACATGCAGTGTATACTGTCTGGTAGGTAACTCACCATGTTGACGACGATGAAGACACCGTCCACTACCACACACAGAAAAGAGGCGATGTTCCCCAGGCTGAGGAAGACTATGGCAGCCACAAGCTGGAGACAAGAGGCAAGTCAGTCACTTCTTCACACTGCTGTGTCTAAACTAAACTATCTGTCTAAACTAACAGTCTGATGAACAGGGTTTACATCCACCTCACACCTTGGTTGGTTGGAAGGATGGATCTTATAAAACGATGAGATGCGCAGGATGAGTAACAGAAAAAAAGGGACAGAGAAACGCACTGAAAGCTATGGTTAGCTATGGTTAGCTATGGTTAGCTATGGTTAACCTACAATGTGAAAAAGAGCATAAATAAGCAGAAAGGTAAGCAGCACAGTTGTGGGGGGGAGTTCAAAGGAGGAGTCAGTGAAGAGTAGTAGAAAGTACCAGTTGTTTACGGTTTTCCTGAAGACGGAGTCCAAGAACGCCCAGGAATGATCCGAAAGCCAACTGCAGGAAACAGATAAGTAAATGGTAAATGGACTGCACTTATATAGCGCCTTTTTTGCTGCTCCAAAGCTGCTCCAAAGCGCTTTACAACGGCCTCTCATTCACCCATTCACACACACATTCACACACCAATGGCGGCAAGCTGCCATGCAAGGCGCCGGCCCGCTCACTGGGAGCAATTTTTGGGGTTCAGTGTCTTGCCCAAGGACACTTCGACATGTGGCCAGCCGGGGCTCGAACCGCCGATCTGTAGCACCCTTAAGTAGCAGCCACTGTCAGACGATGCTAACAATCCGGCATTAGACGTCAACCTTTAGTACTGACCTTTAACCTTTAGCACTGAGTTCTACATGTCTGATAGGGCTTTCACACCGGCAAAGAACCGTGCCGGTTCGCGTTCGCGAACCAAGTCTGGAACCAAGTCTGGAACCGGCCGGCGCGTTCAGACCGAAGCTCAATTGGTTCGGAACCTGAAAAGTTGGTTCGCAGCGGGCACCAAAAAATAGTGGTTCTCAAGCGCGAACCAAAAGGTAGAACAGTCACGTCGTCAGTGGGTGTGTCCTATTCTAGGCTGCAGAGACCAGCAAGGAGGAAGTAGACAAAATGTAATCTAATCTAAATCTAATCATTAGTGATCAAAAACAATATCAAAAGTGTCATTATTCTCTCTATCTTCCTCACATGCTCAGCAAACACACACACGCACACGCGCGGACATGCGCGAACGCGAATTTCGTAAACCATTTCTATTCCAGTAATGGAGCAGCTGATTAGTAAAAGAACGCATATAGAAAGTGTCTTTTGTTTTGTTTCACAGAAAAGTGTGTGTATTTCAGATACTGTAGTAGTGGAAGATATTATCCTCTTTTCCAGTGAAGTAGCTGCCATCTAGTTGTGAATTGTTTTGTTTATCCCGCCCCTTCATCACCCAGCGTTGATGACGCGGATGGTTCAGGTTACACTGGTATGAACGCGGGCTCATTCGCCAGACAGCACCAAGGTTCAGAGGTTTCCGAACGCGAACGCGAACCGGCACGGTTCTTTGCCGGTGTGAAAGCCCTAACAGAGGTTTACACACTGGAGTAGTTGGTAAGGAGAAAAAGCTAAATCCGAATGACTTATGGTTGTGTGTAACATTTTTATTTTGGAGATTATATGGTTTGAAGTATGGTTGGACGACAGATGGAAATTAGCTTCTTGCTAAATCTGACGCACCCATGTTCTTGTTTTCTATAGACAATTAATGCATGGGCACACTAACCTTCTCTAAACCAAATAAACTAAGTTTCACTAGAGACAAATGTGAAATTGTGAATGAATTTCACAATTCATTTTTAACAATACAAAAATAAATCCAATTGCAACCTTCATTGGCTTGATAATGAATTTAGTTTTGCTCATCAACAACCACACTTAGAGTTACCATCTGAATGCTATATAGTACTTTCTATTCTATGCCATCTGTGGTTATCAAAATTTACCGGTAAATATACTTTATCTGTACTGATTTTATTGTATTTTATTAGGAATTGACATAGAATCATTCAAGCATCATGACACTAAGTAATGTCCAGAGGATAGCACTTAAAAGCATTATTTAAAACACTTATTTCCAAAGTGGTCCTCAATGGAAACATAAAGTGAAATAAAACAAAACATCACAGAGCATAAAAACTGCATAAGAACACAGCATAAAAAACACACATTAAAACACACAACATGGAAACATAAAGTGAATCAAAACAACTCAGAATCACCCTCCCTTTCTTAAGGGTGAGCCATTAGTTCTCCCCATAAATATGACATCTATCTGGCATAGCCCCACCATGATAGATGATGAGGATATAGAAGAGGAGGACTCACTATGACTCCAGAGATGTAGCATAATACTCACTATGACTCCAGAGATGTAGCATATGACTCACTATGACTCCAGAGATGTAGCCGCTGACACTCAGACTCTCTGTGCGCGTGGTTGTGAAGAGCCCCAGAGCCACCAGGAGGAGGGACAGGCTGAGCATGCCCAGGACCAGCCACAGAGCCCTGCTCTTCCTCCTCATCACCAGCTCTGCAGCCAGGGGGAAACACACATATCACACTGATATGTGATATGATACGGTCACTGCAGCAACACCTCTTTTGGACAGGCTCTCTTTTTAACTATTTTATTTTTTATTTTTTTTTATCTAATCTCAATGCTATCATATGTAAACAGATAGAAATGGATGCCAGTCACTTATTAATAAATACTTTTTTTTATTTTTTTATTTTTTATGGGGATGCTAATATCATCATGCTAATAATTACCAGTATCATTATTATGTCATATGCAGTAAGAACAGTACATAACTGACAGTAAAGACAAACATCAATACTACACATATACTCTAACAATCTGCAAATGCAAACCAGTCAAACACAAACACTGCACATGTGTGAGTCATCTGAGACAAAACGATGTTTTATGAACGGGAAATAAATAGACAAATAATAATTTACATTTCTATCATAGTTTTTGATTACCCTTTTTTCCTTTTCTTTTTTTCTGCAGTTATTTTAAAGAAGGACATAATAGGCTACCCCATGATTTTCAAGAATTTGATTATAAATATGTCTACCGTACTGATAAGTAGCCTGCAACTGTCTTGCCTTACCATAACCAAGTGTGGCTTTCCAAAACCCCCAAATAACTCTAATTTAATTATTTACAGTTAAATCTCTCTCTATCCCGCTCCCTCTCTCTATCTAAAGCCAATGCCCAATTGATTCAATATTTGTTCGCGACAAAACGAACGAAAAATGAAAAGGACCCTATTCTAATTATGATCTATACTATAAGCTACCTGTTGTACGAGTCGATACACTAGTCGTGAGCTTAGAATGATAAGGTTATATCTCCGTTTAGGGCAGTTCAGAGATATTGAGCATCAAAGTTTTTACATCCCATTATGTTTTGTGAGATGGAACCTTTGTATTTTATGAATTACTAACTCAAAAATGTCAACATTTTAAAAATAACACCCCACAGGCGTTAATAAACACCTAATGGATCAGATTATGTAAAAAAAACTCAATTTTGAAAAAAATGGAGATAGAACCTTATAATTCTAACGTCACGAAGTGCCTAACGAGTAATTGCTCAACAGCCTCTACCTGTGGCACTGGGCCTGGGAGCGGACCTGTCCCAATCCGCTGCTTCTCGGATGGTCCCGGTTGTCATGTTCTCCAGACAGATCCTCTAGTCTACGGACACTGTTAGATCCTAGTCTACGGACTCTGTTAGATCAGACAGATCCTCTAGTCTACGGACTCTGTTAGATCAAGTTCATATTATACTCTCAATCAAGACTGTCACGGTTCTCCTTCTGCAGTGCTGATTCAGAGGCGCTCCGCGGGTTTTGTTGCGCCCCCTCGAACCTCACGGAGTGTGTTCTGCGAGCTGATTGGTCAGCTGCTCACCACACAGGCAGACAGGCGCGTATTCAGCGTGGGTTTTTGAAAGGCGCTATATAAATTAAAGTTATTATTATTATTATTGTTATTATTATTATTATTATTATTATCCCTATAGTTGCGGATGTACTTGCGTGTGTTTGATTTGATTCGATTTTTATTAGGAATTGACATAGAATCATTTACACATCATGACACTAGGTATGTCCAGAGGATAGCACTTGAAAGCATTATTTAAAACACTTATTTCCAAAGTGGTCCTCGATGGAAACATAAAATGAGAATAAAACAAAACATCACACAGCATAAAACATAAAATGAGAATAAAACAAAACATCACACAGCATAAAACAGCATGACAACAGCATAAGAACACAGCATAAAAAACACATTAAAACACACAACATGGAAACATAAAGTGAAACAAAACAGAAACACCCTCTCTTTCTTAAGGGTGAGCCATTAGTTCTCCCCATAAATATGACTTCACTTTTGTTTTAAAGAAGGCTTTGTTTTGGCTTTGCTTAACATGCAGAGGCAGATGGTTCCATAAAGAAATCCCAGTATAGAAAAAGGAGCTTCTTTCTGTTTTACTTTTGACAAGAGGAACACTGCATGACATAAAATACTTCCTCTTGTATTATAATCATGTATACTTCTCTCCATATCTCTGTGTCACGCCCTCTACCTCTAGGTAGTGGGCAGTGCCTCTCTCTCTCTCTCCCTCTCTCTCTCTCTCTCTCTCTCTCTCTCTCTCTCTCTCTCTCTCTCTCTCTCTCTCTCTCTCTCTCTCTCTCTCTCTCTCTCTCTCTCTCTCTCTCTCTCTCTCTCTTCTCTCTCTCTCTCCCTCTAATTGGCAGGAGTGGCTTCAGGTGTGCGTTTGTCCGGCTGTTCACAATTACCACACCCCCTGCCTGACCCCCGCTTGCCCTACGACCATTCTCTGCCTTACCCCGTTAATAAATATACTTTATTTTTCTACATCTGTCTCTGGTCTGTGCCTGCGCCTGGGTTCCCTATCTGATCGTAACACTATGTTACAGTTCATATATTCAGGGAGCCGGTTATGAACTATATCAAACATATGGTTGAGTTTTAGTTGTTTTACTCGATCCTCTACAGATAACAGACCAACCTCTCTGGGCCCATAGCCCCATCTGTCACTAGAATTACAGTTACAGTAGGTCCATATATATTTGGACACAGACAGATTTTTTGCTATTTGAGCTGTTTACCAAAACATCTTCAAGTTATATATAATAATATATAATATAATATAATATAATATAATAATAATATATATAATGAATATGGGCTTAAAGTGCAGACTCTCAGCTTTAGGGTAAGGGTATTCACATCCAAATTGAAGGAAGGGTTTAGGAATTACAGCTCTTTAATATGTACAATATTGGACAATTGACTCAAAAGCTGTATCATGGGCCAGTGTGGGCTATTCCTTCATTATTTCTTTATCAATTAAGCAGGTAAAAGGTCTGAGTTGATTCCATGTGTGGCATTTGCATTTGGAAGCGGGTGCTGTATACACACAACATGCAGTCAACAGAGCCCTCAATGCAAGTGAAACAGGCCATCCGTAGGCTGCAAAAACAACCAAAAAAATCTATCAGAGAGATAGCGGGAACATTAGTAGGGGCTAAATTAACTGTTTGGTACATTCTGAGAAAAAAAGAACGCACTGGTGAGCTCAGCACCACAAAAAGGTCTGGACGTCCATGGAAGACAAGAGTGGTGGATGATCACAGGATCCTTTACATGATAAAGAAAAACCCCTTCACAACATCCAGCCAAGTGAAGAACATGTCTCCAGGAGGTAGGCATATCATTATTCAAGTGTACCATAAAGGGAAGACTTCACATGAACAAATACAGAGGGTTCACCACAAGGTGCAAGCCATTCATAAGCCTCAAGAATAGAAAGGCCAGATTAGACTTTGCCAAAAAACATCTAAAAAAACCAACCTTGTTGTGGAAGAGCATTCTTTGGACAGATGAAACTAAGATCAACCTGTACCAGACTGATGGGAAGAAAATAGTATGGAGAAGGCTTGGAACGGCTCATGATCCGACGCATACCACATCATCTGTAAAACACAGTGGAGGCAGTGTGATGACATGGACATGCCTGGCTTCCAATGGCACTGGGTCACTAGTGTTTATTGATGATGTGACAGAAGACAGAAGCAGACGGATGAATTCTGAAGTATTTAGGGATATTCTGTCTGCTCAGGTTCAGACAAATTCAGCAAAGTCGATTGGATGGTGCTTCACAATACAGATGGACAATGACCCAAAACATACTGCATAAGCAACCCAGGAGTTTTTTTTTAAGGCAAACAAGTGGAATATTCTGCAATGGGCGAGTCAATCACCTGATCTTAACCCGATCAAGCATGCATTTCACTTGCTAAAGACAAAACTAAAGGCAGAAAGACCCACAAACAAACAACAACTGAAGACAGCTGCAGTAAAGGCCTGGCAAAGCACACAAAGGAGGAAACCCAGCATTTGGTGATGTCCATGTGTTCCAGACTTCAGGCAGTCATTGCCTGCAAAGGATTAAAAATGAACATTTTATTTATGATTATGTTAATTTGTCCAATTACTTTTGAGCTCCTGAAAATAGGGGACTGTGTATAAAAATGGTTGCAATTCCTAAACGTTTCATACAATATTTTTGTTCAACCCCTTGAATTAAAGCTGAAAGTCTGCACTTCAATTACATCTCTGATATAATGATCTTTCTTGGTCACGTGGCCGGAAATTATATATTGATGACTCAGAGAGAAGGTTGAATCGTAATCATTGTATTAGGCAGATCTGGGTTGCATTCCCATGTACAGATGTTTCCAAGGCAGCATGCTCTGTTAAGTCCAAGCTTCAAGCATGGCTACGACATGGCTGGTGCCGAGCCTGGCTGTGGCATAAAGAGATGCCAAGCAAAGTACTGATGTTTGTTACAGCTTATATACAGTTCTCAGAGAGGAAATAGCTTTTACCTCGTAACTTACAATAGTGACATTAGTTCCCATACATGGCTATTCTGTGTTCATGCTGTTCTGTCTTGCTGACCACTGCAGTGAGGCTCCTATGTCCTTAGAGTTAAACTGGTCTTACTACCCGTGCTCTCTAAATCTGGCCCAGGTCCAATTACAGAAAAGCATGTTGACTAAGAGTGGTCAGTTTATGTCCTGAGAGTGGACACACTTAAAATATGTTTAAGGTTAAACAATGAGTATTGCAATATTTGATAGGCACACAACATTTGCATATAGTCACACAAAAACGCATCATATCAATCTCGATTGTTTCATTCCAAATCCATTGTGGTGGCATACAGAGTCCAAATTATGGAAATTGTGTCACTGTCCAAATACTTCCGGACCTAAATGTATATTTATATTTATATTTGGATGTTGTGTATCTGGTCTATAGTTGTATGTTCACATTCTAATTGGGGTTGTTCATTCAGATGTGTTGTGATATGAGAAACGCCAATATTGTGCATGTTGACGACTACAAAATGCTTGACACAGAATCACATTAATAGTCCTAGCCTACATTGCTCTATAATAACGTGTCCACGCCAAATACTGCATGTATTAACATAAAGGATTCTATACATATAAAAGGATGACCATTGTAAAACCATCATCAATATGCTGCTCTAGCTATTGTGTTTTCTGAGTCCAAATCCCCCCTATACACATACTTCTCACATATCAAAATATGCACATTATGTGCATTGGTGGTGAGCTATTAAAAGTATTGTTGTCCTGTGAACAACTAGACCGGTGTCTGCTACTCTTTTTTGCAGCTCTTTTGCAGTGATGTATGGGTTCTTCTGAGCATTTCTCACCAGATCTCGGGCCATTCTATCTGAAATGTTTCTTGGTCTTCTAGATCTTGCCTTGACTTCAATTGTTCCATTTATTCAGCACTTTCTGATGATGTTTCTGACAGTGGAAATGGGTAGTTTGAAACGTTGCGAGTTTTTTGTAGCCTTCTCCTTGACGGTGGAAGTGAACTATCTTGATTCTGACATCCTTGGACAACTGTTTAGAGGAACCCATGGTGTTTAACACCAGACACAACAGCCACCGCAGTCGGATACTTTAGAAGGCATGGAGTTACTTCAGAATATACAGTATATTTCAACCCTGGAATTATGTTCACCTGACTCATTGAAGCCCTAACAAGTAAATCACCTTGGTCTGGGCCCTAGTAATCATCTTCTCAAAAGGTAACAAAGAATAATACAAAAGGGTTCCCAAACTTAAGCAAAATATCAAAATCAGCATTTAGTGTTCAGGTTTGCTTTCAATCACTTGGAGATTAATTGTAATTTAGCGTGTGTGCAACATTTCTGTATGGGGCCCGTGACCTTAACAGCTGCATGAGTCTGAAGACCTTCTCTAGACTGGGCTCACTGCAATGCCTTATCTCTAATCTTGAGATCATCTAGAGTCAAGAAAGCCATTATGAGACTGAAATATCAGAAACATCTGAAACATAGGCAAAATCTTATGGTGTGTTCTCACTAGAACATTTGCTTCACTTGGAATCAGAGTTTAGGATAAAATTCGCTTTGCTCTGCGTCGTTTGGAGCTGTGAGAACGCGCATTCGAAGTCGCTCCCGGAGCAAACAACCAACGCATGCTCCGCTTGGTTTCGCTCCGGTTAGAAACGACGCGTCGAGGCTGTTCATAGGAAAACAACAGCGCATGCGTGTTGATCTGGATAAGAGCGGGACGAACGGGCAATTTTAAATTTTTCGGACCAATCAACTACCACGTCTGTTGCTACGATTGCGTATGTTACTTCGTTTACATAAAGGGCCGTGAGAACGCAAATCAGAGAAATAATGTATGCAACAGTGTTGCAATCTCATCCACTTGCTCTGGCTTATGATTCAGACTTTCATGTGAGAACATGACCGTAGACTTACAAAAAACAGCTTCTAACATAATGAAAAAACAAAGAAAGCACTGGTCAGCTCAGCTCAGCAATCGCAGATGGGCTGGTAGGCCGAGAAAGACTTCTACAGGGGACAACAGAAAAATGCTCACCATAATCAAGAAAGAAATCAAAACAACTGTCTCACAGATCAGGAAAACACTCTCCAGGAGGTAGGCATGAATGTTTCAGAGGTCTACCATCTGCAGAATACATTACCAGCCAAACTACAGAGGTCTGGAGAATAAAGGGTTAATCTGCAGGATCAGACTTACAGCATACCGCCTCAACTGTGAAACATGGTGGAGAGGGTGGAATGGTTGTGTGTGTGTGTGTGTATGTGTGTGTGTGTGTATGTGTGTGTGTATGTGTGTGTGTGTGTGTGTGTGTGTGTGTGTGTGTGTGTGTGTGTGTGTGTGTGTGCGCGTGTGTGTGTGTGTGTGGACTTGACTCACAAGTTTTGCAGATGTGAAGCACGTCGTTTGGAGGTATACTGCTCTCTCTCCAAACATCAAGTAGCAGAGGCCGCAAACAGACATAACCCAGAGGATCTCCATCCTGGGATGGACATGCCATAAATAATGTAACCAGTGGGAGATTTTATCATGACAAGAGTGGGAGCCATGACACATTTATTGTATAGTTGGAAGATAGGTCAGCTACAGTTAGTGCCCAGCTGCTACAAGAACATAACGTTTGTCATACTGACACATTTGGTTGAAAAATGTCAACCCCTCAGAGGCTCACCGTCACTCTCCACTTTTAAATCCCACCTGTTCCCCCATGCATACAACCTCCCCTACACCTAACCCTGCCCCCCCCTGGACATTGCTGTGTTAATTGTTCCCTGTGCCTGTTCGTTAACTCTGTGTTCTATGTGCTCATGTTATCTGTTGCTTGTTGTTTCTGTGTTTTGTTGTTTTCTGTTCAACAGGCTGTCTCTTTTAACTTGACAGTTGTAAATGCTTTAATATTAACAATGGCTTTTTACATTTTTATTATATAGTGCCTTTATCCAAAGCGCTTTACAACGGCCTCTCATTCACACACCAATGGCGGCAAGCTACCATGCAAGGTGCCGGCCGGCTCACTGGGAGCAATTTGGGGTTCAGTGTCTTGCCCAAGGACACTTCGACATGTGGCCAGCCGGGGCTCGAACCGCCGATCTGCCAACCTTGCGATCATTAGACGGCGGCTCTACCTCCTGAGACACAGCCTCTACCTCCTGAGACACAGCCTCTACCTCCTGAGACACAGCCACGCATTTTGAACTAGGCCCTTTGCCGCGGTCTCTCTGAAAATACTTTTGGTTGTATTTCTTTCCATGAGACTTCAGATGAAAGAATTAGAATACAGTTACTGTTAACTACCTTACAACTAAACCTTATTTTGATATTTATAAAAAACAACATTTCAAGTGGATCAGAATGAAATCAGATGAGACAATTGGATCACATGTCTATCACAGATTTCTTGTAATTAATTAATTATTTAAATATTTATGTATTTACATATTATGTTACATCACATAGCATGGCCCTCCAGAGTTTCCAGAGGGGAGACATTTGGGTTTAATTCTGAAGCCTGGTACGCACATAAAGATTTTCTAAATCTTGACTGATCTTTTATCTGAGAGAGACCCCACACATGAAGATAAAAAATCACGGATTGAACAGTTTTGATCGTATTGTGTGTGGTGTGCTCCGATATTCCCAATACAGCACACCACATACATAAAGATCTGTCCTATGACAGTCTAGAGTCTCGTCCCCCAAGCCAGAAATCTCGCGTGATCAGGGTAGTAGTACCCGTTCAGAGAGGAGGCTGTGAGAGGAGGCTGTGAGAGGAGGCTGTGAGAGGAGGGGTAAGAGAGGAGGCTGTGAGAGGAGGCTGTGAGAGGAGGGGGAAGAGAGGAGGCTGTGAGAGGAGGCTGTGAGAGGAGGGGTAAGAGAGGAGGCTGTGAGAGGAGGCTGTGAGAGGAGGGGGAAGAGAGGAGGCTGTGAGAGGAGGCTGTGAGAGGAGGGGTGAGAGAGGAGGCTGTGAGAGGAGGGGTGAGAGAGGAGGCTGTGAGAGGAGGTTGTGAGAGGAGGCTGTGAGAGGAGGGGTAAGAGAGGAGGCTGTGAGAGGTGTGAGAGGCTGTGAGAGGCTGTTTCCTCTCTGCAGTAGGGCTGCCCATTCATAGGTTGCTCTTCCTGTTTGTGAAACAGATGTGAACCTTTACTGGGGAGTCCTGGTCCAGAGGAACAGACTTCTGTAACATTAACACACGATCAAAGGTAAAGGATTTTACCTAAGGGGCGCTTAGGTGGCGTAGCAGGTTAAGCGTCGACCACGTAACCGCAGGGTTCCCGGTTCGGTTCCGGCTGCGGACATATCCTGCATGTCATCCCTCCTCCTATCCTGCATATCCATTGCATGTCATCCCTTCTCTCTCTCACCCATCCTTCCTGTCTAAATCTCTACTGTGTCTGTCAATAAAAGGAAAAATATGAGTGGGACTGTCCCACTCAGGGGAAAAAAGGTAAAGGATTTCTAAAGGTTTCAGTAAAACATTGTCATTTTTGACACTGTTTATTCCTCCAGGCCACTCTTGCCGTTAGTTACCACCAGTTTAAAAGCAAAGGATTTCCCCATGCTCCTGAAGTAGGAGTCGATGAGGTTAACAGTACAGTAACATGCAGATATCCCATGCCAGAGTGTTTTGTGTGTTTTCATGTGTTTAACACTTGAACAGCTGTGCCTATTTTACCTACTGTAAGAGCCGCCTCGGGGGTCAAATGACCATAGTCTTTATAATGGGAATCTGCTACTTACACACAAAGACCACCAGTTGGCGCGCATGTAAATTAGCCTGCCTCCTACACAGAAAAACTGCAATATAGCTTTATACTAGCTTATCCTGATGTGATTTTGGTAGGACGTGCATATCTAGGAAAAGACATGAACTCAGTCACCCTCAGAAAGGAGGGTCCTGAAATTTGATCGAGTGCGAAGATATACATTTTGTTTTCACTCAACATGGTCCCCATGACCCCACGGCTGTGTTAAAGGAGTTCAAAGTCAAACAATCCACGGCATCCTGTCTCCTGGACCTCCTCCCCCTCCTCCTCCTCCCCCTCCTCCTCCTCCTCCTCCACCTCCTCCTGGACCTCCTCCCCCTCCTCCTCCTCCTCCTCCTGGACCTCCTCCAGGAAACAGACAGATCGTCTTCAAAGCCTCTGGAATCCCGTCCAAACAAACCTACCAGAGCTTCTGGCTCAGTCTCGTTCAGTTGCCCTGGGAAGAGAGAGGTGCAAAGAGGCCACGTCCCTGAACTACCCCGTCCGCTTCCGTATGGATTTTAAATGACTTTTGATTGTTTTTAAAGCACTTAACGGGCAGGCACCCCCGTACTTGGCTGACTGTCCAGAACCCTTAGGTCAGCTGACCAACTGCTGCTGGAGGTCCCTAGAACTAGACTTAAAACGAGGGGGGATAGAGCCTCGTCTAAAGCAGCACCTAGGCTCTGTAATAGCCTCCCCCTCCACGTCAGATCTGCCCAGAGCGTCGAGGCTTTTAAAACCTTAGCTAAAACGTCCCTCTTCTCCGTGGCCTTTGACCTGAGGTGAGCCTGCCTCCCGACAACTGCACTTTTTGTACTTTTGATTTCTGCACCTGTATTTTGTATTGTACCTTTGCATCCAATTAGATACAGAGGGGCGCAAACAAGCAAACATGTCACATTTCATGACATTTTAAAGCAAGATGAATTTCTAGTTTCAAAAGAATAAAACAAGGAAAAAGGCCTTGGTGCAAAACACCTCTAGCTCAGAAATATTCTTCGGCCTTCTTGCATGCACGGCATGTTTGAGGTCTCTCCACAGATTTGAATATTCAAGTATACAAAAGCAGTTATTTGAAGTTATTTTTTCTGAGCAGGGCAGTCACACTCATATTTTTCATTTTATTGGACAGATTTAGTGAAGACAGACAGGAAGGTAAGGAGAGAGAGGGCATGTCAGCAGGGCATGGGCCAGACTCAAACCCATGCCTACATGGGCACATGTGTGCACTGTAAACCACGGTGCTAGACCACTAGACCACCCCAGACCACAGCTTCAACCTTTCTTCTCCAAACATACCTTCTTGGCTGTGGCCAAAAAGTTCAATTTTGGTTTGGTCAGTCCAAAGTACATTGTTCCAACAGGCTTCAGGTTTCTCAAGGTTTTCTTTTGCATACTTCAGACGTCTCATCATTGCTAGCCTTGGTACTCCAGAGAAAGCAAGCTTGTCTAATCATCATTAAAACGTTATCTCCGTCATGCAGGAAAACTTACAAATATGCAATTCATTTCTGAAGCAGGTAGTTACGGTCTGCATAGTTTTATTTGAGTGATTAGTCATTCCCTTTTCCTTATAGCCAGTTTTGTAAAAACGTGATGTTTAAAAGTGGATGATTATTTCGGCATGTCGCAGTGTGTTTTCCCCGTTACAATAAACATTTTGATCAATCCATTTTGATTGGGAAATAAGAAGCCGTATAAACACACACTAGAAGAGGCAGTGTGTGTGTGTGTGTGTGTGTGTGTGTGTGTGTGTGTGTGTGTGTGTGTGTGTGCGTGCGTGCGTGCGTGTGTGTGTGTGTGTGTGCGTGCGTGCGTGCGTGCGTGTGTGTGTGTGTGTGTGTGTGTGTGCGTGCGTGCGTGCGTGCGTGTGTGTGTGTGTGTGTGTGTGTGTGTGTGTGTGTGTGTGTGTGTGTGTGTGCGTGCCTGCGTTCGTCCCATGAACATAATATGTGATTATGGATGGCGGCGATGTGGGAATAGTGCGCGTGGGTGGGGGTCAGTACTGTAGGCTACATTGTACATTGCATGGGGATATGCAATATTAATATGTTGATGTTATAGCCTATAGGATTGGTCTTAAAAACAACTGAATGTGTGCTGCATTAGTTGAGTAGGCCCACCTAGCGTTGACACAACAACAACGTTACAAAAAGAGAAGTTTTACTCTTAAACTCCTACAATGACGTAATGCTTGGCCAAAGGGACTGAGACATTACAACGTCTGGCTCCACCGTGTGGTCGTTTAGCAGTATGACAGGCGTCATCGTTTGACATTCTTTTGCGCATGCGTTGTCTTGTCAGATGGCTTGTGCTAAGCTAGCTAGCTAATAGCATTATGTACCATAGCCTGCTGCTAGCTTAGTTAGCTTCGCCCATTTTCTTTCACGTCCATGGCGGAGATGGAGGACGGAGATGAACCAGGGGTAGTTCACTCTCACAGCTCCTCTCACACCGGGTCTAATAAACACTCCGGAGGGGACAAGATGTTCTCTCTGAAGAAGTGGAACGCGGTGGCCATGTGGAGCTGGGACGTGGAGTGCGACACGTGTGCGATCTGTAGGGTTCAGGTGATGGGTGAGTTCCTATGACTGGCTATCAGCTAGCTAAGCTAACTAGCTGTATAGTCAAGGGCTGTGTTCGGAATGGCATACTAGCATACTACTCATACTAGATATGACGTAGATTTTGAGTATGCAGTGCGTTCACACTGTAGATTATGTGACATTTGAGTATGCGAGAAATGTATACTAGATTTTCGGTCGGCTGGTATTGGCATACTTATTATGAATTTAGTAGGCAGTATGCAGTATATACTCATTGAGTATGCTAGTATGCAGTATGCTAGTATGCCATTTCGAACACAGCCAAAGAATCTTCAATGCATTTCTACTTGTTGTTAGCTGCTAGCTACTCCTAGCTAGCTGTGTTAAATTTAGCTATCTCTAGCATGCTGACTGATGCAGTCAGATCAGATGTTTAGCTGTGCTAGTACTAGGGTCGCCATAGATTAAGTTTCCTGTTGTTAATCAACTAATCCCACTGTGTTGTCCTCTGTCCCTCTCCGTCCAGATGCATGTCTGCGCTGCCAGGCTGAGAACAAACAGGAGGACTGTGTCGGTATGCTGCTTCCTCTGCTGTCACTGACACTGTCTCACTCACATTATCATAATATCATAATAATAATCATGTTGAGATTACATTTAACCAGCTTCAAGCAGACTTGACGAAACGTCAAGGCTGCTTGAAGCTGGTTGAATGTCAAGGCTGCTTGAAGCTGGTTGAATGTCATCTCAACACCTGCGTTTGACAGTTCATGTGATTAAATGATTGCACTTGTGTATTTGCATAACATAACACTATAAGTTGTCTTATATGCTTCTTTCCTTGTGTGCCCCCCCTCTCCCTTCTCTTTGTTCCAGTGGTGTGGGGGGAGTGCAACCACTCTTTCCATAACTGCTGCATGTCTCTGTGGGTGAAGCAGAACAACCGCTGTCCACTGTGCCAGCAGGACTGGGTCGTGCAGAGAATTGGCAAATGAGGTCCTCCTAGTGTCCCCCTGTCCCACACTCCCATCGCCGCCAGTGTGTGACCCCGAGACAGGACTGAATGCTGAAACCTACGTGTGCACGTTGTCATTCCTTGGATATTAAAATGTGTATTATCTAGGGGTGCAACGGTTCGGTATGGACCTCGTTTTGGGGGGGTCACAGGTTGCATAAGGAGCAAATAAATGCTACTATTTATATACAAACTGTTACTTTAATTTATTTTCCTTATACTTATGGAACCTAAACATTCAGACTCATTCCAGAATATGACTGGTATATTATATATACATAAGACCTCTGACTTTCAGTGGAGCGCAGCATAAACCGAAAGACCGACTAGTGTGTATTGAACCGTGGATGGCGAACCGTACGGTTCAATATAAAACTGAGAACCGTTGCACCCCTGGTATTGTCCAAGATGTTTTGTGAGTTATTGCAATATGAATTGTCATTAGAATAAAATATGGTGGTCTAGCACCGCAGTCTACATTACTACAGCGCCGCACATGGCAGCTATGGTTTTACAGTTTGTTGTGTTCTGTCTGCACTGCTGTTTGCATTGCATTTAGAAATGCTCTTACTGTAACGCCGAATCAAATTCCTATATGTGTATGCTTAATGTGTATGCATAAATGGCAATAAACGTTATCTCCATCTCCATTATGTCGCCATGGGTTCGAATCCGGCCCATGCCCTGCTGACATACCCTCTTCTCCTTACTTTTCGATCTATCTTCACTATCTCTATACAATAAAATAAAAAATATGAGTGGGACTGCCCCACTCAGAAAAGAATCACCTTTTTTAAAAAGAAATGCATGTTTTATTGTTTTTAGGCTCTATATTCCAAAAGTGTTGAATTTGAAATCAAACCGTTACTATGAGGTTGAAGTACAGATTCTTAGCATATTTGTTATGGTATGTGTATACATATTGGTTTCATCATTTAGAAATGACAACAGTTTTTTATACATGTTATACATTTATTTCAAGGCAGCAAAAGTAATAAGACATGCATATAATGTCCAAATGAATCGCTCATGTTTAGTATTTGGTCTACAATCCTTTTCATGAAATAACTGCCTGAAGTCTGTGACCCATTGACCCGATCGGACACTGGGTATATTCTCTGTTGATGCTCTGCCAAGCCTCTACTGCAGCTATCTTCAGTGGGTTGACTTGGCCAGTCAAGGACTTTTCATATTTTGGTCCTGAAAAACGACATAGTTGCTACATAGTATATTATAATATTCTGGTGGCCGGTGAAACTAAACTAAAGCTTTTGGGCAATGCAGATCAGTGATAACTACACCTCGTTCCAAATTATTATGCAAATTAGATTTTTCTCAGATTTTCCTAAATAGTCGATGCAAATGACAATCAGTATAATTTTCAAGTCATCAACCGTTAGAGTATAATTACAATTTTATTGAACAAACCTCCCAATGATAACAGTATTATTTTTTTTTAAATAAAAAACTCAAAATGCACTGTTCCAAATTATTATGCACAACAGTTTCAAAACATTTTATAGGTTGTAAAGAACTAAAAATGGTAATTTGATGAATTTAGGGTTAGGAGGTCATATTTACTGAAATCAAAAGCTATTTCAAACAAAAACATCTTAACAGGTCAAGTTACATGTTAGCATAGGACCCCTTCTTTGATCACCTTCACAATTCTTGCATCCATTGAACTTGAGTTTTTGGACAGTTTTTGCTTGAATTTCTTTGCAGGATGCCAGAATAGCCTCCCAGAGCTGCTGTTTTGATGTGAACTGCCTCCCACCCTCATATATATTTTGCTTGAGGATGCTCCAAAGGTTCTCAATAGGGTTGAGGTCAGGGGAAGATGGGGGCCACACCATGAGTTTCTCTCCTTTTATGCCTATAGCAGCCAATGACACAGAGGTATTCTTTGCAGCATGACAGTGGGCTCAGAAATACATGAAGACTAATTTCCAAACAGTCTTGTTTACTGATGATGAGTGCCGTGCAACCCTGGATGGTCCAGATGGATGGAGTAGTGGATGGTTGGTGGATGGCCACCATGTCCCAACAAGGCTGCGACGTCAGCAAGGAGGTGGCGGAGTCATGTTTTGGGCCGGAATCATGGGGAGAGAGCTGGTAGGCCCTTTTAAGGTCCCTGAAGGTGTGAAAATGACCTCGGCAAAGTATGTAGAGTTTCTGACTGACCACTTTCTTCCGTGGTACAAAAAGAAGAACCGTGCCTTCCGTAGCAAAATCATCTTCATGCATGACAATGCACCATGTCATGATGCAAAGAAATCCTAGCACCAGGGGAGCCCCCCCCCCTCCCAAATTTCGTTGTTTGGTACCTGTACTATATCAATGACAATGACAATAAAGACCATTCATTCATTCATTCATCTCATCCACCGCCAAGTCCTTTCCCATTATTCTCACGTCTTTTATCATAAATCCGTCAGTGAGCTTGTCCTTCCCTCTCCTCGATGCCAGCGTGATCTCATATGTTCGGTCTCCTTTATCCCGACAGCCCTCCACATTTCCACACACCTCCTGTATTCCTCGTAACATTTCCATCATAGTGATATTGCTTCCCTGCTCCAGTCGCACTTCCACCGTTAAACTTGCGAGGTACCGTTTGTCCGTGTTGTTTTCATCGTCGTCCATTCCGTTCGCTGTGTTCGTTGCCATGTCGTCCGTCATCAGCACGAAGCTGTCGGGGTACTCAAAACCCAAAACTCACTTAAATATAGATGGTATGAATGTTCGATTGTTGTTTGCAAAACTCGTTCAAACTATTCTCAGTCTCTCTCTCTCGTTCACTTCCGCTCATGCGCATAGACGGCAGCTCTACCTCCTGCGCCACAGCCCCCCCATGGACCAGATGAGATGTCCATGTGCTTTCATTGGAGGAGAAGATCCTTCAAGGCGTTTTGAGAAGTAAGTGAGTGGAGGATGGAGGAGAGGACGCGAGGAAGCAAGTTTCTTACAGTTGAGAAAGGGCGGTTGTTAAGTCGTGACGTGTTTCCGGGTCCAAAGTTGGCTGAGGCGCTCTCTTCGAAATGCCTCAGTAATGATAATAATTAATTATATTTGTATAGCGCTTTTCCGAGGCTCAAAGACCCTGACAATATGGGGGAAACGGGAAAGTGCTGTGTCCCTTGTTGTATGAATAGATCCGAGTCTAAAAAACAATTGAACTGTCATTCTACCGCTGTAGTACACTGGTACTCTGGTGCGGGGAATTTCTGGTTTGGACCCGGAAATTGCTAAACGTCACGTTTGACGTCAGACTTAACAACCGAATAGTAATGAGCTGCCTAAGGAGCAGCACTTTGACCACAAGATGTCACCAGACGTCCATGAGCTTTCCTTATTTCACAAATCCACTCAAAATAGTGAAAATACCACCACTCATCTGTGATCATACTTAGCTGAGGTGCTGGAGCTGAAGAGTATCAAATAGAGTGCAAAAAAGCAGCATCCGCACACTCAAAACTGCAAAAACGTTGTTTATTGAGAGCTTTCAGTCATAGACCTTCTTCAGACATCAGGCAACAACATATATTGTTCTATCTATCCACTACATTATGATCTGGATGGAATAACAACTTAAAATCCTATATACTTGACTTTTTATTTGTTTTTTTATTTTGGTAATGTTCAGTTTTGAGATGTTGATGCTGATTCAGGCCAATGTGAGTGAAACTTTATCAATATATTCAATAATAATAATAATAACTTTATCAATATATTCAATAATAATAATAATAACTTTATCAATATATTCAATAATAAAAATAATAACTTTATCAATATATTCAATGACTCCTCCAGTTTGTGGTTTAATGCCCTGTCAAGGTAATGAACATTAAGCGGCTGTGGCGCAGGAGGTAGCGCCAGTGTCTAATGATCGCAAGATCCTAACCCGTCGGCAGATCGGCGGTTCGAGCCCCGGTTGGCCACATGTCGAAGTGTTCTTGGGCAAGACACTGAACCCATCAGTTCAACACAAGTTCATATAAAAAGGGATCTGATCATGCTCATGTCTTGTAAATACAAGCATGGATTGAGTGTCAGTGTCATTTATTATTATTTTTCACCTAGCCTTACATTATGAAGTGTGTGCTGTGCACCATGATGCACCCTATTCATTGAGTTCAATAATAAAAAAAGACTAATCCCACCCTTGATTGAGGATTGGGCACACCTGTGCTCAATCAGGCCATCACCATGGCAATTGGCAGGAGGAAGGACAATCACCTGGGAGAGAACACAATAAACAAACAAAACACACAGGACCCCACACTACGGACGGAACAAGAGCCATATGCTCACTGTCCTTTGATGGCTAAGTTATCATCATGCTGCCATACAGTGAAGATGTCATACATACGTAAGTATGTATATATATATATATATATATATATATATATATATATATATATATATACGTATGTATGACATCTTCACTGTATGGCAGCATGATGATAAATTAGCCATCAAAAGACAGTGAGCATTATATATATATACTTCTATACATCTACCTTTTCACCAAGCTTGTCCTTGTCAGTGTTTCATGTGGATTTGCAGTTGTAACAAGGCACAGTAACATACGCAGTGTTAGTTCCTACCAGAGGCCACCTAGCGAGACTGACAAGTGATCCTGTCCATCGGTGTCATTAGATTAGAGTACCGTAGGTAGGGCCAGTTGGAAATCTAAGATGCAATTTGATCATCATCATTACACATAACGGCAAACGAGGGAGTCATCTGTGGACAATGTGACAACTAAATAAACTAAATAAACCTGCCATAAGGCCTCATGGAACATGTTTTTACCAGGCGCCGACACGCTTCTGGCAAGGTTTCGTCCCTGGGGATTTCCAGTAAGAAGCACGACTGTGTCTTACCAATTTGCTCTTGCACACAAACTCACAAACACATACAGTGGGGTGCAAAAATTGACATTGGGCACCCCTGGTTTAAATGTCTGTTACAATTCATCTTCAAGTGATTGAAAGCAAACCTGAACACTCAATGCTATGAAGTTAAACATGACACCTTTCTGCACATTTTAAAGCAAGGTTTCTTTTTTAAGTTGTACGTTTCTTTTTAATGTTTTTAAATGATAAAAAAAGGAAAAGGGCCCTGTACAAAGGTTTGGGAACCCTTTTGGATTATTCTTTGTTACCTTTTGAGGAGATGATTACTAAGGCCCAGACCAAGGTGATTTACTCGTTAGGGCTTCAATGAGTAGGGGGAATATAATTCCAGGGTTGAACTATATATTCTGAAGTAACTCCATGCCTAAAGTATCCGACTGCGTGGCTGTTGTGTCTGGTGTTAAAAACCATGGGTTCCTCTAAACAGAGTCCAAGGATCTCAGAATCAAGATAGTTCAAGGCAAGATCTGGAAGACCAAGAAAAATTTCAGATAGAATGGCGCGAGATCTGGTGAGAAATGCTCAGAAGAACCCACACATCACCTCAAAAGAGCTGCAAAAAAGAGTAGCAGACACCGGTCTAGTTGTTCACAGGACAACAATACAGCGTACCTTAAACAACAAAGACCTACATGGCAGAGTTGCCAGAAAGAAGCCTTTCCTACGACCTCAACACAAAATTAAGCGCCTGAAGTAGGCAAAAGAAAACCTTGAGAAACCTGAAGCCTATTGGAACATTGTGCTTTGGACTGATGAAACCAAAATTTTACTTTTTCAACTTTTCCAGAAATTGAAGTTGAAGGGAGGTTGGGTATTCCAGCAAGACAATGATCCGAAGCATACCTCAAAATCAACCATGAAGTACCTCCAAGAAAGACGGATGAAGGTTTTGGAATGGCCATCACAGTCCCCAGACCTGAATATTATTGAAAATCTGTGGAGAGATCTCAAACATGCATGCAAGAAGGCCGAAGAATAGTTCTGCGGATTCAGACAAGTCAGCCGTTGTGGAGCCTATGTCTAAGAGGTCAAAGCTGGACAGGGTGTAATCTGGGATCTGTCGTTTGTTACATGCTCTGGATTTAAGTGTGCCACGTTTGTGGCACACTTCAGCTCTCTTCTGGAGTGTCTTCATCTTGTGTGATACCACACTTTGTGTGTATGTGAGAGAGAGAGAGAGAGAGAGAGAGAGAGAGAGAGAGAGAGAGAGAGAGAGAGAGAGAGAGAACATTTGTTGTTCACGAGTCCTCATTGCGGTTCACCATTGCAGGGAGTCCAATTACATCAGCATTTAGTAAAGGTGAAACATGGGTAAACAGTAGAGACAGATATGCTATTGTCTGCCCAGTGGCTAGTAAAAGCCAAACATGTGGGTTAGGGTTAGGGGAGGAGGACAGTTGGTCATGTTTACTCTACCACTGAGGGAGTGTTTACATTTTTTTAAGCGTCATTGCTTGAATTCTTAACATTTCCACAAATAACTGAATTCCTACGGGCGGTCCAACAGAAACATCAGCCTCTCTGTTAGCCTCAGCTTCCCCTCCGAGACCCAGTGTGCCGTAACCATGGAGACAGACCTGTCTGTCCTCTGCCAGGGTCTAGAGGCAAACCAGGCCTAACAGACAGACAGACAGGCAGACAGACAGACAGACAGGCAGACAGACAGACAAACTGACAGACAGACAGGCAGGCAGACAGAGAGGCAGGCAGTCAGTCAAACAGACAGACAGACAGGCAGACAGACAGACAGACAGACAGACAGGCAGTCAGTCAAACAGACAGACAGACAGACAGACAGACAGTCAAACAAACAGACAGACAGGCAGGCAGGCAGACAGACAGACAGACAGTCAGTCAAACAGACAGACAGACAGGCAGACAGACAGACAGGCAGGCAGACAGACAGACAGACAGGCAGTCAGTCAGTCAAACAGACAGACAGACAGACAGTCAGTCAAACAGACAGACAGACAGACAGACAGTCAGTCAAACAGACAGACAGACAGAGAGACAGACAGACAGGCAGGCAGGCAGACAGACAGTCAGTCAAACAGACAGACCGACAGACAGAGAGAGAGGCAGACAGGCAGACAGACAGACAGACAGACAGATTGCTGCTTCCTCACTCTAACACCTCTGTCTCTTGCTGTACAACACAAGACGTCTCATGTCTCACTGAATCCCACGGCAGCAGAGTTGATCTGAAGTCTTCTTACAGTATCCTGATGTCTGAGTCTACTTTAGTAGAATGCTTACTGCCGTGCTGCACCTATAGAGTGTGTGGTGTAGAGGAGCAGCACATCAAAAGAGAGAGAGAGGAAGTATAATGACACAGACACTGGACTGACCAAACAACGTTTTATGACATATACTCCCTTTTCCTGAGCTTTAAGCACTGGTAGAGCACATGTGGCAATGTACTTAAACTACAACATGCTGCCTCTGGGAGTACTAGCGGAGCATTCTTTGGCAGTTAAGTGTGTCTGTGTGTGTGTGTGTGTGTGTGTGTGTGTGTGTGTGTGTGTGTGTGTGTGTGTGTGTCTGTGTGTATGTGTCTGTGTCTGTGTCTGTGTCTGTGTCTGTGTCTGTGTGTGTGTGTCTGTGTGTATGTGTCTGTGTCTGTGTCTGTGTCTGTGTCTGTGTCTGTGTCTGTGTGTGTGTGTGTGTGTGTGTGTGTGTGTGTGTGTGTGTGTGTGTGTGTGTGTGTAGCTTGGAGGCAGGTAAGATTCCTCAGTGTGGGATCTGTTCGACATAACCAAAACAGACTTATAATATATATAATATATACAGTACTTATAATATAAGACAGTAGTAATATAATATATAATATAAGATATAATATAAGACAGTAGTAATATAATATATAATATAAGACAAGACAGTAGTAATATAATACATAATATAAGGCATCAGCCTTCTCAGAGTGTATCCAGTTTTAATTTAATTACGTGGTACTTATTGCATTCTTCGTTGCCTCTGTAATATGACTGATGGTTGGCACAGCAAGCAGTGTGGAGTAGCCAACACTGTGTGTGTGTGTGTGTGTGTGTGTGTGTGTGTGTGTGTGCGTGCGCTCTCACCTGTCTCGCTCTCAGTTAAGTGTACACTGTATCGTTTCATTTAAATCCCAGACAAGTCAAACATGTGAATGTCCCAATCTAAAATGTAAAGAATGAGTTCAAAAACCCTTATAGAAAACAACAGACAACCTTCAGTTCAGACACATGGAATGGTAAATGGACTGCACTTATATAGCCTTTATCCAAAGCGCTTTACAACGGCCTCTCATTCATACATTCACACACACATTCACACACCAATGGCGGCAAGCTGCCATGCAAGGCGCCGGCCCGCTCACTGGGAGGAATTTGGGGTTCAGTGTCTTGCCCAAGGACACTTCGACATGTGGCCAGCTGGGGCTCGAACTGCCGTTCTGCCAGCTGTCTACCGGCTGTCTGTTTTACTTTCATTTTCGTTGTACGCATGCGGGTCACACACACATACTCAGACACACACATACTCAGACACACACACTCAGACACACACATAGTCAAACACACACATACTCAAATACACACATACTCAGACACACACATAGTCAAACACACACATACTCAAACACACACATACTCAAACACACACATACTCAAACACACACATGCCTTCTTGTAAAAACCTACACACCACACAGTTGTTGCTGGCCTTGGCCTGTTGACCCCCTACCTATGTTTCTATTCCAGCATGCGTACACGTGCACTTTCCCACTGTACTTCTTTTCAAGTAACTTACACACACTTTTAATCACTTTTAATCACTTTTAGACTCTTTCAATCACTTTTAGACACTTTTAATCACTTTTAGGCGCTTTGAATGACTTTTAGACACTTTTAATCTTGAGGACCTTCTCAAAGCCTTGTTGCTCTGGCCACATGCTTTATGTCTACCTGTTATCACATAATAGGTCTACACTGGGATCGCTATCCATAACACAGTCCTTTCAACACAATATCCCAGGCGTCGGTGCAACAACAAAGATATTTTGAGTTTCCTTGGCTGAGAAGAGTGGAATACAAGGTGTACAGCATGGTTCAACACACACACACACACACACACACACACACACATATGCTGCCCGGCCCCTCTGAAAGGAGCCCTTTGATGGTGCAGCTCTCCCTCCTCATTTGTCGTTTAGGTTGGCATGGGTAGGTCCTCTCCCACGTGCCCCCCCCCACCCCGGCCCCCCACTGAAAGATTCATGGAGCCGCCTGCCGCCAGTCAAACTGCTATCACCTGTTGCCTCTGGCAGACTGAGGGGAGGCGATTAGCACCCCTCGTTGACAATATGCTCTTTGTCCCTGTCATTTTCGCACTCTCTCTCCTAGGCCCTCTCACTCTCTCTCCTACGCCCTCTCACTCTCTCTCCTAGGCCATCTCACTCTCTCTCCTATGCCCTCTCACTCTCTCTCCTATGCCATCTCACACTCTCTCCTAGGCCCCATCTCACTCTCTCTCCTAGGCCATCTCACACTCTCTCCTAGGCCACCTCACTGTTGCACTCTTGTCCTTCATTGCTCTCCTCCCTCTGTTTCTCTGTCCTTTCCTAACGCCCTTGTGGCCCTGTGTGCTGAGCGTGGAACATGTTGAGCATTTGATCCCAGGTCATCATCTTGGGAATCCCATACAAACACACTTTGTGACGGGGTTGCGCATGGGGCTGCAGAGGTAACGTCCGTCCAGCCAATTATGTTGGCCAGACTACTGATTTTAATTCGAGGTACAATCATATCAATATTTTAGAAGTTGGACGCTTTAAACGTTAGTATTAATGAATGTCCATAGATTAACACTTAATCAGCCGTGAGTGAGTAATTTTATTTTGTATATCTTTGCACTCGATCACATTTCAGGACCCTCCTTTCATGACTTTTCCTAGATATGTGCGTTCTACCACCCAGTATCTTTACATTTTCAAAATCACATCAGGATAAGCTAGTATAAAGATATTTTGCAGTTTTTCTGTGTAGGAGGGGGGCTGAGGGGGGGGGGTGAGACAGGACAGGCCTCTGTGGCTGAGGGGGGGTGAGAGAGGCCAGTGTCCCTGGTGGCTAGACAGAGCACGGAGGCTGAGAGCCGATGTGACATTTCCACTGATAGGGTTCACCACCACACAGCTGCATGAAGTGGCCTTTATTGGTCAAGGGAAGAACTCCCAAAGACTCCTGGGTACTAAGATAGGCTCCTCCTCTATGCATGCCGACCATAGTGGAAGCCTTTGAGGGGACGGCTGCAGTGCAGTAAGGAGTGACTCGACTGGGTTCAGTAACGACCAGAATCAGTTTCCATCAGCAAGGTTGTTTTGTGGGACTGTATGCGTTTATGATTCCCACAATATATACAGTTGCAAGAAAAAGTATGTGAACCCTTTGGAATTACCTGGATTTCTGCATGAATTGGTCATACAATGTGTTCTGATCTTCATCTAAGTCACAACAATAGACAAACACAGTCTGCTTAAACTAATACCACACAAACAATTCTATGTTTTCATGAAACCATGTGTTGGAGCCAAAAAGCTTTATATTATTATTTATGAAAAACCTTTCTTGAATGGTACTTTGAAAGTGGTACTTTGGCCAATCTATCTATAAGATAGATGTCTGTATTCTGTAAGACTTTTATTTTGAAAATGGGTCTCCCCCAATCAAAGGACAATATTGGATATAAGGAAGTGATTACTCCTTGCTTGAGTTTGATGAGTCCTGACACGTGAGGGTGCGACACAGTTTTTCAACCATCACACTATATCATCACATCACCACCCCACGATAACCACCACCACATTAGAGAAGATTTGTTGTTTTGTTTGATCTAACATACAAGATATTTTTCGTTATATTTCATTTTAGAGAACTTGAATATTTTGTTTGATAACTTTGCCATTGAATTCCGATCGGGGATAGGCCCGACCCAGAATAGACACCATATTGGAACCAACACCCACTCATGTATGTGAAAACAAATATATGACCCCCAAGGCTAATGACTTCTCCAAGAGCTAATTGGAGTCAAGCATTGCCTGATGTGAACCATGCCTCGCACAAAAGAGCTCTCAGAAGATCGACGATTAAGAATTGTTGACTTGCATGAAGCTGGAAAGGATTACAAAAGTATCTCTAAAAGCCTTGATGGTCATCAGTCAAATAGACAAATTGTCTATAAATGGAGAAAGTTCAGCACTGTTGCTACTCTCCCTAGGAGTGGCTGTCCTGCAAAGACGACTGCAAGAGCACAGCGCAGAATGCTCAGTGAGGTGAAGAAGAATCCTAGAATCCTAGGGCGGCTGTGTCTCAGGAGTTAGAGGCTGTGTCTCAGGAGGTAGAGCCGCCGTCTAATGATCGCAAGGTCGGCAGATCGGCGGTTCGAGTGCCGGCTGGCCACATGTCGAAGTGTCCTTGGGCAAGACACTGAACCCCAAATTGCTCCCAGTGAGCGGGCCGGCGCCTTGCACGGTAGCTTGCCGCCATTGGTGTGTGAATGTGTGTGTGAATGGGTGAATGAGAGGCCGTTGTAAAGCGCTTTGGATAAAGGCGCTATATAAGTGCAGTCCATTTGACCAATGTCAGCTAAAGACATACACAAATCTCGGGCACATGCTAACATCTCTGTTGACGAATCTACAATACGTAAAACACTAAACAAGAATGGAGTTCATGGGAGGACACCACTGCGGTCCAAAAAAAACATTGCTGCACGTTTGAAGTTTGCAAAAGAGCACTCAAAATATTCTGTGGACAGATGAAACCAAAGTTGAGTTGTTTGGAAATAACACACAACACTATGTGTGGAGAGAAAAAGGCACAGCACACCAACATCAAAACCTCATCCCAACTGTGAAGTATGGTGGAGGGGGCATGGTGGTTTGGGGCTGCTTTGCTGCCTCGGGGCCTGAACAGATTTCTATCATCGACGGAAAAATGTATTCCCAAGTTCATCAAGACATTTAGCATTTTGAGAACTTAAGGCCATCTGTCCACCAATTGAAGCTCAACAGAAGATAATAATAATAATAATTCAAATCCCGCCTGAAACCTCACCACTACTAGTGTGCCCTTGAGTAAGGCACTTAGCCCTCAGTTACTCCAGGGAGACTGTCCCTGTAATTCGTAATTGTAAATCGCTTTGGATTAAAAGTGTCTGACCTGCTCTACTCTGACCTGCTCTACTCTGACCTGCTCTACTATGACCTCTGACCTGCTCTGACCTGCTCTACTCTGACCTGACCTGCTCTACTCTGACCTGCTCTACTATGACCTCTGACCTGCTCTGACCTGCTCTACTCTGACCTGCTCTACTCTGACCTGCTCTACTCTGACCTGCTCTACTCTGACCTGACCTGCTCTACTCTGACCTGCTCTACTCTGACCTGCTCTACTCTGACCTGCTCTACTCTGACCTGCTCTACTCTGACCTGACCTGCTCTACTCTGACCTGCTCTACTCTGACCTGCTCTACTCTGACCTGCTCTACTCTGACCTCCTCTACTCTGACCTGCTCTACTCTGACCTGCTCTACTCTGACCTGCTCTACTCTGACCTGCTCTACTCTGACCTGCTCTACTCTACTCTGACCTGCTCTACTCTGACCTGCTCTACTCTGACCTGCTCTACTCTGACCTGCTCTACTCTGACCTCCTCTACTCTGACCTCCTCTACTCTGACCTGCTCTACTCTGACCTGCTCTACTCTGACCTGCTCTACTCTGCCAGCGATTTCCAGAGAGCAGCACACGCTAGCACTAGCACTGTTCAACAACTTGCGTGGGATGGGGAAGCTTGGGAGTTGTAGAAATTGGCTCAAATGGGAAATTTGGAATATCAGGACTGATCAGGCCATTTAAAGCAAGACATCCCGACTCAGAGATCATTTTAAAAAGCATTTGTTTGTGAATGTGTCTACTATTGAATAATCAAAAAATAACGAATCCACTGGATTACAGGGTAAAAGTCTGCTTAAAAAGCTCTGTTCTCTTTGCAGTTACATAATTACAACCAGACTTAAAATTCAAAGAAATGGTTCATTGCTCAGTGGCCAAGTACAAAAGTAATAGAATAGCAGAGACTGGATTTGATGTGTCTGATGTGTCCCCAGCAACTGAAATGCCAGGTATCCTCTCTGTCTGTTGTCTGCCAGTGAATAGGTGCTTTGTGCTCTCACACCCAATGATGAGCTCTGCGCTGCCTGTCTGTGTCTGTCTCTACCTTGAGATGAACAAACAAGATGTAAGTTGATGCTGTGTGCTGTTGAACAACAGATGTAAGTTGATGCTGTGTGCTGTTCGGTTTGTTTTCATGTTGGATTCCTTTGGCATCTTTAGCTCCAGATTGTGGTGTGTCAAGTGTTCGTTCCTCTGGGAATGAAACATCTCACATAAAACAAAACGTTATTGTTCTACCCTCGTGTTTTAGCCTATTTCTTCTGTGTGTGTCAGTCTTTTCACATCCCCCACAGAGAACTTCTTAATCCGTTGCGCCTCCCCATCGGTCCAGCTTCAGTCTGAACTCATCCTGTTTCATTTGTTTCTGTTTCAAATCAATGACTTAAAGGGATAGTTCACCAAGCATGTTAAAGGTAAAGGCTATTCGGTTGTTAAGTCGTGGCGTGTTTCCGGGTCCAACGTTGGCTGAGGTGCTCTCTTCGAAATGCCGCAGTAATAATAATAATTCATTATATTTGTATAGTGCTTTTCCGAGGCTCAAAGACGCTGACAATATGGGAAAAACGGGAAAGTGCTGTGTCCCTTGTTGTATGAATAGATCCGAGTCTGGCAGGCTAGGGTTGGGGGGGGGGGGGGGGGGCGGCGGTGTGGCGGTTCTCTCTCATGTGCTGAGATCTGAGAAGCATTTCTTTGGAGGTGGTGACAGGAGGCAGAAGGGTATGGATTCAGAGTATTTGGCCGTTAATTGAGCTTATTGGTCAGCTATTCACAGCCTGGACATGCAGGTTATTGACAGACGGGTGTGAGAGCGGTGATTGGTGGTGGTGGTCATTCTACCGCTTTAGTACACTGGTACGGGGACGTTTTTATTTGGACCCGGAAATTGCTAAACGTCACGCGTGACGTCAGACTTAACAACCGAATAAGACCATCTCCAAGCAGCTTGATGTTCCTGTGACTACAGTTGCAAGTATTATTAAGAAGTTTCAGGTCCATACTGTAGCCAACCTCCCTGGACGCGGCCGCAAGAGAAAAATCGACCCCAGATTGAACAGAAGGATAGTACGAATGACCTCCTCCCCCAGCATACCCCTTCCCGGAACCTGCGGTCCGCAGACATGGGCCTGCTATCCACCCCTCGCACCAACCTATGGACCTTTGGGGACAGAGCCTTCGCGTGGCAGCTCCCACCCTCTGGAACTCCCTCCCCATAGCGATCTGCAACGCCCCCACCCTGGACTCCCTTCAAACTAGCCCTCAAATCACATCTGTTCTCCAAGGCCTTTGGCCCCTAGTCACTTTCAGTTTTTGCTTTGTTGTTTTCTGTTTTGTCCTTGGGTTTTTGAAAGGCCCTATATAAATTAAAGCTATTATTATTATTATTATTATTATTATTATTATTATTATTATTATTATTATTATTATTATTATATGGTAGAAAAAGAGCCACGGACAACTTCCAAAGACATACAAGCTGAACTCCAAGGTCGAGGTACATCAGTGTCTGATCGCAGTGGGCTTGAAAAATATATATAAAAAAGCCAGACTGGAATTTGCTAAAATGCATATTGACAAGCCACAATGCTTCTGGGAGAATGTCCTTTGGACAGATGAGTCAAAACTGGAGCTTGTTGACAAGCCACATCAGCCCTATGTTCACAGATGAAAAATGAAGCTTTCAAAGAAAAGAACACCATGCCTCACTGTGAGACATGGAGGAGGGGAGGTTAGGTTCTGGGGCTGCTTTGCTGCGTCTGGCACGGGGTGCCTTGAATCTGTGCAGGGCACAATGACATCTCAAGACTATCAATACATTCTGAAGGGAAACCTACTGCCCAGTGTCAGAAAGCTGTCTGTCACAGGTCATGGGTCCTCCAACAGGATAATGATGACCCAAAACACACAACTAAAAGCACCCAAGAATAGATAAGAACATTCTGGATAAGAATGGATAAGAACAAAACATTGGACTGTTCTGAAGTGGCCTTCTATGAGCCCAGATCTGAATCCTATTGAACATCTATGGAAGGAGCTGAAATATAAATGGTAAATGGACTGCACTTATATAGCGCCTTCATCCAAAGCACTTTACAACGGCCTCTCATTCACACATTCACACACACATTCACACATTCACACACCAACGGCGGCAAGCTACCATGCAAGGCGGCAGCTCACTCACTGGGAGCAATTTTGGGGGGACACTTCGACATGTGGCCAGATCTTCGCCGATCTTCCAACCTTACGATCATTAGATGGCGGCTCTACCTCCTGAGACACAGCCTCTACCTCCTGAGACACAGCCTCTACCTCCTGAGACACAACCTCTACCTCCTGAGACACAGCCTCTACCTCCTGAGACACAGCCTCTACCTCCTGAGACACAGCCTCTACCTCCTGAGACACAGCCTCTACCTCCTGAGACACAGCCTCTACCTCCTGAGACACAGCCTCTACCTCCTGCACCACAGCCGCCCCAAACATGCAGTCTGGAGAAGCAGCCTTCACACCTGAGACAGCTGGAGCAGTGGGTCAAACCACCTGTTGACAGGTGCAGAAGTCTCACTGAGTGCTGCAGAAATCACTTGATTGCAGTGATCGCCTCTAAAGGTTGTGCAACAAAATATTAGGTTACCGGTCCCATCATTTTTGTCAATGTCATTTTCATTAGTTTTTTGTATACTACTCATGGTTACAGTTGGTTACATGATTATACAAACAGCCAGTGGTGTAGTCTAGTTTTTTCTAGAGGGTAAACTGTGATTTTTCCCTCCAAGCCTCATATCGTTCATTTCGGAACGCCATACAAATAAATCTGCGCTCCCTGTCTAACGTTATATATCTATTACATGTTACAAGGCTGATCTGTGCATGATAGTGCTGCATTTTGACATATTTCATGTCGCATCTCCCCCCGTTGATGGTATATGACGCTATAGTCAGTCCCAATGGTCCAAAAGTCAAGTGCTTCGTAACACAGACGGGGTGAATTTTATGAATGAAAGTGAAAGTTCTGTCACAAAACGCTGTTACGTATCCTCGCACATTTTTATTTGCACATTTTTGTATATGGAAATCCTTGGCCTTTCCTAGTGGGTATATGGGGTAGTCCTGCGTGTCACGTAGACTACACCACTGGTTAAATGGTTATACAAACAGCCCACCACAAGTGAAGACTAAATTCATTCTCCATTCATTCTCCAAGTTTATGTCTCACACACTCTATAACCTCCTTTGCCAACACAGATCACTAAAAATGACTCTCAGATGCAGATAGTTTCTCAGACCCAAAATGTTCAGGTATACTGAAACACAAACTGCTGCTTAGAATGGCATAGGCCTGGTCTTGTACGAAACACAGACCTCTTAGACATGTCTAAGAACAAGGCCTAACACTGTGTGACTTGGCCCCCACCACCGTATGCCAAAAATGATCATACAAGTTTCTCTTTGTATCCATTTTTAACTGGAGAAGAATTGAGCCTTTATATGAGGGAAGTTGTGTGTTTATACAACATGGCCAGCACCAGGAACAAGAGAAAGCCCCCATTGCTGCCTGTGGAGGAAGGGGGCTGGCGTCTGGGGGTTGATGATGGTGGAGGTGGAGGAAAGAGAGAGAGAAAGGAGTCCTTTGAGTGACAGTAATTTAGGAACTTTGGGCTTTTTATGATTTTCCTGCACTAAGGAAAACATACAGTTCTGGGTATAGCACTCGGGACTGAATCAAAGGGGGCTTTTTCCCCCAGCAAGGTGTGTGTGAGTGTGTGTGTGTGTGTGTGTGCCTGTGTGTAATTGAACTTTTTCATGCATGCTATATTTTGATGTCTATCCAGAAGTCACAGGTTTTAATGGCCCTATTTAAGTGTCCTCGGCTGAACTAAAGTTGTCTGAAGCTGGAGCAGACAGTCACGGCTGAACAACGGTCAAAAGTCTTTGGGCGACTCCAAAAGTAAAACATTTTCAGGTAACAGGTCATCAATGCTACCTAAGTTAGCTCCGCACAATCAAGGCAGCTCACCAACTCAAACTACGCAAATAAAATATTCCAATACCGCCAGCCAACAAATTATAAAGAGAAGGGAACAATGTGTTATAGAACAAGACGTCTCCTTAATGGCGGTACTGATGGATTTGTGTTTTTAAGCAGAAGCAGAAATGAATAGGTCCCCTCATGACCCTCTCCCCTCAGCCCGGTGCATACGGCTCTGAGGGAGGTTTGAGGTTTAGGGGTTTTGAAACCACACTGACCCTTTCTCTCCTCCACTTAATTTCTCTGGCTTTTTTATTCCGAAAGGAGACACTGGATAAATTACATCCAGTATGAAGGCCCCTCTTGTTCACTTAGAATAATAAAGACAGGAGACCCTGGGCCTGCTTACAGAACTTCCAAATAAATTCCCTTTAAGCATGTAAGTTTGGGCACATTCAGTTGGCTGAGGAGACGCTGGCTTACACAAGAGGGGGAGACTCATTTCCTCATGATGGATGAGACTATTAGCTGTCCTCTGTTAGCAGAGGTTTAGCCTTCCACCTCTAAACCGTTGTCCTGTGGCACCTCGATGTGTTGATTATGGCATCAAAAATTAATCTGTTACAGAGACTTTGAATCATACATGCAAATGTGCTTATGGTTATCTTTAGCCTGTATCTGCTCCACTGTTTCTGTTGCTTGTTTGTTGTTATTTTATGTTGTATATTGTATTGTTTACTGCAAGTGCTGCTTTTCTTGGCCATGGCTATAATAATAATAATACAAAATTAAAAAGCAGTAGTAGAACAATGCAACAAGGCAGCTTTGACTCTCCAACGAAGGGCTCTTCTTCAGTCAGTCTGGTGTGGCTTTGACTCCAAACAAACCAACAACAAACTCAAAACAGACACATCACTTTAACACTGTGTAAATATGACCTCCAGATGACTATAAAGAAGTTGTACGCTGGGTACTGAAGCCCTCGTCCTCTCTGAGATGTGTGTTACACCCCGTGGTGTGGTGACCTAACAGCATTCTAGTCTAGGTGAACCACTTTAGCACAAGGGACATTCGGCCACACGCGTGCACACTCTTAACCCAGCACACTCTTCACTTTGACTGTGCACAAAGGCACTCTCATAACACGCACGCGTCCACACACACGCATGTATACACACACACACACACACATACACACACCCTTCTGATTGTGTGCAGGGGGGCGGCGGGCTCCACCTGATTCTTTCATCCATCCACAGGTTATTAATAGGACTTGTTTGGTGCATCAAACTTCCTGGTAATCCTTAGGGGGGTGTAGGGAGGGGGCAGGGATGGGGGGGTCTGGAGGAGGGGGGGTACAGAGATAGCTGTCATTCTGCTGCTTGTCCTCCAGCTGTCTCCTCCCTCTGCCCCCCCCTCACTGCTGCCCTTTCCCTCTCTTTCCCTGCTGGAGCTGGGGGGGCCAAGCCCTGGGGGGGTGAACCATATTCGGGGCGTCTGTGTCTCAGGAGGTAGAGCCGCCGTCTAATGATCGCAAGGTTGGCAGATCGGCGGTTCGAGCCCCGGCTGGCCACATGTCGAAGTGTCCTTGGGCAAGACACTGAACCCCAAAATTGCTCCCAGTGAGCGGGCTGGCGCCTTGCATGGTAGCTTGCCGCCATTGGTGTGTGAATGTGTGTGTGAATGGGTGAATGAGCGCTTTGGATAAAGGTGCTATATAAGTGCATAAGTCCATTTACCATTTATATGGCTGGTCATAGAGGGTCATAGAGGGTCATAGAGGGTCATAGAGGGACCCTCTGTCTGGTTACTTGTTTGTGCCACAGCATAGTTCTCTAGATGTTAACACAAACAGGAAGAGAAGTGGTGGAAGATTAAGTAATTCAATCACCAAGAAATAAGGTTGTTTTGCCTTGAATGTAAGGAATGTAGATATGTAAGACTTTTAAGTCATGAGGTTCAGTACTTCAAACTGGGACAGTTGGGAGTGAAAGTGTAGACACACAGACGGTAGAGCGGCCCTGTTTCCCATGCATGTGTGTTGCAAGGTTGCGGTGTATAAATAGTTGGGCTGTGAGTGTACCGTATGCTACCGGGGGGGGGGTTAGGGGGGGGGGGGCAGGCTAGGGTTGGGGGGGGGGGCGGAGTGGCGGTTCTCTCTCATGTGCTGAGATCTGAGAAGCATTTCTTTGGAGGTGGTGACAGGAGGCAGAAGGGTATGGATTCAGAGTATTTGGGCGTTAATTGAGCTTATTGGTCAGCTATTCACAGCCTGGACATGCAGGTTATTGACAGACGGGTGTGAGAGTGGTGACCGGGGTGCTGTCAGGCTGAGAGGAGACATCCTCTCCAACGTGTAGGGAGGAGGGACAGGAGAGAGCCTCCATAACGCTGCCATAACACTCTGATAGTGTTCTGACCTCCATCTTTTTAATATTGCCTTTAAATGACTGAATAATTAAATTATGATTATATAATGATTGGAGCACTTTGAGCTGCAACGTTTGCAGGAAAAGTGCTATACAAATAAAAAAGTTATTCTTGTTATTATTATAATAGCACATTGTTCACTATCTTGTCACTCAGCTTTTTAGCGAGTTATTGAATATTTAGAAAGGATATTATCAAAATCATGTCTTTGGGCTGTGTCTTTGCATTCTGCACGTCTCTGCAAGGAGTCGTTGTAGAACAGCGAAAGACAGATCCTGTAAAGGGAAAGAGATTCTTATTATGACCTGTTACTTTAATGGCCGCCTCGGTTTTAACCTTGTTCGTTCCACTACCCCCAACAGATTCTAGTTCTCCCAGCCAAGCCTACAAGCTAGAGCAGTCTATCCCCCTGCACTACCACCCATACCTAGAGCAGTCCATAGTGGAATACAATCAACCCAGTTCACAAACGGAGGACGCCTGCAAAGGATTAATATTCTGGGAAAGCAGAATATAACATCTCCTCCAGTGATACAATATTGGCATACGGGGACTGTTTATCTGTCATCACATTTCTCCACAGATATGTGAATAAAGGTTGTAATAAACTGTCCGATAATCACTTCTATACGCCACCTCAAAGACAGAGTTATCTTTAAACTTCCAAATCCTCTGACCCTGTTTTCCCTCTGAACGACCCCCGGCTACTCAGAATACCTCCCTCCCCCCCTCCCCTCCCACCTCCCCCTCCTCCCCCCCTCCCCCCCTCCGCTACGGCTGTGACCACACAGTCGTATTGCTTTCCACTGCATCGCTCCCTCAGGACGACTGAAAGTAGACGTGTGTATGCCCAGAAAGTTCAGCTTTCAGAAGCAAAAGGGCAGAAGCAAATTGAGCTATTCAGCATCAGGCCTTTCTGTCACGCATCAGCCCTGTTTACACAGAGGCCTGTCCCGCTAATTTACCTGCTAATTTATTGTTATACTGTTGTCTGTGTAAACTGGCCTGGGGTCAGTAATTGTACCTTTTTTAGCCATGGGGGTTTCCCCATAAAAAGCAGATAAGGTGACTCTTTAAAACTCTTGTTTTGTTGAATCTTCTTTCTCAACAGTATCAGAAACCCTGGATATTTTCACCTCTTTGGCTTTTAATGAATCGCTCATATAGAACTGAGACAATGTTTGAAATGTCTCCCCCAGAAGACTTGCTTTCCTTGTGGGGCGGCTGTGGCACAGGAGGTAGAGCCACCGTCTAATGATCACAAGGTTGGCAGATCAGCGGTTCGAAGTGTCGCACATGTCGAAGTGTCCTTGGGCGAGACACGGAAACCCAAAGTGAGCGGGCCAGCGCCTTGCATGGCAGCTTACCGCCATTGGTGTGTGAATGGGTGAATGAGAGGCCGTTGTAAAGCACTTTGGAGCAGCAGAAAAGGCGCTATATAAGTGCAATCCATTTACCGTTTCCTTGGCACCTCACATCCTCTGCGTACGTCTGAAGAGCCAGTCCTGCTACCTGAGTCCCCTGTCCCTTGGAACAGTCCTGTGTCTGGACGTCTGTGCCTCGTTAAGGGCTGTGCCAGAGGTTCAGTCCCCTTTGGTGGAGGGAGAGGATGAGGAATAGGCGTCCTCTCGTTCAGTTTGTGTCACGCCCTCTACCTCGAGGTAGCTGGCAGTGCCTCTTTCTGTAAATGGACTGCACTTATATAGCGCCTTTATCCAAAACGCTTTACAACGGCCTCTCATTCACCCATTCACACACACATTCACACACCAACGGCGGCAAGATACCATGCAAGGCGCCGGCCTGCTCTTTGGGAGCAATTTGGGGTTCAGTGTCTTGCCCAAGGACACTTCGACATGTG
>NC_137687.1:16553214-16633214 GCF_963989245.1 Nansenia antarctica | reverse complement strand
GTGCTCACCTTCCTCCTGGAGCCCCACCGCTTCCAGTACCCCGAGCGGCCCATCATCTTCCTCAGCATGTGCTACAACGTCTACTCCGTGGCCTTCATCATACGCTCAGTGGCCGGGGCCGAGAACATCGCCTGCAACCGGGAGAACGGGGAGCTCTACATCATCCAGGAGGGCCTGGAGAGCACGGGCTGCACCATCGTCTTCCTCATCCTCTACTACTTCGGCATGGCCTCGTCCATCTGGTGGGTGGTCCTCACGCTCACCTGGTTCCTGGCCGCGGGGAAGAAGTGGGGCCACGAGGCTATTGAGGCCCACAGCAACTACTTCCACATGGCCGCCTGGGGGATTCCCGCCTTGAAGACCATCGTCATCCTCACCATGAGGAAGGTGGCCGGGGACGAGCTGACGGGGCTGTGCTACGTGGGCAGCATGGACGTGGCCGCCCTCACCGGGTTCGTCCTCGTCCCCCTCTCCTGCTACCTGGTCGTCGGCACCTCCTTCATCCTCACGGGCTTCGTGGCGCTCTTCCACATCCGCAAGGTGATGAAAACCGAGGGCACCAACACGGAGAAGCTGGAGAAGCTCATGGTGAAGATTGGCATCTACTCCATCCTCTACACGGTGCCCGCCACCTGCGTCATCGTCTGCTACTTCTACGAGAGGCTGAACATGGAGTACTGGAAGTTCCGGGGGCTGGAGGGCCGCTGCGTGGCTCTCCCCGGACGCAGGAACGAGGACTGTTCCCTGGAGGCGTCGGTCCCCACCGTGGCGGTGTTCATGCTGAAGACCTTCATGTCGCTGGTGGTGGGCATCACCAGCGGGGTGTGGGTGTGGAGCTCCAAGACCCTCCAGACCTGGCAGGGGCTGTGCAACAGGAAGCTGGCAGACAGGACTAACAGGAAACCCTGCCACAGTGCCAGCTGCAGTAGCACCCACTGCCATTACAAAGCCCCGGCGGTGGTGCTCCACATGCCCAAGGCAGACCCCTACTCAGACAGCCCCACACACGTCTGAGAGAGAGAGGGGCGCTGCTCTGTGGAAGGTTGGAGCGGCTAAAATGCTAAAATAACATTGTAATATGGAGGAGGTGGAAGGGAGTCTAATGGAACTGTTGAGTGCACTGCTATGCCGTGCAGAGGGACAGCACAGACTATGACAGAAGCAACTGTCCTTGTTTCAGTATGTTGATGCATAGGGGAAATGGTGCAAGGGAAATGTTCAATATTGTTCTCTGATACAGACAGATTCTCTGAAATGTGCACTGTATGTGTATGTGTGCACAGTTCATTGCGAATAACTTGTATGGATGGACATGTTAAAGGAGACGTTATCTCCCCCCCCCCCCCCCCCTAAACTATAAATAACTCCACGAATGATTATGTGTTTAATAAACATTATTTATTGTATATATTTAATTTAAATGTACTTTTGGTTTCGTATGTTTGGATGGAGTTGATGTGCGTTCATTAAAGCCTGAAGGAATAGAAAGTGCCTCTCATCAATGTTCTTGAATAATAAAATGTTATACATTTTCAAACAAGACCTGTGATTGTTTCTGTTGTTGTCTGTCATACCTTAACAACCAAGTTAACAAAGACAACGCTCTTCTCTTTATCTTACTTAGAATACGTTGGCTGGGCATTTGTTTTTGTGAAGTATAGATCTATTTCTTATTGCAATATGTACGAAACAACTAAGTGTTTGAGGCATGTGGTGTTCACAGGAAACATGTAAGTAATGGGAGTTTGACTGTAATCCCATATCTAATGCCCTCCTCTCCCTTTCTGTTTGATCGTCATGCAAATTCTCAGAACTTTGATCAAGGAGACAAATTTTAGTAGTTCTCAGAATCGGCAAGGTTTTGATTTCAATTTCTGAAATTCAAGCTTCTCAATTTACCAGGTTTAAACCAAAATAGGATTGTTCCTTGTATGGTTTTGTCACTCGTTTTAATATAGGAACACTGATTCATTCAAGCCTCTGGCCCTGTTGTTTTTAAACATTTCACATTACAGTAGTCATGCTGCAACTCATATTGTGTTTGACACTAAATGTGATTGTTTATTATGTCTGTGTCATGTTGTTCCATGTCGGCAGCCGGTGTGGAATAACGACATGGAATGATGTGGTTGACCAGGAGTTCAACTTCACAGGCGGTGTCATGACATCATTTTGACTTCTGATCACTAAGTGTTCTCTGTAGCTTTAACTTGTCCTAAAAGGCAAGATAGTAACCAAAGGTGTTGGGGTCTAGTTTGTTTTGAGTCAACTTTTTTTAGGAATTGTATTTATTTGCATGATTAGTTGTTGTGAACTTTAGCCCTGTATTTGGTAGTCTATTCATACAACAAGGGACACAGCACTTTCCCGTTTTTCCCATATTGTCAGCGTCTTTGAGCCTCGGAAAAGCGCTATACAAATATAATGAATTATTATTATTACTGCGGCATTTCGAAGAGAGCGCCTCAGCCAACGTTGGACCCGGAAACACGTCACAACTTAACAACCGAACATACGAGGGTAGTGGTGGTCTAGTGGATAGTGAGTTGGACTTGGGATCGGAAGGTTGTGAGTTCAAATCCCGCCTGAAGCCACACCACTACTAGTGTGCCCTTGGGTAAGGCACTTAGCCCTCAGTTACTCCAGGGGGAATGTCCCTGTAATTCGTAATTGTAAGTCGCTTTGGATAAAAGCGTCTGCTAAATGGCAAAATTTATTAAAAATTAATTAATTAACATACAGGCATCTAGATGTAGACATCCAGGCCTTCTATTCAACACAGTACTGAATTCTACAAATGTGTTAGAATAGTGTTAGAGATAAGCCTATGTAATATTATGCATTAGGGTTAGGGTCTAGGGCGACTGACATCGCTAAGCATATTTAACTATGGAAGCGGAGTGTGTGTTGTTTTTTTGGAGTGTGAAGGACAGGCGGTGGTGTTAAAGTCACATGCACCAGTGTGTGTGTGTGCCTCTGTCTCTGGTTTACACCCCAGTGGCATGACCCAGAAAGACCAAACACTCGCTCTCAAAGTGTGTGAAGACAGACATACATACTGAGAGTTTGGAAGATCACTTCTTTTATATTCTATTTATATTTATTGATGTCGAATGTTTCCTGAAACAGAGGAATCTCTACATCCCATAAAGACAACAAGAATGAGAAGAGATCAAACAGGTTTTCTCTCCTTTGTTTTATATCTCGTCCTATGGGGGGGTGTTCAAAGGTTGAACGTTGAAGGTTGTCCTGTGTGTGTCCTGTGTGTGTCCAGTGTGTGTCCTGTGTGTGTCCTGTGTGTGTCCTGTGTGTGTCCAGTGTGTGTCCTATGTGTGTCCTGTTGCAGCAGACATGTTGAGACACACAATGTGAGACAGACACACTACGCCACAAACCTGAGGTCAACACTATGACCTGTGCCACCCAATCATGGCAGGCCTTGAGAGAATACCCACCCCTTTTTTACAGAAATGCCCAATTTTAAAAAGTGATTAAGCTTGACCTTCTTCGAATGGCTCAAACTGTGTCTGTCTGTCTGTGTCTCACTGTCAGCCAGTCTCTGTGGCTTCAGAACAGTGTCAGTGTCTCTCTGTGTCTGTCTGTCTGTCTGTGTCTCACTGTCAGCCAGTCTCTGTGGTTCCAGAACAGTGTCAGTGTGTCTGTCTGTGGCTCCAGAACAGTGTCAGTGTGTCTCTGTGTGTCTGTAGTTCATTTACAGAGTCTCTGGGGCTTGTTCCACTCTCAGACACGGCACAGGAGTGTGTATGGTTTCTGTTTGTGTGGGAGGGGGTTTGTATTGTCAGTCAATAATGCCATATCAATCAACTGTTTAGGCTGGATAGATATAAATAGTCATATATTTAGGCTGGATAGATATAAATAGTCATATATTTTTGGATAAAAAGGTGAGCTGAGACTTTCCTGTGTGTTTGTTGTGGCAGCGACAGTAGAAATCCTCCTGTCTGGTCATGCGTCTGATTACAGGAGATCATTATGGCAGAAAGGCTAACCCTGTCTGTCTGTCTGTCTGTCTGTCCAACCCTGAACCCCTGTCTGTCTGTCCAACCCTGAACCCCTGTCTGTCTGTCTGTCCAACCATGAACCCCTGTCTGTCTGTCTGTCTGTCTGTCCAACCATCAGGGTAAGATAAAATAAAAGAATGCATCCTTCATTACCCTGCTTTCCCTCCTCTGCATCCCCCCATCCCCCCCCAAGCACTATCCCTTTCACGCCTCCCCCCTCAGCACTCACCCCTCCCCCCCAGCACTATCCCTTTCCTGGGATGTTTTGATGTGTAAATGAGGCATTGAAACCCTGCATGCCCCAAAGAGACGTTTTCCATGAAAATGCCCCAGTCTGAGAGCAGCCGGGCTCACATAGCCCCCCCCCCCACCCCCTCACAACCAGCCTCCCACTGGGGCACTCACCCTGCAAGTCACACACTGTGTGTCCTACCCACCCACACACACACACACACACACACACACACACACACACACACACACGCACACACACACACACACACACACACACACACACACACACACACACACACACACACAGATATTATATAATAAGACCTCACTGTGAAAGCGTCACTATGAAAAGTTGAATACTGTGGCGGCTAATAAGACTTCAACACGTCCCCAAAAAAATTCTCCAACATATTTTCAGTGCAGCTATTCACATTAAATTTAGACTAGACACTGGTATTATTATTATAAGTAAACCAATTGTTTGTCACAAAGCTTTCCTGCAAGAAACATCTCATGATGGGTACAGGCAAAGAGCTCTCCCTCCCAAGACCTTCGCAATAAGATTGTTGAGCAGCATAGTCATGGAACTGGTTAATTAAGGACAGATTTCTCAACTCCTAATTGTTCCTGTAAGCACCATTGGGGCCATTATCCGCAAGCGGAAGGAACATCACTCGACCATCAACCAGCCACGCACAGGAGCTCCTCGCAAGATTTCTAACCGGGCAGTCAGAAGGTTATTAGTCAGAAGAGTAAACTAAAATCATCTCATCCTTTTTTTCCAATCCTCTGTCTGGAGAACGTGGGTGGAGAGCTGGATGAATCACTCTAGGGAGGAGGGAGGTTCTGCTGCCCTCACTGTGAACCTGACAGCATTGCTCTGGTCGCTTCTAGTCATCTTTGCCACTCTGCTATCTTATCTCAGGGTGTGTTCTCACTAGAACATTTGCTTCACTTGGAATTTGAGTTAAGGATAAAATTTGCTTTGCTCTGCGTCGTTTGGAGCTGTGAGAACGCGCATTCGAAGTCGCTCCCGGAGCAAACAACCGACGCATGCTCCGCTTGAAAAGGGTGGTTTCGCTCCGATTAGAAATGACGCATCGAGGCTGTCCATAGGAAAAACAACAGCACGTGCGTGTTGATCTGGATAAGAGCGGGACGAACGGGCAATCTTCCATTTTTCTGACCAATCAACTACCACGTCTGTTGCTTCAATTGCGTTATGTTACTTCGTTTACACAAAGGGCTGTGAGAACGCAAATCAGAGAAATAATTTATGCAACAATGCTGCAATCTCATCCACTTGCTCCGGGTCATGATTCAGACTTTCATGTGAGAACATGACCTCAGGTACACTCTTGACCTCAGGTACACTCTTGTTTACTGGTTTCAGTGTGTCACTCCTCCTAATAATTTTCCAGAATTAAATGTCACTCTCTCGTGTTCTCCACCCTGCGGTAAGGGTTAACATCCAGTCACCCTTTCATCATGTTGTTGTATTGTATGATCAGAGACTTGGGATTATGCAATGTCCTCATCATCAATTAACATGGTAAGGTCATGTTTACTACACACCAGGGGGGCTTGGTAAGGTCATGTTTAATTCACACCAGGGGGGCTTGGTAAGGTCATGTTTACTACACACCAGGGGGGCTTGGTAAGGGCCTCCTTGATTCAGAGCCTGTTTGCGACTTTTAATTTTCCTCTCTTGCCTGGTTGACATACAGTGGGATTTAGGCTGCCTCGTTGTGTAGCTTATCCCAAGCTGTTTAAAATGATGTACAGTATATGATATTCTCACATTCCTATATTTGTCTGTATTGGCAGTGGTGTACCAGTATCACGTGTCTTTTTTTTTTTTTTTTACATCTTAAACCTGTGTTTGGTTCATGTTTGAAACAAGATTCAAGATTCAAGATAGCTTTATTGTCTGTCACACAGTGACAGAAATTCTCCTTCGACAGGCAAAAAGTGCAGCTCAAGAATACAGTTACATTTACATTTACATTTTTGGCATTTAGCAGACGCCTTATTCCAAAGCGACTTACAATCAATACATTTGAATACTAAGCATGTGAATCAGCAGTCCACCATTCGTTGCAGGAAGAGTAATCTAGCTCGGGCCCGGGGCCACTGATAGAAGAAAAAACCTTCTCCCTATCGCCTTCTACTAAAATTATTTATTTTATTTTTTTTTTTTTTCTGGAGAAACTGAGAAACAGTACAAGGGGGCAATAGAAGTTCTTAGGGACACAGTAGAGGGGAAAGCGGGTGTCTTTAGGAGACGTAGTGGTGAGGGTCAGAAGATGTCTCAGGAGGAGCAGTTAAGATGTAACCTGAAGAGATGGGTCTTCAGTCTACGACGGAAGATGGGTAGTGACTTATTAAAACCTGAGGTTCCACATTAAAAACACACATAGGTCACATACATTAATACATACAATAAAAACAGACAGACATAGCAGTGTTTATCAAATGTAGTGCCTATTTAAAAAGTCCAGTCATTTAAAAAAATAAAATAAAAACTGTGTTATGGTTTAAAAAGCTAAAATGTTGTGGTTAAAAAAGAAAAACGATGCGGTTCCTATTTTAAAATGTTCAGGGCGATGGTTGCTGTTGGGATGAATGATTTTTTTGTATGTGTTTTTCCGGGCCAGTGGAATTCTGTAACGGCGGCCTGACCTAGGTTCTGGGCCCTGGACAGTCTGGACGGATTGATGGCAGCTGCTGGACTGAAAAAATCAGGTGTAGTGCTGAGGCACAAATATGTACATTTCAAGCCTGCAAACTGCGACACTTTAAATAAATGTTCAATAACACTATTGTGCAATATGACAACCCTAGTCGTCTATCTGTACAGTAGATTTATGAAACACAGGATAAGATGTAAATTCCTTTGTGCAGGTACGTACGTGAGAGTGTGTGTGTGTGTGTGTGTGCGTGTGTGTCGTCTTGATGGTGAGTGATTCATGCGGGGGGGGGGGGGGGCTGGGATTAGGTTTAATTTCGGACGCATCATCAGTAGTGTTCCTCCAGGTCATGGGGTGTTTCGGCCATCACACTATACACCCTCGCCAGAGGTGGCCAGCTCAGGGGGATCAGCCCCGAACTTGCGTCAATCCTAATTCGTCATGAGAATGGCTGACGTCTCATGAGACTATGCAAGGCAGGGGCGTCCTTTTCCCTGAGTCAGGCCTAAGCTGACCGCATACCTTCTGGTTGGCTACTTCGGGGCCCAGCAGGGATCTTTCCTTCTCATAAAAAGCCACTGGCTGCTTCTTTCGGCTGCTTCCGATGCAGCTTTGACGGCTGAACGCAGGCTTTGGCCTCTGATTCCCAGGTCTGTAAACAATCTGGTGGTAGATCTTGCCACAAACCCTCTGCACCCCACCTCCACTGGGCGGACTTCAGTGTTCCAGCCGCGGTGTTGTGCTTCGGCGGCGAGCTCAGCATAGCGTAGATGTTTCCGCTCGTAAGCTTCATCCACTGCGTCCTCCCAGGGTACGGTTAGTTCAATGATGTACACTGTTGTGAAGGCCCACAGTTTTAGAGCCAGTTTAGTTTCCCCAAACCAGCCCGATTTTGCCCCTGGTATTTCTTTATTATTTTCTATACTATTCATATACGTTTCGTGAAGTGTATGTATTATTCTTGTAATGTTTATGCATATGTTTGATGACGTAGTATATCCGGGGTGTGTCCGTGACCCGGATGCTACGTTCGGTGGTGTATATATAAGAGACGGAAGTAGTCCGCGAGTCAGTGTGTGATGAGAATCAGAGAGAGAGAGACCAAACGAGAGAGAGTAAAGAGAAGCCAATCCAAGATGGCGGATTCAGCAACACGCACCCCGTGCAGCAGCTGAAGACGCCAGGAAAGCGATTATTGAGTGTACCACTGTAGCCCGTTTAGTTGTGTTCCCGTTGGACCGCCTTGCCAGCAGCCGGCTGTTCAACGTTGGACCAAGCGAGACGCCAGCTGGACATAATCGTCGCCTCCACGAGCGGACTGCGACCGAACACTGACTCCAGCGGAGCTTCGACGCGGACCACCGGACCTGGGCCCTTCACCTCGTTGTGGACCACGAAGACGGCCCTTTCCCTCCGCGTTGCTACGTCACCCCCCCCTTTTCGTCGGCTAACTTCATCGACGCACATGCCATCCAACCAGGCCTCAACGCGCACCACAGCCCTGGACTATAAGCCTGTTCAGGCCAGAGACTATGCGTGAGTGATTGAGTGTGTGTGTGGCCGGCGGGGAGGGAATGTATATCTGGGGATGTATATCATTTGTGTAATAAATGTGTTGTTCATATGTGATACCGTTACCGTGTGTTAGTTGTTTGTATGCTAATGCTAAGTACAAGGCTAATGCTAATGCTAGTTCCAATGCTAAATGCTAATGCTAATTACAAGGCTAATGCTAATGCTAGTTCCCATGCTAATGCTAACGATAGTAACTGCTAGTCTAACGGTTTGCTGGCGCCCCCTGCCTGTATCCTCCTACACTGCCTATTTAGCTCCATTAGTTAGATAACCAGCCCCTTCCTAAATTATACAGTCCTTTTCAGCTACTCCCTGGTTACAATTGGTCCTTCGAGCCGGATAGGTAGTGTAGTGATAGCATGGCTGAGCGCAGCCAACCAGACCAGACAGTTACCCCCCCTTCTCCGCCCCCTGAGCCAGAGCCACGACCACAGAGAGTCCCGCGGTTGCCTCCGAGGTTACAGGAGTATGAGCTTGAGCTCGAAAGCTCACTGAGTGGTAGCGAGGAGCGCACTCCACGGGATACAGTGGTCGGAGAGGCCGAGGTGTCCGCCGGCGCGCGGGTGGCTAGCACTGAGACAGCCCTCACAGAGCACCAGCCTGAGGATGAGATGGCAGAACCGCAGGGTTTTGCCGTGGAAACGGACGAGCAGGAAGGAGAGGCCCGGTCCGACAGCGCCTGCGGGCGGAAGAGGGAGGGCCTCAGCCTCAACGATCTGCCTCCCAGTACGGCGCGCTCGAGACCTAGCTCCTGCCGCTCAGTGGCTTCCTCCCGGTCCAGGGTTTCCGTGGGCAGTTCTGCCTCTGGGGCGGATAGCCTGCACTCCAGAGGGAGTAGTGCCGCGCTGTCCGAATGTATGCGCCAACAGGCCGAGATGGCGTTAGAGCGGGAGCGCCAACAGGCCGAGGTGACGTTAGAGCGAGAACGCCTCCAGTTCGAGCGTGAACGAGAGAGGGAACGCATCCATTTCGAGCGTGAACGCCTCCAGATGGGGGCGGCGGAGAGACAGCGCCAGGAGGCGCTAGAACGTGAACGCTTCCAGATGACCGGAGCGGAACGCGAGGCGGAGAGACAGCGCCAGGAGGCGCTAGAACGTGAACGCTTCCAGATGACCGGAGCGGAACGCGAGGCGGAGAGACAGCGCCAGGAGGCGCTAGAACGTGAACGCTTCCAGATGGAGCGCGACCGCCTCCAGGCGGAGAGACAGCGCCAGGAGGCGCTAGAACGTGAACGCTTCCAGATGGAGCGCGACCGCCTCCAGATGGAGGGGGCGGAACGCGCGGCGGAGAGGCAGATGGCGAGAGAGCAACTGCACGCAGAGAAGATGGAGGAAATGATGCAGACCATGCGCGACGTGTGCATCAGCAGAACTCCGTCGGCCCGTGGCTCCAGAGCATCATCCGCACGGCCCTCTCGAGTGCCATCTCCTGAACCCCCCGCCGATGGCTCCATGACCCCCGCCATGACTGTCCAACTACAGGCCCAGCTGACCACCTGGAAGGAAGAGGACCAGGGACCCGACCGCTACGCGGCCCAGAGGGAGCCAGCGTCGCTGCCCGGGAGGGGAGCCATCCCCCAAGAGCGTAGCACACCCCTAGGTCCTCCAGTGCACCAAAATGCATGCAGGCCGGACACCCAGACCGTCACTCCAGCCCCGATGATCCACTACAGGATGTTCCCCCAGGTGGAGGGACCCAAGTTCCCCTTCTTCAAGGACGAGGACCGGAGCCAGTATGTGGAGCTACGCATCTGCCTAGACACGCTCTTGGACGACTCCTGCTCAGAGTCCTACAAATATGCGATTCTCCTTCAGCATGTGAGGAACCCCAGAGCCCACAACATGGTACTGGCCCATGCCTCCGCACCGACACCTTACACCAGAGCGCTCGCCGACTTGGATGCCCGCTACGGTCGTCCCTGGAACCACGCCCTTGCTGAACTGCAAGCCCTCGAACAGCAGGCCCCCATCAAGGATGACCGGGCGCTGGATGACTTCGCGCTCCGCGTGCACACCTTGGTTGGAATGCTGAAGACGCAGGGCCCAGCTGGCGCCAGCGAGATCAACAGCACCTCCAACGTAGAGCGGCTGCTCCGCAAGATCCCACGCTTCCGGCAGGAGAGGTTCCGGCGACAGCAGCGCGTTCGTAACCCCGGGAAGTTGGGTCTGAGCATGGCTGCCTTCGCGGAGTTCCTACTGGAGGAAGTGCATGACACCAACGTAGACGCCATGGGTTACGCTGAGCCGAAGAAGGAGAGGGAGAAGGGAGACCGCTGGGACGGGCCGAGCTCGAACAGAGGACGCCCAGTAGGAGTGCTGCACACGGAGGAGGAGCCTCGGAGAGAGAGGACCACCCGACCTGAGGGAAAGGATTCCTCTCAACCCCCTCAAAAGGGACGGAGAGGTCCACCGCCATGTCCGTACTGCCCCCGCGAGCACTGGTTCAATGAGTGCAGTGACTTCAACAACCTGAGTACCGAGGCCAAGCAGAGGTGGCTCGAGGAGCACAAGAGGTGCTGGAACTGTGGGCGCGACCATCTGGCGAAGAACTGCACCTTGAGGAGGAAGTGCAACCGCTGTGAGGAGGTCCACCTCCACATCCTACACGAGGTCTCCCTCGCCAGGTCCACGGAGGGCAACAGAAGCCCTAGGTCCGGTCGCGCACCGGAAGAGGAAACCCCTGTCTACTACCTAGACTCGCCACAGAGCAGCGGCTCCAAGGTTCTACTGAAGGTGGTGAAGGTCCGACTTCACCACAACAACGCTGTGTACGACACGTACGCCGTTCTAGACGACGGGTCGGAACGGACCATCCTTCTCCAGGGGGCAGTGCGCCAGTTGGGGCTCCAAGGGACTGCGGAGAAGCTGACTCTGCGCACGATACGTCGCGACCTTAAAGAGGTCACCGGGGCGAGAATCAACTTCTCTATCTCCCCGGCGGGGCGGCCGTCGGATAGACATCGGCTTCAGAATGTCTTCACCGCCGACCAGCTAGCGCTCTCCCGCTACGACTACCCCCTGGAGAGGTTACGCGCAAGATATCCCCACCTACGGAGAGTAGACCTACACCCGATAGAAGGAGCGGAGCCAACCCTTCTCATCGGCTCGGACAACGCTGACCTGATCGTGTCGCTCCGTCCTCCGCTGAGAGGACCACGAGGCTGCCCGATGGCTGTTAAGACTGCGCTTGGGTGGGCCCTCCAAGGCGCTACCGAGGGGAGAGATAGAGACGGGAGAGCTACGTCATCCCTCCATGTCCGAACCGAAGAAGCAAACCAACCAACCGGACCGCCTGGAGTGGAATCTATTGCTGCCAGTGCACCTGGAACAGTTAGTACCACGAATGGTTCACCACAGGATGACCAACCAAAGAAGAAGTCTCTGTGGACAGAGCATAAGTCTCTGGATGGGAAGCCTTACTACTACAACTCCCAGACTAAGGAGTCCCGGTGGTGGCGCTACCGTGCCATGGCGGCAACAGCTGTTGCCGAGGAACACCTGCAGGTGGCCATGCACCCTCACGTGGCCGAGGTCAGCATTGACGCACCCGTCAACTCCGTCGAGTACACGTCAGCCATGGAAGTCTCAGCCAGTATTGTAGACGCCTCCAAGGAGGAAAGGCCGGAGTTGGCGAAGAAGACGTACAAGTGGAACCCAAAAGAGGAGGCCAAGCAGGCCTTCAAAGAGCTTCTGAAGGAGAATGGTGGTTCATCCAACGCGTCATGGGAGCAAACCATGAGAATGATCATCAACGACCCACGCTACAGCGCCCTGCCCAAGCTGAGTGAGAAGAAGCAAGCGTTTAAGGCCTACAAGGCTAAGAAGGAGAAGGAACAAGCCAAGCAGCTCCGGAAGAGGAACTGGGAGGCGCTGAAGAGCATTCTGGACCACATGGCCAACGTCACCTACCGCACCACCTGGTCCGAGGCCCAGCAGTACCTGCTGGACGACCCCACCTTCGCTGAGTACGAGGCGCTGCAGACCATGGACAAGGAAGACGCTCTGATCTGCTTCGAGGAGCACATCCGCGCCCTGGAGAAGGAGGAGAAGCAGAAGACTCTGCTGAGGGAGAGAGACAACTTGTCCGAAGGTGCCGTGGTACTGGTGATCGACCAGTCCCTTCCACGCGCCGCCTGGCAGACAGGCAGAGTGACCAAGGTCCTGCCGGGTCCGGATGGAAGGGTGCGGACGGCCATCGTGGACGTTGGTGGTCGCACTTACACCCGACCTGTGGCACGCCTGATTGAGCTCCCTCCAATTACGAAAGACACTATCCCCTCCTACCTCACGCTGCTAGAGCAGCCTAGCCAGTGTGCCTTCTTAGTTAACTGAAACCGAGGGTTTCATGGGGCGGCTGTTGTGAAGGCCCACAGTTTTAGAGCCAGTTTAGTTTCCCCAAACCAGCCCGATTTTGCCCCTGGTATTTCTTTATTATTTTCTATACTATTCATATACGTTTCGTGAAGTGTATGTATTATTCTTGTAATGTTTATGCATATGTTTGATGACGTAGTATATCCGGGGTGTGTCCGTGACCCGGATGCTACGTTCGGTGGTGTATATATAAGAGACGGAAGTAGTCCGCGAGTCAGTGTGTGATGAGAATCAGAGAGAGAGAGACCAAACGAGAGAGAGTAAAGAGAAGCCAATCCAAGATGGCGGATTCAGCAACACGCACCCCGTGCAGCAGCTGAAGACGCCAGGAAAGCGATTATTGAGTGTACCACTGTAGCCCGTTTAGTTGTGTTCCCGTTGGACCGCCTTGCCAGCAGCCGGCTGTTCAACGTTGGACCAAGCGAGACGCCAGCTGGACATAATCGTCGCCTCCACGAGCGGACTGCGACCGAACACTGACTCCAGCGGAGCTTCGACGCGGACCACCGGACCTGGGCCCTTCACCTCGTTGTGGACCACGAAGACGGCCCTTTCCCTCCGCGTTGCTACGTCACCCCCCCCTTTTCGTCGGCTAACTTCATCGACGCACATGCCATCCAACCAGGCCTCAACGCGCACCACAGCCCTGGACTATAAGCCTGTTCAGGCCAGAGACTATGCGTGAGTGATTGAGTGTGTGTGTGGCCGGCGGGGAGGGAATGTATATCTGGGGATGTATATCATTTGTGTAATAAATGTGTTGTTCATATGTGATACCGTTACCGTGTGTTAGTTGTTTGTATGCTAATGCTAAGTACAAGGCTAATGCTAATGCTAGTTCCAATGCTAAATGCTAATGCTAATTACAAGGCTAATGCTAATGCTAGTTCCCATGCTAATGCTAACGATAGTAACTGCTAGTCTAACGGTTTGCTGGCGCCCCCTGCCTGTATCCTCCTACACTGCCTATTTAGCTCCATTAGTTAGATAACCAGCCCCTTCCTAAATTATACAGTCCTTTTCAGCTACTCCCTGGTTACATACACCTTTTTTTGAGAAGGGGACCAGAGAACCAAGTCAGGTCTCAGGGTGGTTATGGCGATCTCTTTAGGAAACACAAGCTGTCGTCCAATATCAGTCAGCATCTTCCAGTCGCGGGCCAACCGTAGCTGGCCTCGCTCAGATGGTGTCGAGCTGCTCCTGGTAACCTTTGCCCCCTCACGGACAAAGGTAATTGCCTGTTGGTGGTTGGATGCTGATGGCGGTAGGGAGTTGGTGGCAGCTCGTTTGTCCTCCAGGGTGGATGCAAAGATCTTCAGGACTTGGTTGTGACGCCACGTGTAGCGTCCTTGGGCGAGACTAGTTTTGCACCCTGAAAGAATGTGCCTGAGGGTGGCTGGCGTGGAACAAAGGGCACACCCCGGGTCTTCACCATACCACTGGCCAAGGTTAACTGGTGTTGGAAGGACGTCGTAGGTAGCTCTGATAATAAAGCTCAACTGCCTCGCTTCCATGGCCCACATGTCCTTCCAGCTAATCTTCCTCCTCTCCACACTGTCCCATCGCGTCCACTGTCCCTGCTTGGCAAGAGAGACTGCCTTGGCCCATCTTCCAGCCTCCTCCTGATGGCGTACTTCCTCCACCACCATCTTCCTCCGTTCTGGTGCTGTGGCCTTACTCCAAGCAGGGCGAGCAGCTGTTAGCCCGAAGCCTCCTCTTCCCTGCTGAACATACCCCACAATATCAGCATGTTTGAGGGCTGCTGTTGCTTCCTCCACCGCTTTGGCTGGTGTCCATTTGCGCCCGGTTGTCAAGGTTGGTGCGTTGTTGCTCACCACTAAATCTCTGGATTCATTCAGTGTCATCTGGAGTCTTGTTTTTGCACACTTGAACTCCTCTGTGAGACTGGTGAGGGGCAGCTTGAGGATGCTATCTCCGTAGAGACCTATGGTGGTAAGGCATCGTGGAATTCCGAGCCATTTCTTGATGTAGCCTGTGACTCCTCTTTCCAACTTCTCTACGGTTGAGATTGGGACCTCATACACTGCGAGGGGCCACAGCATCCGTGGTAGGAGTCCAAACTGCAGGCACCAAGCCTTTAACTTTCCAGGTAGCTGTGTTTTATCGATGGACTGCAGGCCACTGCTGATATCTTTGCGCAGTTGTAGAACCTGGTCTTTGTCCTTCAGGCTTGCATCATACCACCTGCCAAGGCTTTTTACAGGTTGCTCAGACACTGTTGGGATTGGATCATCGCCGATGAAGAATTTCAGGTCAGAGAGCACTCCCTTCACAATTGAGATGCTTCGTGACTTGGATGGTTTGATCTTCATACGGGCCCAACTGATGTTCTCTTCCAGTTTTCTGAGCAGCCTCCTGGTGCATGGGACGGTGGTGGTCAACGTTGTAATGTCGTCCATGTAAGCTCTGAGCGGAGGGAGACGCTGACCAGAGTCAACTCGCTGTCCGCCTACAACCCATTTTGAGGCTCGGATGATGACTTCCATTGCCATCACAAATGCCAGGGGTGAAATAGTGCATCCCGCCATGATGCCTACTTCCAGGCACTGCCAAGAGGTGGTAAAGTCAGAGGTGGTAAAGCAGAACTGCATGTCTTGGAAGTAGGATTTAACCAGGGCTGTGATGGTGTCCGGTATGTGGAAGAAGTCGAAGGCAGACCACAGGAGTTCGTGGGGCACAGAGCCAAAGGCATTGGCAAGGTCCAGAAAGACGACGTGAATGTCCCGTCTCTCCACCTTTGCCGTTTGGATCTGGTGCCAGATCATGCTGAAATGTTCTGAGCACCCCGAGAATCCTGATATTCCTGCTTTCTGTACAGATGTGTCGATGTATTTGTTTCTTCTCAGATACTCGGCCATCCTCTGTGCAATGACACTAAAGAAGATTTTGCCCTCAACGTTTAGCAGGGAGATTGGACGGAATTGGCTGATGTTGACTGCATCCTTCTCCTTTGGGATGAGGACTCCTCCTGCCCTGCGCCACGCTTTAGGTATTATCTTCTTCTGCCATGCTGTTCTCATGAGCCTCCAGAGAAACCTCAGGACATCTGATGCGTTCTTATACACCTTGTATGGGACTCCGTTTGGCCCCGGGGCTGATGCCGTTCTTGCTCGATGCACTGTGTTTTCCACCTCTTTCCAGGTTGGAGGGCTGATCAGCATGTGGTGTTCAGGGGGGTCGATTGGTGGGATATCAGAGGGAATGGTCAGATGTTCATGCCGCCTTGGGTCAGAGTGTGTTTCTTTCAGGTGATTTTCCAGGTCTGTCTTTGTTGTTTTTAGAGCTCCACTTTTTTCCTTTGTGAAGATACTTTTAAGGAACTTGAAGGGATCCTTATAGAACCGTGTTCTAGCTTGTTCTTTCTTCCTTCTACGTTTCCGGAGGTTCTCTGCTCTACGGAGGGATGCCAGCCGTGATTTGATGTCGACTTGAAGTGCGTGTATGCCTTCCCTTTCCACTCCAGAGGCTTTTTTCCACCGTTTCCTAAGTTGTCTTCTTTCTAGGACGAGGCGCTGGATCTCCTGTTGCCTCCTGGAAACGGGTGCAGTTGGAACATCTTTCCCGCCTTTCCTTTCTTGCACTCCAAAGCGTTCTGCCCCATACTGGTAGATGATATCCCCCATTCTCTCCAACTTCTTTTCCACTGTCCCTTTAAGTTGCTCAAGAGACAGGGTCAGGTCAGTATTGATAGTTTCCCACAGCTTCTTATCCCCGGCACCAGGCCACTTCACATGCAGTCTATGCCCTGCTAGTCTCTTTTCGGCTACAGGTCTAGGGGGTTGGGTCGGTTCTACCACTGTTGTTATCCCCTCTGTGTTTGCTTCCTCCACGACAGTGGTACTGATGTACTGCAAGCTATGGTTTGCGTCCAGTTGCTGTACTTCATTCGACTTATTCGATATAGTATAGTGGATAGTGTACATAGCCTTTATTTATGTAAACCAGCTCCTTCCCTTCTTGTGATTTTTTTTTAACGTTTTTTTTTTTTCTTTCCTAACACCAGGGGAGCCACCCCTCCTAAATTTCGTTGTTTGGTACCTGTACTGTAGCAATGACAAATAAAGACCATTCCATTCCATTCCATTCCATTCCTGATGGAAGTAGCTGAAATGATTGGTGGAGGAGGTGAGAGGGGTCCTGTGTGATTGGTGGAGGGGGTGAGAGGGGTCCTGTGTGATTGGTGTGGCTTTCCTGATTAATGACCGGTTGTATATTTCAGACTGGGGAGTTTGAGGTGATGATTTTGCTGCCTGATTGACTATATGGGAGAGTTTGGTTTTGTATTTGACAGTGAGGGAGTTGTTTGAAACTGCTTCAGAGTGAGCATCCTTCCTCAATCTCAATCAATATCTGTGATCTTCCTTTCATCTCAAACTGAAAGTATTGAGGCATGCACTTAGATTAGATTAGATTAAATTAAATTACACATTATTGTCATTGCATAGTACAAGTACCAGACAACGAGAACAACCAGAAGTGCAAATAGTGATATAAATCAGGATATTAAAAAAGACAGTCATGTTGTTGTGTTGTATGACCAGAGACTTGGTCAGACGGTTGAGACAGCTCCTCTTTTGTTTACGCCATTTTTATTCAGTTGCTTTTTTTTACCTACTAAAAGAGCCACCTCTTTACAATGCTCAAGCTGCTATTTACACACAACGACCACTAGTTGGCCGCTTGTAAATTAGCCTGCTTCCTACACAGAAAAACAGCAAAACAGCTTTATATTAGCTTATCCTGATGTGATTTTGAAAATGTAAGGATACTGGGTGGTAGAATGCACATATCTAGGAAAAGTCGTGAAAGGAGGGTCCTGAAATTTGATCGAGTGCAAAGATATAACACTTTCTTTACTCACAGGGGTCAAATGACCCCACCCACGGCTGTTCTAGTGCTCAGCAGCATCCCGCTGCTGAATGAATGAATGAATGAATGAGTGGTCTTTATTGTCATTGCTATAGTACAGGTACCAAACAACGACATTTATACCAAAGAGTCCCTGGAGAAAGAGAGAGGGTGCAGGAGCTACTGAAGACAACAGCAAAACAACACAAAACAACACCAAACCAGCTGAATGAGGAAGTGTGTCCAAACTTTTGACTGGTACTGTACATTTGTCACACAAGTCCAAACATACCTCACTTGAATAGGAAGGCAGCGCGGCGGCTCTTTGTGTGAGAAAACCTCTCAATGACTCACACACAGAACCCAAGCCCCAGCACTCATTGTGCTCCTGAGCCCCCCCCCACCCCCCCAACACCTCAAACCTTCACACAAGGGAGCAGAATCTAGGCTGAGAGGCTTAATTAATACCCTCAGATGGAAGGAAGGAGGTTCAAAGGGTCTTGAGTGTCACCCGTGTAGCTATAGGCTGCTCTACGTGTTGTCTCTTCTGTTTGGTTAACACTAGAAATGAGCCCTAGACCCCCTGTGAGTAAAGAAAAGTGTTATATCTTTGCACTCGATCAAATCTCAGCACCCTCCTTTCATGACTTTTCCTAGATATGTGCGTTCTACCACCCAGTATCCTTACATTTTCAAAATCACATCAGGATAAGCTAGTATAAAGCTATTTTGCTGTTTTTCTGTGTAGGAAGCAGGCTAATTTACAAGCAGCCAACTAGTGGTCGTTGTGTGTAAAAAGCAGCATAGCATTGTAAAGAGGGTCTCTTGTAGTAGGTAAAAAAGGCACGGCTGTTCTAGTGATAGAAGTGGGTATCTCTGTACATCCTTTAGCTCTCCCACAATGCATCACGCTCCACCAGTTTACCCCTGTCTGAGTTCTGTGGGCAGAATGGAACCGAGAACCCAATGGGAGACAGTGCTAGGCAGTTCTAACATATTTGCCCAACTTTTTCCGACCATCAATTAAGCCCTTTTTTCTTCCTGGCCAGGGGTGTTGACATAGCCTGATCACTGTACATTACATTACAGCACTAAAGGGAACCAGCTGGGCCACAGTCAGGCAGACACTGGAGCCTTTGTGCACCACAGATGAAGGAGGGGGGGGGGGGGTCGTTTAAATAAAAAATACAGAATAAACCTAGATGCAAGAGTGGTATTGTTTATGTTAACATTCTTAGACTTGGTTCTATTGTAGCAAGTCAAACATTTACATGCCAAGTTGAATGTGGAGCTGAATCAGCTGTTATAGGCTTCGGGTAGGTCGATATAGGCTTCTGATAGGTGGATATAGGCTTCTGGTAGGTTGATATGAGGCTTCTGGTAGGTTGATATAGGCTTCTGATAGGTCGATATAGGCTTCTGATAGGTTGATATAGGCTTCTGATAGGTCGATATAGGCTTCTGATAGGTTGATATAGACTTCTGGTAGGTCGATATAGGCTTCTGATAGGTTGATATAGGCTTTTGAAACTGAGGTGCCTGGTCTGACGGTGAGGCAGGGGGGTGTAGTCACATCATGAGGATGATGACAGCTTGTAGAAGATAAACAACTGCAATTAAGGTAACTCGATCTTCACACCTCCATCTCGTGGATTCAAGCACGCCACGACTTGCAATGTACTTCCTGTATGATGTGTATTTTGTTTTGCATCTGGGCTTATTTGGTATTATGGTAGCTTTAAGCTACCATGCAAGGCGCCGGCCCGCTCATTGGGAGCAATTTGGGGTTCAGTGTCTTGCCCAAGGACACCTCGACATGTGGCCAGCCAGGGATCGACCGCCGACATTGAGATCATTAGACGCCGGCTCTACTTCCTGAGCCACAGCCACTACCTCCACCAGCCTCTACCTCCTGAGCCACAGCCACTACCTCCTGAGCCACAGCCACTACCTCCTGAGACACAGCCTCTACCTCCACCAGCCTCTACCTCCTGAGACACAGCCTCTACCTCCTGAGACACAGCCTCTACCTCCTGAGACACAGCCTCTACCTCCTGAGACACAGCCTCTACCTCCTGAGACACAGCCTCTATCTCCTGAGACACAGCCTCTACCTCCTGAACCACAGCCTCTACCTCCTGAACCACAGCCTCTACCTCCTGAACCACAGCCTTTACCTCCTGAGACACAGCCTCTACCTCCTGAACCACAGCCTCTATCTCCTGAACCACAGCCTCTACCTCCTAAGACACAGCCTCTACCTCCTGAGACACAGCCTCTACCTCCTGAGACACAGCCTCTATCTCCTTCGTTCAGGTCAGATCTCTGCGTGTGTAACACGTGTGAGTGTTTGTGTGTAAAGCCACAATTTGTCACACAAGAAAATGTGAGCGTGGTTATCCAGAGAGGGCACTCAGAGAGACAAAGCTGGGGGGGTGATGCATTCTGGGAGGTTCCAGTTGAAGTGTCATAAAAGAGTTCCTCCTTCAGGGGGGAGGAAGGGGATTAGCACTCCCTCCTGGGCCTCTCGCTGAGCCGTGGTCCTGCTCACACACACACACACACACACACACACACACACACGCACATACTGTAACCCACAACATAATCAAACACTCACACGGCGCGACACACAACACAACCAAACACTCCTCCGGGGGCTGTGCTACTAAAACAAACCCTCCCCGTTGGGGGGGGCTAGGGCCAGAGAGGGGGGGGGGGGCGGATGTGAGAGAGGCCAAGCTCAGGGTGTTTATGCAGAACGGGCGAAAAAAGAGCGGGAAACACACAGAACACGATCCCTGTGTTTGCCTTCCCTCCTGGCTAATCTGACAAGCGACAGAGAAAGCCGGGTTCCCTTACAGAGCGCCGAGAAATAACTGCCACTTGGATATTTATGTTTTTGCGAAGGCAAACATCTGAGCTCCTGAGGGTTCTTATTTATGGCAGCGGTGCGGGCGGTGTAAATTGTGGCCACATTTATTTTCGTGTTCAACTTTTAATTAAAAGTGAAAGTGATACCTGACAGGGAGACGTAGGGGGGGGGGGGGCAGAGGGAGGGGGGGGGACAGAGGGAGGGGGGGGGGAGACAGAGGGAGGGGGGGGGAGACAGAGGGAGGGGGGGGTGGGGGGGAGGACAGGGCAGAGGGAGGGGGGGGTGGGGGGAGGACAGGACAGAGGGATGGGGGGGAGGGCAGAGGGAGGGGCGGGTGGGGGGAGGACAGGGCAGAGGGAGGGGGGGGTGGGGGGGGACAGGGCAGAGGGATGGGGGGGTGGGGGGAGGACAGGGCAGAGGGATGGGGGGTGGGGGGTGGGGGGAGGACAGGACAGAGGGATGGGGGGATGGGGAGATGTTGAAGCTACTGATTGTTGTTTGTTTTCACGTCCAGTCAGACAGAACATGTTGGCTTCACAGTCGAGCGCCTGTCGGCCTGCTCTCCTCCGCACGTCGTAGAAGAACGGCTCACTACTACTGTTACCATCCAGCTAACCCTCCCCCGTCTCATCTCCTTCATGACAGTTTAACACTAGAACAGCCGTGCCTTTTGTACCCACTATAAGAGCCGCCTCGGGGGGTCAAATGACCGTAGTCTTTACACCGGGAAGCTGCTACTTACACACAACGACCACTAGTTGGCCGGCTTGTAAATTAGCCTGCTTCCTACACAGAAAAAATGGCAAAATAGTTTTATATTAGCTTATCCTGATGTGATTTTGATCCTGAGTGGTTGAACTGAATTTGAATTTGAATTTGAATGAAGTTGAATTGATACTGGGTGGTAGAACGCACATATCGAGGAAAAGTCATGAAAGGAGGGTCCTGAAATTTGATCGAGTACAAAGATATACATTTAGTCTTTACTCTCAAACATGGCTGTTCTAGTGTTGAGTGAATGTTCGGGAGTGAGAGCGGTATAATGCTTTTATGACAAAGATCCCTTGTTAACAGAGCACATCGGTTTCTCCTCAATGATGAGTGAAGGTTGTTGTGCTTCTGAGTCAGTGAGTGGCTTCTGAGCAGGTGGGTTTTTGTTAAAGATTCGGTAGGAAGGTTTGAAGCAGCTCTATCCTCAGCAGCTTGGAGGTTCAACTCCAGAGGGAAAGGCTAGTGCTTATTGTAATGTGGTAAGAGGCACCCACCCCCTGACGATGACTCATATATAGACAAAGAGAGTGTGATGTGTATCACCTGACTTTGTGAGAGGTTGGAGAGGATGAGAGGATGATCGTATAGCCTAGCCTCAGAGTGGAGAGGCGGAGCGTATCGTGTTACCTGGCCGTGCTAACAGGGTGAGAGGACGTTAATTGACCGTGAGGCGCCACCCCAGCCCGGAGATCAGAGCCAGGAGAGGCATTAAGCCTGAATCCTCTAGCCTCCCCGGACCCAGAGCTCCAGAGCGTCTGTCCCGCCCGCCATCTGCCCTCCCCAGGACTGGACTCCTGTCGCCTGGCTGCGAACGGCCACTCAACCTGGGTGGATATTCTATCCTCCACACCTGCTGTTCATTTACCAGACCAAACCAGATCAGTCCAGACCAGACCAGACCCAGACCCAGACCAGACCCGACCCAGACCAGACCAGACCAGACCAGACCCAGACCCAGACCAGACCCAGACCAGACCCAGACCAGACCAGACCAGACCAGACCAGACCAGACCCAGACCCAGACCCAGACCAGACCCAGACCAGACCCAGACCAGACCCAGACCAGACCAGACCCAGACCCAGACCCAGACCAGACCCAGACCAGACCCAGACCAGACCCAGACCAGACCAGACCCAGACCCAGACCCAGACCAGACCCAGACCAGACCAGACCAGACCCAGACCAGACCCAGACCCAGACCAGATCAGACCAGACCAGACCCAGACTAATTCTAGTCCCAGAGCAATTCTAAGTTCTAAGACTCGGTTTACTCAAGGGGAGGCAGAAAGTTCATCCAACTGGGAGCCTGGCTCTCCTGCCTCCTCCAACATTAGCACATCATCCATATCAGCCTCGCCACGGCTGGAACCAGACACGTTAAGCCGACGTCAGACAGACTTGGCCTGCTTAGTCTCATCCGATTGGCTTTAACATCTGAGAGGTAAACACAGGGCTGCTCAGCTCCTGTCCTGGATGGCTGCAGTGTTTATTCATTTACATGTTGCATCCTCCATGAGGCTCCATAAGGCTCTCTGTAACCTAGCACCTTCATACCTCTCTGAACTCCTTCTTACTCACACTCCCTCCCGTTGTCTCAGATCCTCCTCTGCCAAACAACTTGTCATCCCTTCTGCCCGCCTGACTACTATGGGATCTAGAGCCTTCAGCCGTTCTGCTCCCCGCCTCTGGAACTCTCTGCCATCTAACATTCTGGAACTCTCTGGGCCGGTTTCACAGACAAGGCTTAAGCTTAGTCCTGGACTAAATCACACTTTCAATGTAAAATCTCCATTGAAGATGCTTTTTAGTCCAGGATTAGGCTTAAGCCTTGTCTGTGAAACTGGCCCTCTGTCTCCTAACATTCTGGAACTCTCTGGGCCGGTTTCACAGACAAGGCTTAAGCCTAATCCTAGACTAAAAAACATCTTCAATGGAGATTTTACATTGAAAGTGTGATTTAGTCCAGGACTAGGCTTAAGCCTTGTCTCTGAAACCGGCCCATTGTCTCCTAACATTCTGGAACTCTCTGCCACCTAACATTCTGGAACTCTCTGCCACCTAACATTCTGGAACTCTCTGGGCCGGTTTCAGAGACAAGGCTTAAACCTAATCCTGGACTAAAAAACATCTTCAATGGAGATTTTACATTGAAAGTGTGATTTAGTCCAGGACTAGGCTTAAGCCTTGTCTGTGAAACCGGCCCAAAGTCTCCTAACATTCTGGAACTCTCGGTCTCCTAACATTCTGGAACTCTCTGCCACCTAACACTCTGGAACTCTCTGTCTGTCTCCTAACATTCTGGAACTCTCTGTCACCTAACATTCTGGAACTCTCTGCCACCTAACACTCTGGAACTCTCTGTCTGTCTCCTAACATTCTGGAACTCTCTGTCTGTCACCTAACATTCTGGAACTCTCTGCCACCTAACACTCTGGAGCTCTCTGCCACCTAACATTCTGGAACTCTCTGTCTCCTAACATTCTGGAACTCTCTGTCTCCTAACTTTCTGGAACTCTCTGTCTCCTAACATTCTGGAACTCTCTGTCTCCTAACATTCTGGAACTCTCTTGTCTCCTAACATTCTGGAACTCTCTGCCACCTATGTAATATTGACACTCTCTCCACTTTCAAATCCAGTCTTAAAACACACCTTTTTACAATTGCTTATTTGGTTTGATCTGCTGTATTTTGTTTGTTGTATTATCTGACTTTGCTGTTTTTATCTATTTTGCTTTGTTGAATTGATAATTATTATTATCCTAGTGACTGATCTTTCGGCTGGGCTTTAAAATATGGTACATGCAGCATTTATATTATTAAAGCCCCAATCACTTGATTTAAACAGTGAAATGTAATGTAATTATTACACAAAAAATGAAAATAAATGGCAGACCGAGGACCAAGAACACGCATCACCTCAGACCAACGTCTCTCAACTTTTGAAATGTTTTCTGTTCTAAGGCCTTTACATGTCATGATTATGTAATGTCTTCTGGTTGAGGTGTCATAATTAATTCTGAGTGTGCTAATGCTAGATAGTGACCCTCACAGAGCTCTGGGCAGGGACATGTAGACTAGACACCCACACACCCACACCACTGGATACGTTTCATTTGATACACACACACAGAATTCAATGGGAGTTAGACTTTGCATCATGCTTGTTTGCTCCTACCAAATGCACTGTGTCCTAAGAGGGGCCTGGGTACAAAGTTGTACCAATATTTGCTAGGCTACGACGCCCGCCCCCTACACTTGCATGACCATGGATGGTGTTCTGGATATAATTGATTCTTAATAGATTTAGTAGAACTTATAAAGCACCAAGAGCTTAGATCAATTGTCTCCAAAGAGGCCTTTTATCAAGCAAAGTTACATGAGCGCAGAGAGAAATGAGCAGACCAATAAGCAAGAAGCAATAGCCCAAAAGCAAAAAGCCCCCAACGATGGGTGGGACTCATATTTATAGAACTGTCCTTGGTCATGAGTTCACTATTCTTGGGAACCGATCATATTATACAAATCTGTGATTACACAAGTTATGGGCCCTGTCCATAGTCAGAATTATTCACTGCGCCACAGATCTTGGCCCATCCTTTACAGGAAGGAAATGGGCCTTCCTTGAGTGCTAGATTCGCCAAACTGTAGAGAGACTTACATTTCTCAGTATAAAATGATATAAAACCCCAACAATGGCTCAATCCCTCCAGGTTATGGGCTTGTCAGAGAAGGATTAAGAGTGAATTGCGAAAAGAGAATTGGAAAGGAATCCTGAATAGTGTGCAGTGTGAATTCATACAACATAGAAAGGGAGATCTAGTATGACATCCTGGGGTTTTATATGTACTCAATATGGTTAAATGGTCTCAGTAAAGGCCCGCAGTAGGCATAGTTTCAACGGTTTCTTGGTGTGTGGCTACTGGCTAGTGTGTTTGTCTCTTGAATGGAGACAGTTACTACACTGGCCTACAAACATCATGTACTATGATAACAATTGGAGCACTTTGAGCTGCAACATTTGCAGGAAAAGTGCTATACAAATAAATCGTTATTATTATTATTATTATTATTATTATTATTACTACACTGGGTGGATTTGCAACATTCTTTGCAGAATATATGGCTATATATTTCCATAGAAAAGATGTATAAATTAAGTACCTCGTCTAAATCACAACAAACCTAGAGAATATTATTATTATTATTTACAACAACAACAATAATAATAATTTCAGGAACAGACATTCCATTATTTTTGGGCTTGGTCAGTCGTGTTCTTTTTTTATTATTTTTTTATTTTTTTTCCAGATTTTATCCCTTTTTCACCCAATTTGGTAGCCAATTGAACCCAACCTAGCATCCAATTATCCCCTGCCTATTGCGAATGATCCGCCGCATGACCCCGTGGCCGGCAGTCCCAGAGGAGGCCGCCAGGCAGACTAGCTGACTGGCTCCTCGAGCCCAGCACCGTTATTCCGGCACCCCGGGGGCGCTGTTGCGCGACGGATCCTTGTCCGGAAATACTCCTATACCGCCCTCGGGAGCGGTCGCCCAATATGCCGCTCCCCGTGTGTGCCCCAGCCATATCCGGATCTGGCGAGCTGGGATTCGATCCCAGTCCCCGGTGGGCAGCTTGCACTAGTGGCCAGTGCTTAGACCGCTACACCACCGTGGGGCACTAGTCGTGTTCTTTTGAGGAGCAGCAGTGCTTGGTTCACCCCATAGGGGAGGGGTTAGGGTTAGGGGAGGGGTTAGGGTTAGGGTTAGGGGAGGGGTTAGGGTTAGGGGAGGGGTTAGGGGAGGGGTTAGGGTTAGGGTTAGGGGAGGGGTTAGGGTTAGGGGAGGGGTTAGGGGAGGGGTTAGGGTTAGGGGAGGGGTTAGGGTTAGGGGGGTACAGACCCAGGTCTGGTCTCAGTATCAGCCTTGAGCACTCAAGCACACAGCTGTCTGATCTAACCTCACCAGGCAGTGGGTTCTGACTTGGCCTCACCAGGCAGTGGGTTCTGATTTGGCTTGACCAGGCAGTGGGTTCTGAGCCCAGCACCGTTATTCCGGCACCCCGGGGGCGCTGTTGCGCGACGGATCCTTGTCCGGAAATACTCCTATACCGCCCTCGGGAGCGGTCGCCCAATATGCCGCTCCCCGTGTGTGCCCCAGCCATATCCGGATCTGGCGAGCTGGGATTCGATCCCAGTCCCCGGTGGGCAGCTTGCACTAGTGGCCAGTGCTTAGACCGCTACACCACCGTGGGGCACTAGTCGTGTTCTTTTGAGGAGCAGCAGTGCTTGGTTCACCCCATAGGGGAGGGGTTAGGGTTAGGGGAGGGGTTAGGGTTAGGGGAGGGGTTAGGGTTAGGGGAGGGGTTAGGGGAGGGGTTAGGGTTAGGGTTAGGGGAGGGGTTAGGGTTAGGGGAGGGGTTAGGGTTAGGGGAGGGGTTAGGGTTAGGGGGGTACAGACCCAGGTCTGGTCTCAGTATCAGCCTTGAGCACTCAAGCACACAGCTGTCTGATCTAACCTCACCAGGCAGTGGGTTCTGACTTGGCCTCACCAGGCAGTGGGTTCTGATTTGGCTTGACCAGGCAGTGGGTTCTGACTGAGGGATATCTGTAGCTCTGACAGACACAGACTTTGAGCAGGGCTCCCACACCTTCTGAAACATCAAATTCAAGCACCTTCCAACCAGTGGTGTAGTCTAGTTTTTTCTAGAGGGTATACTGTGATTTTTCCCTCCCAGCCTCATATCGTTCATTTTGGAACGCCATAAAAATAAATCTGCGCTCCCTGTCTAACGTTATATATATATATATATATATCTAACATTACATGTTATAAGGCTGATCTGTGCATGATAGTGCTGCATTTTGACATATTTCATGTCGCATCTCCCCCCTTTGATGGTATATGACGCTATAGTCAGTCCCAATGGTCCAAAAGTCAAGTGCTTCGTAACACAGACGGGGTGAATATTATGAATGAAGTTCTGTCACAAAACGCTGTTACGTATCCTCACACATTTTTAAGTGGGTATATGGAAATCCTTGGCCTTTCCTAGTGGGTATACGGCGTAGTCCTGCGTATCACCTAGACTACACCACTGTTCCCACACCTTCTGAAACATCAAATTCAAGCACCTTTCAAGGACTTGAAAGTTCCCTCAAATCCAAGGAACCAACACGGCATAGTTTGAGACAGAACCAGTTGACGAGCTAAGTAAAAAAAAATGAATATTTTTTTTTTTTTAGAGAGAGAGAGAGGGGAATTCAAGCTTAATTCACGCTTAAACAACTTTTAAGACCTTGATTTCTTTTTCTCAAATTCAAACTTTCAAGGATTTCAAGGACCCGTGGGAACCCTGTCTGAGGACACGTGTTGACTAGCAGGAGGAAGGCAGATCCTCTAACACGTCCCTAAATATAGGTCAGACCTTATGGAGATGGACGACTCCGAACACATCCTCTTCTGTAGGAGCAGGGGGTATCCCAGTATGTCATCATGTCCATGTTAATGTCTGGATCTCCAAATGCAAACTGTGGACATGTCACCTCCTCAACCACCATATGAACCCTCTCCCTCCTCCTCTATGTCACCTCCTCAACCACCATATGAACCCCTCCTCCTCGTCACCTCCTCAACCACCATATGAACCCCTCCTCCTCCCCCTCCTCTATGTCACCTCCTCAACCACCATATGAACCCCTCCTCCTCCCCCTCCCCTATGTCACCTCCCCCCCTCCTCTGTCACCTCCTTAACCACCATATGAACCCCTCGTCCTCTATGTCACCTCCTCCCCCCTTCTCTATGTCACCTCAACCACCATATGAACCCTCTCTCCCCCCCACTCCTCCAGTCTGCTCCACCCCCCCCCCCCCCCCTCCAGCAGTGGAAAGTCTGGCGCCTGTGTGCGTTCTACCTGGAGCCACCTGAGAAGCCCAAGAACAACACCAGTGTGTAATTAACAGACTGGCCTGTGTCTCGGGGAGAGAGAGAGGCCCAATAAGGGATGACATGTGCCAATGTAGAACTTCCTTTATTTACCATGTAGCAAAGAAGAGTCAACACTAGATAGCAGTACCATTGTATCATGTTTTATTAAAAAGTAAAGAAAACATATCGGCCTTGCGGTCGCCCGGCTACCTTCTCCTCCCCGTCAGTGATCTATCACGAGGTCTACAGTTGGCAGTGGTGACGGGGGAGTCGATACCTCAGGTCAAATAAGAAGGCGAGATCTAAAGTTGTAATCTATATTCTTTATTTGAAATTCTTTACATGTGAGACCCCATCCTGGCCATCCCCATCCCAGTTGTGAGACTATTCATATAAAAACAAGTGGAAAAAGACATTTAGTTCCTCCATGAAGTCAGAAAAACAGTCAGACAGGTAATTCTGTTGAGGGCAGTTGTTGTTTTTTTGCATGTTTTAACATTGGCTTTACTGGCAAGTTTCATCAATATATCCATCAATGTAATCAAAACAGCCAATAATGAACTCAATCGTCTCAGGTACACAGGTAGGTAGTTGAGTGAAAAGAATCAAAATAACAAAAATGTACAACTCAACTATTAAAACCAAATAATCGCAATTGAAAAAAGAAGGGTTGATGATGACATTGAGTGCTAGAAGAAAGACACACTGCATAAGACAGCACAACACTGTTTATACAGGACTGGGCAAATCAAGATATGTGTATATGACTATCTAACCTGCATCTGTACATCACTACCCCACCGACCCATCTGAGAATTACACTAAGGGTCCTCGGTTCTCCATGACGGCCGACAGCTTCTAATAGCGAGTCACCAGTAGGTAGGAGGTGTTTTACACCATACTCCAAACCTACTGCATGATGTCGATCAGTGTGTCCAACGAACAGGACCGTGCCTAGCACAATACCTGTTGTGAGTGCAGGAGTATTGCGCCCCCTGGTGTTAGCAGAAGGGCAGACAGTACCCAACATCTGACCGATAGACCCTCTCAGTCGGCCCTACAGCCTGACATTGCATCACATACAGAATGACCAACGATTTACATTTTAGAGGATTTATTAAACTGCTGACCAAATTCAACCAAATGTAAAAAAATAAATAATAGGTAATCTAAACAACCTCAATTGCCATTTCAAGAACCATTAACTTGGTTCCATGCAGATAAATCATGGCTGTGACTTACATTTGTCCTTAAAGCATCGGTTGAAAATAATGAGTATGTATGCATACAATGTTAATTTTGTCCAGCCCAACTGCAGTCGGCGTGACAGATGCAGGTGTGCTTTAACTGGGGAACTAAGGGAGAGAATGTACTAACTAAAGGAGCACCATGGAGGTGAAAGAAGGTGAAACAGTGGAACAAGAACGAGACTGTTTATAAAGATGTGCTGCTGGGGTAGAATCATCTGAGAGGAACTGACATATCTGGTCCTCCAACCAGGATAGAACCATCAGAGAGGAATCGACCAATCAACAGTCTCTGGTCCTACCAGGATAGAACCATCTGAGGAACTCACACGTCAACAGTCTCTGGTCCTCCAACCAGGATAGAACCATCTGTCTCTGGTCCGCCAACCAGGATAGAACCATCTGAGAGGAATCGACCAATCAATAGTCTCTGGTCCTCCAAGGATAGAACCTTCTGAGAGGAACTGACACATCAGTCTCTGGTCCTCCAACCAGGATAGAATCCTCTGCTGAGAAGAAGATTTAAGTACAATGGACTACTGAGGTTCTTTTTTTATTATCAATAACACTGGAAATTATACAGCACAAACAGGTGTTGCATAATCTAAAACATGGATTTCTTTCTGTGTATTGCAATGTCAGGGCTGTGTGTGTGTGTGTGTGTGTGTGACCTGAGGGAGGGTATGAACTCTGATAACACACACAAGTGGAGTGTCCAGAGGAAAGTTGAGGGAGAGTTGTGTAGCCAAAGCAAAATAGAGAACGACAGTTTGTATGGACATACATTTACAGTCCTCTCGTGGACATGGTTAGCTAGCTCAACCCTCCTGTCAAAGAGAGCCAAGTTCTACCTTTCTTGTGAGGATTAACGGGATGTGAGATTAAGGTAATGGGGGGGGGGGAATCCAAATCAAAGTCTTAAAGGCTCTCACAAATCCTCTCATCTCCAATCATGTAAAAAAAATATTTAGAAAAGTCACCAATATTAAATCCGTTAAAAATATAACAATTTTTACATTTTTTTTTTTCCGTCCGTTTTTTTTTTTCTTTTACATTTTTCCTTTTTTGTTTTAAAAACCAAAACTAGAATCCTCCATCTGAGTTGAGTCCCGTTTCTCTGGGACTGGGGGAGGAGGAGGGAGGGTTCTTTCTTTTTCATTTTTAAGAGGCAAACATTTCAAAAAGAGACAACAAAAAGCACTCTGGACTTCATATTTAACAACATTTTTGCCGCTTGGAATGTCGCTGACCAGGGCTGTCCTCCTCCACGCTGGCCCTCCTCCCCCGGCCGCGCCCGCCCCCCCGCCGAGTTCTCTTGCTGTCCCGCTCCTCGCTGTCGCTCTCCTGCTCGCGGTAATCCCTCTTACTGGAGGACGACACCGCTCGCTTGCTCTTCCTCACCACACTGGCCTCCCCCTCGCTCTCCTCCTCCTCCTCCTCTTCCTCCTCCTCCTGCCCTCGTCCTCTCCCTCTCCCCCTCCCCTTGGTTTTCTTCCCCTGCTCCGCCACCACTTTCCTCGGCCGGCCCACCTTGCGGTTGCCGTTCTGCATCTTCTTGCGCGTTTTCTCCTCCTCCTCTTCCTCTTCCTCCTCCTCCTCCTCTTCCTCTTCGCTCCCGTCCTCCGAGGGAACGGGCGTCTGGCTGACCCGTTTGCGCTGGCGCCGGCGGAGGTAGTTGATGCCGGGCAGCAGCTTGTGGAGGAGCTCGGTGAAGCTGTGCTCTGTCTTGGCCATGCAGGAGAGGACCGAGCTGCCCGTCTGGTTGTACTCCTCGGCGTTGGAGAACACCAGCTTCATGTCCTCCAGGAAGTCGTGCGCGTGGCGGTACTGGCTGTGGGTGAACTTGGCCTGCATGGTGCTGAAGTCCATGGGGCTGGAGATGATGTCCAGGTAGTCCTCTGCTTCCTCTATGGACACAGGGTCTCTGCAGGGGGGGAGATATGTCAAGTTAACGTAAAAACATATTTGAAAGGCAGGGTTCGACAGTAACGCTTGCCCGCTTGCCCCGGAGCAAGTTAAAAAAAAATCGCCGGGTTTGTTTGCGCGAGCCCGACAACGCTGCTGGTTCCTGGATCTGTTTACCTGTGTGCAGGAAGAACAACAGACGTCGCAGGCGCCAGACCAGACTAGATGATCGTGGAGTGAAGATATTATTAAAGCATACGCGCCTGTCGATCACCCGTCGCATCACGCACGCTTTAATAATATCTTCACTCCGTGATCATCTAGTCTGGTCTGGCGCCTGCGCCGTCTGTTGTTCTTCCTGCACACAGGTAAACAGATCCAGGATCCAGCAGCGTCGTCGGGCTTGCGCAAACGAAGCCGGCGATTTTTTTACTTGCTCCGGGCAATTAAAAAAGCGTTACTGTCGAACCCTGAAAGGTTTCAGCTTTCAATACTAATCTCCCAACAACAAATATGACACGCCATAGTGACACGCTAGTTGTTCTCGGAGCAGCCCCTCACCTGAACGGCCAGCTGTAGCGGAACTTGACCAGCTTCTGCAGGATCTCCTCACACCTCTCCAGCTCCAGCGCCTGCCTGCGTACACCTGTCGTGGAGCTCTGGCGCACCTGGAAGTGACACAGAAACACACAAACGCCAGGTGAACTCTCACCCTCACGTGTAAAAGAATTTAAAAGGGATAAAGAACTCAAACTCAAGGCAAGGTGCTGACCACGGGAAGAACAACAACAACTCAGAACTTGATGAAAATAAAAGGTAGCGGTAGGTTTCTCTCATTGCTGTGACGTTTATTCACCAACGTTTCGACTTAACAGCCTTCCTAAGGGCAACAGAGGCCAGCTAACCCATGCTCAAAAACTCAACATCAAAATCTTTGTATAATAGTCGTAGCTTGCTGGATGTGTGTGTCCTTCTCACCAGCTCATCGATGTCTGCCAGGTTGGTGGCCCTCTGTTTGCTAGCGCGGCCGCTAGGCGGGGACTGTTTCTTGGATGCAGCCTTACTGGGGCCTTTAGAGCGCGAAGACGACTGCTTCTTCTTCCTCGGTCTCACTGTGAAACAGAAATGTTACAGGTTTATACCAGGGGGGGGTCCCCAATTACTTTCCATAGCGGGAAGGGTTCCTACAAGTTTCAACAAGTCAAATTTAAGGCCTTTTTATACCTTTTTTAGACCTCTTTGGATAGAATTTTAGACTTATTTGCGACACCATCTGATAGCTTTTTGTATGAAATTAGGGATTTCACTGCCATACAGACAAAAAAGGAAGTGAATTGGCATTTTTTTGGTTCCAGCTTGATTAATTTCCGCGTAAATAGATGTGGTCGGACAGATTTCCTTGCAGGATCTCATTTAAGACGTTTTTGACCTTTTCAGGCCTTGCGGGTTGGATTGCTGGATTTTTTTCTTATTCCAACAAATAAGAAATAGCTGTGTTAAGTGACCTCAGAATGCACCGAGCTAAAGGCCTATTGAGACAACACCGAAGTGAGAGAGAGAGAGCTTTCCAGACAAACGGGACTGTGCAGCACCCCTCTCACTAACATAACTGTCTGTGGCCACCTTATGTGCAGGACTAAACTCACAGAGGATCACCCTGTCACTCTCACTCAGCCCAGCCAGGGTGGAGAGAGCCGTGGTCAAAGGTGCTCACCGGCCTGAGAGAATAACACCGCCCAGACAATGGGCCGAGAGAGAATAGGGGCCGAATTCCCCCATGACATTCCTGTCATTCTCATCTCCTCTGCAGCCTCTCCATTGTCCAGGCTTCCACAGAGCTACAGACAGACAGGTCCTTCCCATCCGTAGTCTTGAGCCAAACCGTACCGACTATGTGTAAGTATCTGGGGGAAAAACTAGCCACGCTTCTGACCTGCCTTTTGGGTGTCTCAGAGAAGTAAGGACAGACGTATTTCCTGTGAGCACCTGCTACATCGATAGGACACCTGCTACATCTATACGACACCGAAGCCAATGACCGCACAGACGTTTAGCCGGGAGCATTATGTCATTTTGAGGCAACACGTCTGAGTTCAGTGTGTACTCACTAACTAGGGCCTACAGGCGTGTGTACTCACTAACTAAGGCCTACGGGAGTGTGTAGTGTACTCACAGCTGTGGCCCGTGGCCTTGTAGTCGTTGTCCTCCTCGTCGTCTTCCTCCTCATCAGACTCCTCCTCCTCTTCATCGTCTGAATCTTCCTCTTCGTCAGTGTCCTCGTTATAGTTTCTGTAACAGAGAGGTCGTAAGCTGAGCTGGACTTCACCTAGATGACCCCAGTCAACAGCAGGAAGTGTTCTTTAATGAAAACACTGTCTGAGAACGAGGGATGAGGTCTTTCACAAAAGATGTACGAAAGAAGAGATTTGGTGAGGCTGCATTCTCATTATATGCACCCAGATTGTGGAATGCACTGCCAGTTTACATTAGAGATGCAACCTCAGCAAATATGTTCAAGTCAAGACTAAAAGTCTTAGTGCCGCAGTAATAATAATAATTCATTATATTTGTATAGCGCTTTTCAAAGACGCTGACAATATGGGAAAAATGGGAAAGTGCTGTGTATGTGCTGTCCCTTGTTGTATGAATAGATCCGAGTAAAAAAAAACACGATTGAACTGTCATTCTACCCCTTTAGTACACTGGTACGGGGAATTTTTGGTTTGGACCCGGAAATTGCTAAACGTCACGCGTGACGTCAGACTTAACAACCAACAGAAGTCTGCGGTCTCCTCACCTTTCTCGTGAGCAGCGCCGGGCCACAGCGGGCTGGCAGGCGGGGCAGAGCCACTCCCCTGCAGGGATCCGGTACAGCGCCGGCCGCAGACAGAACAGGTGGAAGGCCTTGTTGCACTCGTCACACAGGATCAGCTTGGCATCCTCGCCTGGAGGTCAGAGGTCATCATCACAAACCATTTTTTTTAGTTACTCATTGATTGACACAGTGACTCAAAACAGTGATCTTATAAGACACTTGATTCAAAATCAAGAACAGGATTTGTTGCAAGAACACTTGTGATTTAAATTGTATTCTAATCCCCTACCCCTAACCATCTCCCCTAACCCTGCCCCCCCCCCCCCCCCCCTGGACATTGCTGTGTTAATCGTTCCCTGTGCCTGTTTGTTAACTCATTATTATACCGTGGTGCTTCAGGTTCACCTGCTCTGTGTCTGTGTGGCAGCAGGGCCTGCACCTGGACCTGCCTGACACTACCACCCTGCTTTGTGCTGCCCCTACGCTGCCTCCGGGCAGGAAGTCTCTGTCTCAACCCTGGAGAGAGCAAGGGTCAACACGTCAGAACTACTGATCAGCAGTGACACCAGACTGAGCCGTCAATTCGGTTGTTAAGTCGTGACGTGTTTCCGGGTCCAATGTTGGCTGAGGCGCTCTCTTCGAAATGCCTCAGTAATGATAATAATTCATTATATTTGTATAGCGCTTTTCCGAGGCTCAAAGACCCTGACCCTTGTTGTATGAATAGATCAGAGTCTAAAAAACGATTGAACTGTCATTCTTTTTTTATTTTTTTTTCAGATTTTATCCCTTTTTCACCCAATTTGGTAGCCAATTGAACCCAACCTAGCATCCAATTATCCCCTGCCTATTGCGAGGGATCCGCCGCACGACCCCGTGGCCGGCAGTCCCAGAGGAGGCCGCCAGGCAGACTAGCTGACTGGCTCCTCGAGCCCAGCACCGTTATTCCGGCACCCCGGGGGCGCTGTTGCGCGACGGATCCTTGTCCGGAACTACTCCTATACCCCCCCTCGGGAGCGGCCGCCCAATATGCCGCTCCCCGTATGTGCCCTGGACATATCCGGGGAACTGTCATTCTACCGCTGTAGTACACTGGTACTCTGGTGCGGGGAATTTCTGGTTTGGACCCGGAAATTGCTTAACGTCACGTTTGACGTCAGACTTAACAACCGAATTGCCGTCAACTATGATGGTGACACAACAAAGACGTCGGTCTTAGGACAACATCGGGCGGCGCATGGAACTCTATCGCCACCTACTGATTGAATATCACACTGATTCTGTCTGTTCTACAGCATTATTAAAGGGCTTAAAGGACCTTTGTACAGGTCCACAGATCCAATAATTTCTATAAGGTATTTCTTTTGTGAAATCAAATGGAAATGAAGCCATTGTTGGGTGATTGTTGCAGCCATTGATATTTCCAACGGACACATTTCTACTGTGTGAAACCCCCTGGGGTTCTGTATGACGGAGCTTGAGGATGTGGAGGGTCACCCACCTTTCCTGCGGCAGACCTTGCAGCACGCGTTCTCAGCAGACATGTCCCACTTGATGCATGCGTCCAGCATGCCCAGCAGGACGTGCATGCGGGAGAAGGTCTGCGCCTCACGGATCCCCGCCTTCCACTTCTCTACGGCTGTCGCCACCTGCAGGACAGAGAGAGAACTGCTCCTTCAGCTGAACTGTAGTGAGGGAGCTACAGTCTAGGACTAACACAGTCCAGGGTTCCCACACCTTCTGAAACATCAAATTCAAGCAACTTTTTAAGGACTTTCAAGACTCAATTCAAGGACCCAACACGGCATAGTTTGAGACAGATCTAGATGAGAATGAATATAATAGGAACTATCCGCTCACAGACAACAATTAAAAAGAGAGGCTTGAATGTGTGAACACTAGATGGTCTCTCGCCTTCTCTACCACAGCACAGCAAAACAATTTGTGAAATATGTGTCAAGTTAAGCAATACAGAGACTTATTTATTAGTTGACGAGCTAAGTAAAACATTTTTGAATACACATATAATTTTTTTAGAGAGAGAGAGGGGAATTCAAGCACTTTCAATGACCCATGTCTATTTTCAAAAACTTTTAAGACCTTCATTTCTTTTTCTCAAATTCACAAACTTTCAAGGATTTCAAGGACCCGTGGGAACCCTGACAGTCATGAGAGACCGACACTAAACGGACAAAGACCCACAAATGAAGCATAAAGACCAGAGCCCCTCTCTCACCCTGGCCTCCTCCGCCAGCTTCTTCTCCTCGTCCACCTCCTCCGCCTTGCTGCTGCTCTCCTCCCCGCCCTGCTTCTTCTTCTTCTTCTGCTTGGGAGCCATGAAGCCCTGGAGGAACTTCTTGATCACACAGCTCTGGATGCTGATGATCAACTCTCCAAAGTCCTTCAGGTTCTCCAGGTCAGACAACTGAGCACGGACACACACAGACAGGTCAGACACCTGAGCACGGACACACACAGACAGGTCAGACACCTGAGCACGGACACACACAGACAGACAGGTCAGACACCTGAGCACGGACACACACAGACAGACAGGTCAGACACCTGAGCACGGACACACAGACAGACAGGTTAGACACCTGAGCACGGACACACACAGACAGACAGATCAGACACCTGAGCACGGACACACACAGACAGACAGGTCAGACACCTGAGCACGGACACACACAGACAGACAGGTCAGACACCTGAGCACGGACACACACAGACAGACAGGTCAGACACCTGAGGACGGACACACAGACAGACAGGTCAGACACCTGAGCACGGACACACACAGACAGACAGGTCAGACACCTGAGCACGGACACACACAGACAGACAGGTCAGACACCTGAGCACGGACACACAGACAGACAGGTCAGACACCCGAGCACGGACACACACAGACAGACAGGTCAGACACCTGAGCACGGACACACACAGACAGACAGGTCAGACACCTGAGCACGGACACACACAGACAGACAGGTCAGACACCTGAGCACGGACACACACAGACAGACAGGTCAGACACCTGAGCACGGACACACACAGACAGGTCAGACACCTGAGCATGGACACACACAGACAGGTCAGACACCTGAGCATGGACACACACAGACAGACAGGTCAGACACCTGAGCACGGACACACACAGACAGGTCAGACACCTGAGCATGGACACACACAGACAGGTCAGACACCTGAGCACGGACACACACAGACAGACAGGTCAGACACCTGAGCATGGACACACACAGACAGGTCAGACACCTGAGCGAGGACACACACAGACAGACAGGTCAGACACCTGAGCACGGACACACACAGACAGACAGGTCAGACACCTGAGCATGGACACACACAGACAGACAGGTCAGACACCTGAGCACGGACACACACAGACAGACAGGTCAGACACCTGAGCACGGACACACACAGACAGACAGGTCAGACACCTGAGCACGGACACACACAGACAGACAGGTCAGACACCTGAGCACGGACACACACAGACAGACAGGTCAGACACCTGAGCACGGACACACACAGACAGACAGGTCAGACACCTGAGCATGGACACACACAGACAGACAGGTCAGACACCTGAGCACGGACACACACAGACAGACAGGTCAGACACCTGAGCACGGACACACACAGACAGACAGGTCAGACACCTGAGCACGGACACACACAGACAGACAGGTCAGACACCTGAGCACGGACACACACAGACAGACAGGTCAGACACCTGAGCACGGACACACACAGACAGACAGGTCAGACACCTGAGCACGGACACACACAGACAGACAGGTCAGACACCTGAGCACGGACACACACAGACAGGAGTCAGGGTACAAACAGAACATTCAAGGTAGACAGAGACTGAGACACATCTATGACAGGCTATTCATTATTTAAATATAATAAATACACTTTTTGGGCATTGTCATTGCATCACCCTACTGCATATACAGGGTTCCTACAAGTTTAATTTAAGACCTTTTTAGACCTTTTTTAGACCTCGTTGAATATAGTTTTAGACCTATTCGCGACACCATGTGATAGCTTTTTGTCATCCTCGAGGTGATGAAATTAGGGATTTCACTGCCATACAGACAAAAAAGGAAGCGAATTGGCATTTTTTGGGTTCCAGCTTGATTAATTTCTGTGTAAATAGATGTGGTCGGACTGATTTCCTTGCAGGATCTCATTTTTAAGACCTAGCACCTCATTTCTAGACCGAATAACTGGAATGTGGGACCTTTTTAGGCCTTATAGATCGGATTGCTGGATTTTAGACTTCAAGGCTTTTTAAGACCAGCGCAGGAACCCTGTATATAGTGGCGGTATATTTAAACAATGTGATCACTGACCTTCTCCTCAAACTCCAAACTCAAACTGTTGTCCAGGTAGCCCAGCCCGCCCTTCTGCAGGCGGGAGCCCACCTCTTTGATGTCACTGCGCAGGTATTTGAGCAGTTCCTGGTGTCCGTCACAGGTCTTCAGCCCCGGGTTCCCCTTCCTGGCCAGGTGGAGGGAGTGGAGGATGTCCTGGTACCTGTGTGACACGCAACAACATCATCTATGTCAAAATGAATGTGCTACTGGGCAATGATGGTGGCATTCCTTGACTGAGAGTGAGGGTTCTTGTGGTGTTCCTTCCACACCTTCTGAAACATCAAATTCAAGCACCTTTCAAGGACTTTCAAGACTCAATTCCCTCAAATTCAAGGACCCAACACGGTATAGTTTGAGACAGATCTAGTTGTTTTTAAAAAAAGTAAAAAAAAAAAGAAGTATATACTGTATATTTATTTATTTTTAGAGAGAGAGAGAGAGAGGGGAATTCAAACACTTTCAATGACCCGTGTCTATTTTCAAAAACATTTAAGACCATGATTTCTTTTTCTCAAATTCACAAACTTGTGAATGAACTTGACCCGTGGGAACCCTGGTGTAGAGCACATCTCCTTACCTGAACTGCAGCTTGGTCTTCAGCTCGCTCTCCCTCACCCCCTGTGGGTGGAGGCTCTCCATCAGCTCCTCCAGGTCGCGAGGAGCGTCACACACAAACCTGACAGAACAGAAGGTGTTTGTCACACACAAACCTGACAGAACAGAAGGTGTTTGTCACACACAAACCTGACAGAACAGAAACCTGACAGAACGGAAGGTGTTTGTCACACACGAACCTGAGGTAACAGAAGCTGTTCGCTAAGCATGCAGAATGCTGCATACAACACCTGGAACAAGGGTTTTGAATATACGTAATATGTTCTGAATTAGGTTCCTTACCAGAGGTTTTGTCCCTGTTTGGGAACGGTGGTCTCTATACAGACAGCTACCAGCGCCCCCTGTTGGGCTCTCTCACCATCTACACTGCTGTCCTCCTTCTCACCATCTGCAAAACGGCCACCAAAACAATGAGTCTACATGTACAAGTAAACGGCAGGGTTTCAACTGTGATAGTTCAATAGTAATAATAATAATAATAATAATAATAATAATAACTTTTTATTTGTATAGCCCTTTTCCTGCCAATGTTGCAGCTCAAAGTGCTCCAATCATTATATAATAATAATTAGGGTTTATATTCAAATGGATGTGACGACAGTAAACTCACCCTCAGGCTCCTCCTTCATCACCTCCGCGTCATCCTCTTCCTTGAGCGTCTCCTCCCCGGGGGGCAGTGTGTAGTTGTAGTCGATGCTCTCGTGTACCCAGCCCTTCTCAATGAACAGACCGGGTACCACGTCTGAGAACAGCCAGTACCTGCAAACACACACACACAAGTTTTTAAACACACTAGGTTTATAAAAAGTACATAGTTACATGCTAACACCCCCCTGTCTATATACCCCCCTGTGAATAGGCCATATAGTGTATATAAGTCTATAAGTTCACATAATAGATACATTCTCAGATTCCTACCGTTTACTTATCCCCCTAATTATAACTCCCTATTTATGTCTCATTCTTGTGTTTTATTATCTTAGGACTGTGTTTTATTATCTTAGGACAGTGTTGATTGTTAGCACCTAGGGTTTACATTTCGTTGTACCTGTTCAATGACAATAAAGATCATTCATTCAATCATTCATTCAAGATCTGGAATCAAAAATGGTAATATGACACCATCTAGGCAACCTCGACACCGTAATCTCCTCTGGGCCACGGACGTGACGGTCTTTACACCAGGGGGATCAGACTGACCCGTTACACCAGGGGGGTCAGACTGACCCGTTACACCAGGGGGGTCAGACTGACCCGTTACACCAGGGGGGTCAGACTGACCTGTTACACCAGGGTCAGACTGACCTCAGTGTTTCCCCTACCATTGCCTTGGGGGCCGGGCCGCCCTCCCAACGGAATCCCCCGCCCCCCCAAGAAAGAGGAATTATTACGGACGTAGACACCAAACATCTGACAAGCAGGCTAAAATATCCACGTTTTTTAAACGCACCCAACCCGAATCTGGCGAGTGGCAAGCCCATAGGCTCGTTGGTAACGTTAGTCCGCCGTAGTCTCGCATAGCCAGACCTATCTCCACACTTCGCGCTGTGCGCGCGAGACGCGAGAGTTTTTGCCGGATGTGATGTCTGCAGATTGAAAGTAAGCAAGTTGAAACGTTAGCAAATATAATTGCTGAGTGTTCTGACAGAGAAAGTTGGTTAAAATCGGTCGTTATTATCGTGACTAGAAAGTGTCTGACTATAGTTCCATAGTGTAAATAGTGTCAAAGAACTAGCAAGCTAGCTAGCTCAGAGGTGATGAGATGAGCTAGTCTCCCTGCACACTTGCCAGCTAAAGAGCTAACTGGAGGCACTTTATTATTTTACTTAAAGTAGATACTACTTACTTAGTAGATACTATCTTTCTTATTCTGCTAGAGTTGGGCTTCATGGTAATACCATAATGGCATATTTACAGTACATGGACAGGTGATTGAAGCATTGGAAATGTCTGTTTTTTTATAGTTGGACATACGATTTTTTTTCAGGTGAGAGAGTAGATTATCTGACTGGATTGCCCACAGCAATCCAATATTCAATTATAATTATGTTATAAATTGATATGGATCAATTTATGCCTCTTATTAGATTATAAATACTCTGGCTGTTTTGTTTACCTTTTGGTTGACAGCAAAAGGGAGAGAGGAGGATAGGGAGGGAGAGAAGAACCAGGTGAGAAAGTGGACAGGTAGTCAAGACCACATAAGTAAGTAGCCTTGAGAACCGATGGTTCTGGAGCCTAATGGCCCATAGGGCAGGAGCCTATCTCCTGTTTCCGTAGCGTGAGGCGGCTTAATGTACAAGTACACCCCTGGACATGACGCTGGTATGACTTGAGGCAGGGTCTTACCCCCTGGGGGGGGGGGGGGTTCATGCCACGGTCCATGCCACCCCCCCAAGGCAGCAAACCTAGGGGAAACACTGGACCTGTTACACCAGGGGAGTTAGACTGACCTGTTATGGTTCCTGTCTGTTCCCAGTGGGACTCTTCGCAGGACCAGTTTGGCTTTGGTGATGCCGTCCTGAAAGGCCCTCTCTGCAGACGCCTTCTGCTTGCGGACGCGCCCATCCTCCGCCTCTTTCTCCATGCGCTCTGTAGGGGGGAAAGAGATCTCTGGTTGTGAGTCAATGACACTAGCTTGGAGCATACTTCTTAACTTTCTATCCTCTGACTGCGTTCGAGGCTGCACATATTCTGTATGCCTTCTCCGGTGATTCTGCTATGTCTCACTCCCCATCTTCCGTCGGAGACTGAAGACCCATCTCTTCAGGCTACACCTTAACTGCTCCTCCTGAGACATTACCACCCCCCAGCACTGTGTCTCCTGATACACCTGCTGTTCCCCTTTACTATGCCTACTAAGACTCTACTGCCCTCCTTGTACTGTCTCTCCAGTGTAAAAAAAAACTATGACGACTGCCAATGGCCCCTGGCCTGAGCTAGATTACTCTTCCTGCTAGAACTGGTGAACTGATGATTCACTTCCTTAAGCGGGGTACACACATAAGGAATTTCAAAATCTTAACAGAAATCTTATCTGAGATAGACCCCACACATGAAGAAACAAAATCTTGGATTTGAACAGCCTTGATCGTGTTGTGTGTGGTGTGCGCGAATTTCCCCATTTCAGCAACCCACAGACATAAAGATTTTCGTTACGACAGACCTAATAAAAATAATAATAAAAAAGACTCCAAACTCTCTAGTCACGTTCCCCACGCTTCTTGATTGGCGAGCAGGGTTGCCAGATGGGAATGACATTTTCCACCCTAACCACAGTCTAAAACCGCTAATTTCACCAAACAATCTGGCAACCCTATGGTTTCTGGTCGGAAGTATTGAACGCATTTCACATTTACGATTGCCGGCCACGCCCATTTTCCGAGCAGGTTGCCGGGAGAGTTGATTGCACAATTGAAGAGAAGTGACTCTTAACACACCTCACACCACAGGATTTTGTTATCCGCTTGTTAATAAGTCTGACGTCAAAAGTGACGTTTAGCCATTTCCGGGTTCAAACCAGAAATTCCCCGCACCAGAGTACCTGTTAACTACAGCGGTAGAATGACAGTTTAATCGTTTTTTTAGACTCGGATCTATTCATTCAACAAGGGACACGGCACTTTCCCGTTTTCTCCATATTGTCAGGGTATTTGAGCCTCGGAAAAGCGCTATATAAATATAATTTATTATTATTCTTATTTCTCCATTTCGAAGACAGCGCCTCAGCCAACTTTGGCCCCGGAAACACGTCACGACTTAACAAGCGGATAGGAAAATGTTAAGAGCCATCTGATAACCGGGCGTTTTCTGTTGTTTTCAGACATCCGAAAATCGGGCCAAAACCGGCCAAAAAATCCTTATGTGTGTACTGTGTACCCCGCATTAGTCAAATGTATTGATTGTTAGTCGTTTTGGAATAAGGCGTCTGCTAAATGGCAAAAATGTAAAAAAATATGTTAATGTAACAATGCCGCAAACATTCATCTGTTGATTTGCAATGAGTTTCTTTACATCAAAAGGAATACAGAGAATTCACTAGGGATGCACTGAATACCGATTCGAACCCATGCCGACATGGGCATATGTGTGGCACTGTAGACCGCGGTGCTAGACCACTGGACCACCCCAGGCCATGGTGATAGACCACTGGACCACCCCAGGCCATGGTGCTAGACCACTGGACCACCCCAGGCCATGGTGCTAGACCACTGGATCACCCCAGGCCATGGTGCTAGACCACTGGACCATCCCAGGCCATGGTGCTAGACCACTGGACCACCCCAGGCCATGGTGCTAGACCACTGGACCACCCCAGGCCATGGTGCTAGACCACTGGATCACCCCAGGCCATGGTGCTAGACCACTGGACCACCCCAGGCCATGGTGCTAGACCACTGGACCACCCCAGGCCATGGTGCCAGACCACTGGACCACCCCAGGCCATGGTGCTAGACCACTGGACCACCCCAGGCCATGGTGCTAGACCACTGGACCTCCCCAGCCCACCATTCACCCTTGTTCTGTCTGTCTGTCTGTCCTACATGTCTGTCTGTCTGTCTGTCTGTCCTGCATGTCTACTCACCCTTGTTCTGTCTGTCTGTCTGTCCTACATATCTGTCTGTCTGTCTGTCCTACATGTCTGTCTGTCTGTCCTACATATCTGTCTGTCTGTCTGTCTGTCTGTCCTGCATGTCTACTCACCCTTGTTCTGTCTGTCTGTCTGTCCTATATGTCTACTCACCCATGTTCTGTCTGTCTGTCTGTCTCTCATACATGTCTACTCACCCTTGTTCTGTCTGTCCTGCTCCTCCTTCTCCTTCTTGGCCTGGACCGACATCAGCCTCCGGCTCTTGACCGTACTGATCATGTCCTCCACCTCCGGCTCGGCCAACTCTAACTTCACCTTCTTGGCGCTTTCCTTTTTAGCGCTCCCCTCTTTCTTCCTCTCCGCCTTCGTCGAGGAGGGCGTGGTTGTGGGTGTGGGTGTGGGTGCGTCACCACCACCTCCCCCCTCCTCTTTCACCTCCACCACCTGCTCCTTGCGGCGCTGTTTCTCGGCCCTCTTGCGGTCGTTGACCTCCTTCAGCGTGGCGAGCCGTTCCTTCCACAGCTCGGCCGAGCGCTGCTGCATGGTGTACACGTGGTCCTCCACGGAGTAGGTCATGAGGATGCGGTGGCACAGCGCGCCCAGCAGGCTGACCTTCTCCTGGGGCGTCAGCTCGAACACCTCCACGGCCTCCAGCCGCTCCAGGAACTTGCTGGTCACCACGTCCTCGAAGCCCCCCAGCCCCCCCCAGTCCTGCGAGGAGCCCTGGGCGCTCTCCTCGCCGTGGGCGTCCGCGTCGCACGGCCTCAGGCACAGCCTCACCAGCTCCGACACGGAGTGCAGCGTGAGGGGGATCTCCGACAGGGGCATGTCGAACTCGCTGTAGCCCTCCGCCAGCTCGTCCTGGAGCAGGGTCTGTAGAAGGACCACCAGCACGCGGTTCAGGTAGAGGAACCCGGCCTTCTCTCCCGCCAGGGCCTCCATGAGAGCCACAGCCGTGATGGGGTACTGGTCGTCGGGCATCAGCAGCCCGGCGTAGCAGTTGAGGAAGTCGGCCACCATGGCCACGTCTCCGAACAGGGCGTTGGGGAGGCCCTCGGGCATGTCCACCAGCTTGAACGCCGGCAGGCTCTTGCCCGACTCGATCTCCGTGTCCTCGTACCGCCGCTGCTGCTCCCGGCGCACCAGCATCTCCTTCTCGCGCCGCTCCTTGGCCTTCTCCCGCAGCTTCTCCTTGATCTCCTCGCGCTTCTTGCGGATCACGTCTTGCTTCTCCTCCTCGTTCATGGACGCCCACTTCTTCTTCTGCTCCAGCAGCTCCCAGCGCTTCTGCACCAGGTCCCTCAGCTCCTCCGGCAGACGGCCCCGGTCGTCCGGGGACAGGGCCTTGGCCGCCTTGGAGATCAGCGAGGACATGGCGTTCTTCTTGTCCTCTTTGCCCTTGTGTTCCTTGTAGTAGCGCAGGAGGTGGAGGGCCATGGGGTGCAGGGGCTTGCCTAGCTTGGGCGTCCCCGGCCCGGAGCTGCGGGCTCTCTTCTTGGGGCTGCCAGCGGGGGTGCCGCTCTTGGCCAAGACCAGCAGAGTCATTTGCTTCATCTTGGGCTTCTTGGCTCCGCCTTTCTCGTCTTTTTTGGGCGTCTTCTGACCGTTGAGGTTCTTGGCGCCGTTCTTGCTGTTCTTCTTGCCGTCGTTGGATTTCTTGTCTCCCGGCTTCTTGCTTAGTTTGGGAGTGGAAAGGGCCGAGCCTCCGCCCTCCCCTTTCTTGGGAGTTCCAGAGTTCTTCACTTTCAAGGGGGACCCGTTCATTTTCATCTTGAAGAGGCAGAAATTCACAAAAGATATTAGTAAAGTCTTAACTGACAAAACTTTTATTGAGTGATCAATGGTCAAAATAGGCTGATACTGTTAAAATTGATAAATAAAGCTCTTGACAGCCGTCCTGTTCAATGTGAACTCGATGTGTTCTGTATTCGGTTAAGTCTGACGTCACGTGTGAGGTTCAGCAATTTCCGGGTCCAAATAAAAACTTCCCCGCACCAGAGTACCAGTGGTAGAATGACAGTTCAATCATTTTTTTGACTCGGATCTATTCATACAACAAGGGAACAGCACTTTCCCGTTTTTCCCATATTGTCAGCGTCTTTGAGCCTCGGAAAAGCGCTTTATAAATATAATTAATTATTATTATTACTGCGGCATTTCGAAGAGAGCGCCTCAGCCAACGTTGGACGTGGAAATACATTTTCAAAATCACATCAGGATAAGCTAGTATAAAGATATTTGGCAGTTTTTCTGTGTAGGAAGCAGGCTAATTTACAAAACGCGCCAACTAGTGGTCGTTGTGTGTAAATAGCAGCGTAGCATTGTAAAAGAGGCACGGCTGTTCTAATGTTAAGACCCTAAACCCTAATATACACTTTTTGCATCTGGAACGAGAGTATGCGGCGTCTACTTTATTCTTTAACAAAATGTGTGAATGACGCTATGTTAGAATGGGCGTAACGAAACAGACCTGCATGTGACCCCAGATGGTCGGGCTCAGGGGCATGTTCAGAGAGTCCTTCTTCTTCTTCTTCTCTCCCTTCTCGTTCCCTGATTCCTCTCCTGAGGTGTCCATCTTCAGTTTTTTGCTGGGTTTGCCTTCCAATTGGGTTAACTTACGCTTGGGCGAAGGGTTATCAGCTAAAAACTAATAAAGTAAACAAGTATAATGAGTTACCCACATAAAACACTACAGTATATTAGTTTTAGGTGAAACCAACGCCATGGTTGGATCACAAAATTCACCAGGAGTTACCTTGTGTGGATCCAGGAGAAAGTTGCTGAATTTACTAGGCAAGCTGAACTTTTTCACCAGTTCATCCTCTACAACCCAGGGGGCGCTCTCTCCCGTCCCCAGCCGTAGTGCATAATGTCTGATGAAGTAGCGCATGATCTCCTTGGTTGGGGGGCGCTCTGACCGGAACAGGCTGTCTGTAGGGACGTCACTGATGACCTTTGAGAAAGGTGAAAGGTTAAAAAGTTAAAAAAAGACACCAGTTGAATAAAAGTAGCTCAGATGATGACCAGGGGAGTAATCAACATGTTAACACTAGAAGAGCCGTGAGGGGTCACAGTGACACCTGTGAGTAAAAATAAACATCTATCTTTGCACTCGATCAATTTTCAGGACCCTCCTTTCATGACTTTTCCTAGATATGTGCGTTCTACCACCCAGTATCCTTACATTTTCAAAATCACTTCAGGATAAGATAGTGTAAAGCTGTTTTGCAGTTTTTCTGTGTATGAGTCAAGCTAAAAAAGAAGCACCCTCTAGTGATGTGTGTAAATAGCAGATTTACATTCTAAAAAGGGGGTCTATTTGACCCCCAAGGCGGCTCTTTTAGTAGGTAAAAAAGGCACGGCTGTTCTAGTGTTAAAGCAGTTGAGAGGACGCCATACCTTATCCTCGTTGATGAGCTTCACGTCATATTTGTGTGGTAGGAATTTGGGCATCACCCATCTCTTCTTCTCTTCCTTTACGCTCGTTGGGAGTTTCCTGGGAGAGCGGCGCGCCCGGTCACCTGTTAACAAACACAAACTAAATATCAAACTAAATGTAATGTGTGGTATATTCATATTTATGTAGCCCTCTCTGTACCAACACACACACACACACAACCGTTCAAAAGTTTTGGAACACATTTTGGCGTTTTTTATTAAAACGTAAGCAGTTCGAGTCCAGTGAATGACCTGGAATGGAACAACGGTAAGCGGTAAACTTGCCAGAGGTTAAAGGAAAGCTTTAGGTTACCAAAAAATAATGTTGAGTTATTAAAAAAGCATTTTCAGGAAACAAGTGATGGGTTAAAAACGTACAGCTTTTCTGCAGCAATGAAAGTAAAGTAAGCCTTGACAGTTGATGCAAACAATTCCTACAGTGGGGTATCAAGCCTGGATTTACCTTTAGCAACGTTGATGGAACACCCCCCAGGTGTCCCAACTTTTGTTGATTACTTACAAACCCAGGGCTTGACATTAAGCTTTTTCAGGTACTTGTCCTTTGGAGAAGTGAACTTATCTTTTACTTGTCCAAATATGACAACGTGCGTGTGTGTCTGTCTACTAACACACAACATTACATTACATTCCAATTCCAACAATTACTGTGGATCTACGTGCACACCAGAGAATGTTCCATTTCAAAGTTTAAAATAAAGGGGTCATGCCAGCATTCATGTTTTGATTCCAAGACTTCCTTCTTTCATTTGGTATGACATTTATACCATTGTGATGTATTGTGCCCAGTAAATAGTAGACAGTGTGTCACAACATACCCCACGTTCCCCTACTCAGCGGACATATTGCTTAACAAGGCAGCTACATTAACAAGGCAGCAGACATTGACAAGGCAGCAGACATTGACAAGGCAGCATACATTGACAAGGCAGCTACATTGAAATGGCAGCAGACATTGACAAGGCAGCTACATTGACAAGGCAGCATACATTGACAAGGCAGCAGACATTGACAAGGCAGCATACATTGACAAGGCAGCATACATTGACAAGGCAGCTACATTGACATGGCAGCTACATTGACAAGGCAGCTACATTGACAAGGCAGCTACATTGACAAGGCAGCTACATTGACAAGGCAGCTACATTGACAAGGCAGCTACATTGACATGGCAGCAGACATTGGCAGAACACCGGCAATAGTGCTGGTGTTTCGTCTAATGACATTTTGCCTTTCCCGCTTTTCCTGGCACCTGGACAGTTTTAGGTGCTTGAAGGAACATTGTGTTTGCTGGCATGAGTAACGTGTCAGTTTCTTTCACTACGGACGTAACATTTCTACAAGCCAACTTCGTTGTCAAGAAGGTTGGCACTTTTGAGGTTGACTATTAACTTTTGAGTTAATAACGGTTACGTACATGCAATAGCATTAGAATTTCTGATACAAGCTACGCCACCTCATAGGCAGCGAGAATGAGGAGCTCTTTAAAAAATGTATTACTTTTCCGATCGGACAACTGAAGGAGGAATTCATTTTTTGCGATTATTAATACTAGGGCTGCAACTAACGATTATTTTGGTAGTCGACTAATCTGTCGATTATTTTCCCGATTAGTCTCGATTAAGGCTCAATTACACTAGACGACTTTTCAAGTTGTAACATCGCTGAGCCTCTCACACTAAACGACCGTCGTGCTGGTGTCCGTGTCACAGCGGCGCGCAGACGTCGCAGCACAGCGCAGACTACAGGATGTGTTAACGACGGGGGCTCACAGACTACAAGATTCTTCACTTGGTCAGGACGATTCCTTGACATGGACATAAACACACCTGCTACCTTCTTTGAAAGAAATCGCGATTTATTCAGTGAAACTAGTACACCATTCAACATAGCATAACAATAGCATAGCATTCGCGGACACAGTCAGTCAATGCACCTAGCACAACAATAGCATAGCATTCGCGGACACAGTCAGTCAATGCACCAAGCACAACAATAGCATAGCATTCGCGGACACAGTCAGTCAATGCACCTAGCACAACAATAGCATAGCATTCGCGGACACAGTCAGTCAATGCACCTAGCACAACAATAGCATAGCATTCGCGGACACAGTCAGTCAATGCACCTAGCACAACAACTAGCGCCGTAGCTAAAGGCTATTATCACTCATTTCCCCGACCTCTCATTGGCTGTGCTGTCCACACGGGTCGTTGCCCATCTCAGACTAGCAGAATGTAGATTCCGTCGGCCGATAAAATGAAACATGTTTGAAAAGATCTGGAGCCCTGCGACGGCCCTAACGACGGATTCGGCGGTCCTCCGATTGCGTCTCTGAGCCTGTCACATTAAACGAGCGTCGGAGACGGCGCGTCCCCGGGTTTGCAACGACTGGAGGATTTTGTCGCCGACCGCAAAAACTGGTCGGCGACAGCTAAATCGGGGTTAAAATCGTCTAGTGTGTAGCCGCCGTTAGTCGTGTGGCCGCGGCAGTGGCCGCGGGCTCCAGTGCATGTTGTACCTCACTTTCTCAAGTCTGCACACCTGTGAATGTCACCCTGTTGTCCAGTTTCTCTGGCTTAACATACGTTCCCATTGCAAATTCAAATAATGACTCATGAAATATTTGAATTTGGACCTTCCAAAACATTTAATACATACAATAATCAATCTCTGTTTCAATTAAACAAAATAAATAATAAATAAATTAAATAATACAAATGAAAGTGCAGTGTTTCCTCTACATGCATTTCATCGTGGCGGTCCGCCACGATGGAATTTCCTCCGCCACCATGCAGATTTCTCAACCCAAAAAAAAAAAAAAAGATTTAGGCCGCTTTTCAGACCTTCACAGCGCTAGACACACCCACAAGCGCGAAGCGACGCGCTTGCAAAACTGTTTTGTGATTCCTCATTTAAATTACGTTGTACCTGTTACAATGACAATAAAGATCATTCATCTTCATCAAGATGAGAGATGGAGCGATCCGCTCACACAGCTGTCCCGCATCCGCTAATCAGCGCAGCACCGAACCGCCGGGCTCGTTGAGCGGATGCGAGGCAGCTGTGCCCGGGACCGGCCACTTCACATAAAGGAAGGAAGGAAGGAAGGAAAGAAAGAAAGCCGTGCACAAACGAGAGCTAAGTCAGACCGGGACGCTGCCAGTATGTGTGAGAGCCGGACTGCCGGCGTGAACATTTGAACCGTGTCATTTTATTTAATGGACCATTTCGTTGTCTGGTACCTGTACTGTAGCAATGACAAATAAAGTCCATTCCATTCCATTCCAGAGAGGGACGGACGGACGGACTACCCTTGTTTTTAATTTACAGGAAAACATTTTATTTTCGAGTTTTGGCTGAAATGACGTCGTTGTTTTGAGCGCGCGTGCGCGTTTCATGCGCGTGCACGCGAAAAAATCGCGCGCGCGCGCGGTCAGCACTACCCGCCACCATGGTAAAAATTCCTGGAGGAAACACTGAAGTGCAAATATAAACTTGGTAATGTGCAAATGTTTTTAAATAAAATAACAACTCAAAGTTCTTATTTGTTCCCCCTTCAACCATAGTATCAAATGACTCGGTTGCTCTGTGACGTCGAGCCCAGGAGCTCAGAGAGATGTTGACGAACGCAGCCTTGATATACGCGAAACCCGGAAATCAACACATTTGACTACATTTCTGTTGTGTTGGCTAAGAACGGCTAGAACTGCAGGTTCCACAATGCCTTGCAGCAAGACTACCGTCATACAAGTTGACATTTTGTTTGTTGTCTATGAGAAATGCGACGAATTGTAACGTTGTCCAGAATAGAAAGTGAATATCTAACAGCTTGTTGAATGAATGTAAAGTGATCGAAGGTGTATGTCAGTAGCAGGTTTTATATAAAGAACCTTTGGCTTGACAACAGCAGTCATCCCCCTTCTTTGCCGTATGCTGTTAGTAGGCTACTAGAGTTGTAGACGTGACACTGCCCCCAGCAGTTCCTGTAGTGCATTGCAATTACAAATGAACAGCGCGGCTCTGTATTATCGGCTCGTGTGTTTTTAATACGATGCGTCGACACTAAAATTCCACGTCGACAAGTTTTTATGATCGACGTCGTCGATTATGACGACTAATCGTTGCAGCCCTAATTAATACATATCGATTTATTCATTTTTCTCTTTGTTTTGACAAGTGCAGGAGGAAGTCTACTTGTCCAAACATAAAATGTACTTGTCCCGGACAAGCCTTAATGTCGAGCCCTGAAACCCTCTGTGTAAAAGCAGTGTTGGTTACTACACACTCTGAAGCATTATTTGGACATCCTGCTCTCTCTCCTTCTCTATCCTCCTCTCTCCCTCCCTCTTTTGCTGTCAACCAAAAGGCAAACATAACACGGCCGTTCCACGACGACTGCCAGTGGCCCCTGGCTTGAGCTAGATTACGCCTCCTGCTAGAACTGGTGGATTGATGATTCACTTCCTTAGTCAAATGTATTGACAGGGCTTAAAGTGGGAAAAAATCCTGTGCCTGAAACTTTTTCTTGGGGAGGGGGGTCACAGTTTGAGATATTGGGAGAGCGGGTACAGAAGACAGCTTCTTGTCTCAATGTTTAAATGCATTAATACTATTTTATAGTCAATACAAAATATATGTCTCAATGTTAAAATGCATTAATACTTTAAATGAATGTGCAACAATACTATGTGCAATATGACAACCCTTGTTAAGGTTCAGATATAGGAAAAGTTAGGATATTTATAGCATATAGAGTAGGGCTGCAACTAACGATTATTTTGGTAGTCGACTAATCTGTCGATTATTTTTTCGATTAGTCGCGATTAGTCGTGTGGCTTTTCGCTGCGCGTAAATGGCGACGCAGAAGCATAAATCCGGCTTAACTAGCTATCTAACCTAACGTTACGCCAAGCTACAGCTGCTCACAGAGCTAGTTGACTGGCTAGCTAGCATTGCTGGCTAGACTACAGACAGCTCACGTTAGTAGGCTACGCTTGGCGCTGTTTATCTTACAGACAGCTCGCTGGTGGACTCAACATAATTGAAATAGCATTCACTTATCAAGCATCATTCATGATCATCCACCATGACTACCTGGTATTTTAATAGCGACCACCCCTCACTTCATTTCATCTCGCGTTCTCCTGGCTTCAACATGGAAAACCCCTGCTACGTAACGTTACATACAAGCGCCTCTGTCTGTCACATGCGTGCCACAGGGCAAATAAATTAATAGCACAAACGCTCATAGCATGTACAGCCCTGTCCATGAGACGTTGTTTTCCAACATGTAACAGTAAAGCTAACATAAACATTACGACCCTAACAATATAACGTTAGCCAGTTGGCTAACAACGTTAGCTAAAACTTACCCAGCTGATTCTTGCATGGCTCCCGTTTAAAAAAAAAAAAAAAAAAAAAAACGTTTTTTCCAACAATTTTTTTTATGCGATTAGTCGACAACAACATTTCACGCCGACGAATTTTCGTAGTCGATTAGTCGTGACTAGTCGACTAATCGTTGCAGCCCTAATATAGAGTACAGCACAGTGTTTTATTGTATAGTATAGTAATATAGTAGATAGTGTACATAGCCTTTATTTATGTAAACCAGCTCTTTCCCCTTTTTTATTTTACCCTTGGCCCTCGTGTTTTTAGTCTTTTTCCAAGCACCAGGGGAGCCCCCCCTCCTAAATTTCGTTGTATGGTACCTGTACTGTATTACAGTTTTTCTCAATTGCTAAAACACATTTCACAAAACTTTCCTCCATATTCCCAAAACTCTAAACACAACACACTTTTCTAAAGCTACATAAGCAAAACCACACCTTCTCTCTTCAAAACTCAAACTCAAACCCTACCCCTAATCCTAACCCTAACCTTACTGTAACCCTAGCACCTAACCCTAACCCTAGTTTTCCCACATGTATGATAGTCATGCATAAAAATAAATCTGCGCTCCCTGTCTAACGTTATATCTAACATTACATATTTTACATTACAGTAAGGCTGATTTTGCATGATAGTCATGCATTTTTAGATATCTATTTCCCCCCTTTAAATGGCATATGATGTCCGAAATTTTACTAAAGTTCAGCCGCGAAGTTGTTGCACTGTTGTCCTATCGAGTTTAACGTAAATAAAGGTTTGAAAACTGTTACCGTATTCCCACATGTACCGTAACATGTACAATACTGTACTGTATCACAACTCATTGCAAACACTACAGAGGATCCATTACACACAACAATACTCACTGAAAACAATGTTCAGGGTGTGATGTTTTTTTATTTATTTATGGAACTATACCACACACACACACACCACAATCATTTGCAACAAGTGTCTTAAATTTTGAGTCGTTATGTTTAATGAATGAAGCCAGGTGTGTTCATTGTGTTACAATTTTGCTGACTGTGGCAAGCATTTTGCATCACATGAACTTTAATTTGAGAATTTGACATTTTGAGCAGAGTTTTTTGCAACTTGTGTTTTAGCAAGACAAAATGTGTTTAGATTTATGAGAAAAGGAGGATTGTGTTTTGTGAATTGTGTCTTCATGTGAAATGTGTTTATGGTTTTGGCAAATGGGAGCTAGTTTTATTAAATGTGTTTCGAGAACTGGTCATTTGGTTTAGAGAATTGGCTTTTGTGTTTTAGCAATTGGGAAAAACTGTAATGACAATAAAGACCATTCATTCATAATACTGTTTTATACTTAATAAAATAAATAAATAATTAGATGTCTTTAAAAGGCCAAACTGATTGCATCACTTATTAAGCCACTATCACTATAACAATACAGAATAAAATATATGCATGTCTTTAAAAGAACAAACTGATTACTTATTAAGCCACTATCACTTATATTCTCCTTCTTGGCACCACGTCCCATAAGGCTTCCCGTCACTACTCAGGGTTTTTCCTGGCTCAAAATGAGGCGGAGGTGGTACCAGTGGTGTTTGACATCGGGGGGGACCCATGAAGCAGGGCTGTCTGGGGGTCCTTAAACGAGCATCAAACACTTAATTTCTTGCATTCTGGTGAATTGATATGCACCAATTTGTGCCCTTTTGCCATCAATTTATGATGGAAATGTCATTATATATGTAAAGGAAAAAACAATATTCAGGCACCAGATGGCCATTCAAAATATAATGTAATATAATGCAATATAAGGCTCTCAGGCATTCTGTACTTTCAAATATGTATTCTCCTTGAGCAGTCAACATCAACTATCAGCTGTTTCGCTAGCAAACACGAAAGCTAAGTTATTTGTGAAACAGCGCCCCCGCCACCACGTCGGCGCAATGCCGCAATTGCAGTTTTTTTTTATTTTATTTTATTCTCCCGCGCCGGAAATCCGGCACTGTGCCGGAGTACTTTAAGCCCTGTATTGATTGTAAGTCGCTTTGGAATAAGGCGTCTGCTAAATGCCAAAAATGTAAAACAAATGTGAAAAGATGATTATTTTGACTTACTGAGACTCTCTCTTCTGCTGCCCTCCTCCCTTCTGCTGCTCTCCTCCCTTCTGCTGCTCTCCTCCTCCCTGGGCGGTGTTTCCTTCTTCTGGTTCTCCTGGCTGGCGCTCTTCTTCTGGTTCTCCTGGCTGGCGTTCTCTTTGTCACTCGAGGGAGAGTCGCATGCCCCCTCCAGCTTCTTCTCCGCCGTCTCCCCCTCTGGGTTATCAAGGGGAAGCACCTTCACCACCTTCACACGCAAACTCTTCTCCTTCCCCACCTGAAACCAAGACAGATTGCCCTGTATGAATGATGTAGCGTAACCCGTATGTGAATTCATGACAAACATTCAAACGTGGGACTTCTTCTTACAGCTTTGGGTTTATTTAAAGCCAGTCTACGGATCGGCGGTGGGCTCTTTGTGGTGCTCATTTGATTCATTTCAAGGATCTGACAGTATTACTTGAAAACAATCAATTAGTCAAAAGGTGGGTCTACAAAAGGGTCTCTTCTCTTCTTTGCACCCTATTCGGTTGTTACGTCGTGACGTGTTTCCGGGTCCAACTTTGGCTGAGGCGCTCTCTTCGAAATGCCGCAGTAATAATAATAATTCATTATATTTGTATAGCGCTTTTCCGAGACTCAAAGGCGCTGACAATATGGGGAAAACGGGAAAGTGCTGTGTCCCTTGTTGTATGAATAGATCTGAGTCTAAAAAATGATTGAACTGTCATTCTACTGCTTTAGTAGACTGGTACTCTGGTGCAGGGAATTTTTTATTTGGACCCGGAAATTGCAGACTTAACAACCGAATTACGACATTTGATATGATAACGTATTACTTTAGCCACACCGCCACGAGATGAACCAGTGCCACCACCACCTCCTCCAAACTCACAACAGATGACAACACGCAATATGCGACACAAGTCAGGAATCGTAAAGTCGTGGAAATTACAAAAACTTTTTGTGTGTGTGTGTGTGTGTTTTAAAACATTTTCATATTACGAAAGTTTAAGTGTTGAAGAGCCCACTCAATATAACAAACAACAGTTTTAGTATCATTAAATACAGGGCTTGACGCTTACCTTTTCCCCAGGTAGCACTGTGCTACCATGTTGAAAAATGTAGTAGCACACCAAGAATTTCAGTAGCACAATGAAAATTGTGCAATTTTCGTCAACAACGACAACAAATTATCATAATCATAACATATCAAAATGATCATAACCGGCTCTTGGCCGTAATAAAAATGGAGACTCACACAATGTAAAGGGGAAGTAAGAATATTAATTTCAGTTGGCCCACGGTTCGGTATGAACCTCGGTTTTTGGGTCACGGTTCACGGTTCGTTTTTTTTTTTTTTTTTTTATGCTACTATTTATTTACAAACTGTTACGTTATTTTGCTTATACTTATGGAACTTTAACATTTAGACACTTTCCAGAATATGACTGGTAAATTGTATAATATAAATATATATAAACAAAACACTTTCAAATGTAAAAAAATTACATAAACACTTTCAAATGTGACGTGTTGTGGATTGGAACTACGAATCATAAGCTTTCAAATGATGTGTCATACATTGAAATCCGAAAAAATATGAAGTTAGAGTAATTTGAATGTTAGACGTCAGGCACATATAGGGTTAACCTCTTTGTAATGAAACCGGAAGCAAACGCTGCTAGCAGCTAGCGGCTAACAAAACACAGCGCTACAAACTATGAGAGCTGTATCCCATATACCCGTTATGCGCATTTTAAGCGCATATAGGACTCGCGTGAAGCATTTCTGCGACACGCGTTTCTGTTCACTGTTTTCATTCCCTCATCGCTTATACACATATGTTTGACTGCGCATGACAGTAGTTCAGCAGTCTTTTAGTCGCACTGGTGCGATTGAATGTATTTCCAAGTCGCACAGAAATATATTCACTCGCAAATGCGACCAAAACAGTCGCACTGTCGAGCCCTGAAATACATAAAATACTAAATAATTTGTCAGCGAACTCTGTAAACAAAAGTTTTAAGACTGTTCAAAAGCAAAGACTGTGTGATCATCTAGTTTTATGTGTTTTTTCATGTTCAATCTAAACATGCAAATGTTAGATATGTTACATAGCGATGGTCTTTGTTAGAAGCTAACTAGCTAGCCAGCACGGTGAAGCACCGTCTGGTTTGATTCAGGGTGATTTTCTCCGCTATTTAGTTTGAGGTGCACCAACATTCAAATAAGCACATCTTCAACTATTTTCATCATCTTCTCCACTTTCATAAATCAGGGTTCCTACAAGTTTCAACAAGTCAAATTCAAGACCTTTTTAGACCTTTTTTAGACCTCTTTGAATAGAATTTTAGACCTGTTCGCGACACCATATGATAGCTTTTTGTCATCCTCGAGGTGATGAAATTAGGGATTTCACTGCCATACAGACAAAAAAGGAAGCGAATTCCCTTTTTTTGGTTCCAGCTTGATTAATTTCTGCGTAAATAGATGTGGTCAGACTGATTTCCTTGCAGGATCTCATGTTTAAGACCTAGCACCTCATCTTTTGACCGAATAACTGAAATTTGTGACCTTTTTAGGCCTTGTATATTGGATTGCTGGATTTTAGACTTTACGGCTTTTTAAGAAAAACATTTGAAAAGGGTTATGTATAGGATTGCGGTAATTCTATGTAGACTATTACCCATCTCTGTCATTTCTTCCACTTATTCATGACTACCTAGCTACCACTTCATCATATGAAAACATTGGCAGCATTAATGCATACAACCTCCCCTACCCCTAACCATCTCCCCTACCCTACCCTCCCTGCCACCCCCCTCCTCCCCTGGACATCGCTGCGTTAATTGTTCCCTGTGCCTGTTCGTTAACTCTGTGTTCATGTTATCTGTTGCTTGTTGTTTCTGTGTTTTCTGTTTTTCCCATTTTGTCAGCGTCTTTGAGGCCCGGAAAAGCGCTATATAAATACAATGAATTATTATTATTATTATTATTATGACTATTATTAACACTGAACTCACCAGGAAGTCACACTCTTCGTCTACAGCGTACTTGGTGAGTATCTCCACCCAGGCCTGGTCGACCAGTTTGTCCAGAGACACGGTGTTGTGGTGGACGAGCTCCAGGACGGGCTTCTCAAACCACAGAGGGTACTCTTCCTGAAGCCTGGATAGAAAGAAGCATTCCTCATTTCTCACATCAGCTTTTTAACCCTAGAAGAGCCGTAAAAAAAAATCTATCTTTGCACTCGATCAATTTTCAGGACCCTCCTTTCATGACTTTTCCTAGATATGTGCGTTCTACCACCCGGTATCCTTACATTTTCAAAATCACTTCAGGATAAGATAGTATAAAGCTGTTTTGAAGTTTTTCTGTGTAGGAGGCAGGCGGAAAAAAAGAAGCGCCCTCTAGTGATCTCTGTGTGTAGATAGCAGATTTACATTCTAAAAAGGCGGCTCTACTAGTAGATAAAATAGACACGGCTGTTGTAGTGTTAACAACACCCAACCAATATTGAGGTTTATAGGAAATAACCCTTATAGGTGCACTTTCTTTCAAAATATTAATTGCATACATGCTGGTTTTATACATACACTGTATACACTGATTAACTAAACAGTGCTGCTCATCAACTGATATGCATTTCATTAAGGCCCTAGTCTAAACACTGAATTGTTTGGACCACAAATTCTCCAGCAGAGGGAGCCAATTCAAACAACGGCTGATCTAGCAAAAACACATCAACGATTGCTGATCCTGCCTGGGCTGTGGGCTGTGATTCGCTGTGCCGAGGTCAGAAACATGTACACACTTAGCTTTCTAGCGCACAGTGTAGCTAAGCTAACACGGACATGCTGTCCTAAAATATATCAAGCAAGAGCACACGGGCTAGTTTTGCTTCTCATTGTGTTCCTAAATCAAAAAGGCATCATCACCAGTCTACACTGGTGTAGCAGTCTCAATCACTCACCCTGCCAATAGAATGGTAGGAGCGGCCCTGTGGTTGTTCAATAACGACACGGCTGTGAATGATGTGACCTTCACAAGCAGACAGTGTGTGTGTGTGTGTGTGTGTGTGTGTGTGTGTGTGTGTGTGTGTGTGTGTGTGTGTGTGTGTAGGAGCTGCAGTGATATGTTAGGCTTCTGAATTGAGGGTTTTTGATTTAACATGAAGCAGTGTGAGTATTTCATGTGAAGTTATATGAACAGCCATGTGTGACTAACACAGACACTTTGGTTGCTCACAGGTTAGGTGATTAACAAAGAATTCCAACCAAAACATTACAGGGAGCAGACTGACTGATGATACATTTAAGAAAACAATCCGGAATGTCTCTCATACTCACAGTTCAGTGACTTCCTGCTCCTCCTCCCAGGCTTCCTTGTGTGTGAGCTGGTTGCTGCCGGTGCTCTTGCACGTCCAGATGCGTTCGCTGTACCTCTGCAGTCGTGCCTCGTGCTCTCTGTAGCCATTTCGTCAGGAAAACATCCCAAAACCATTTGGATAGAAACATTCACTCAGTCGACTCGCCAGTGCACGAGACCCCTCCTTCATAACTAATGGGTCATGTAGACCCCTCGTTCATAACTAATGGGTCATGTAGACCCCTCCTTCATAACTAATGGATCATGTAGCGACTGAACTCAATAATTAAAAGGCCAGGCAGGAGGAACTACAAGTCCGACTACAAGCATACGGTTGGATAACTTTATGACAGAGACAGATTGTACGGTAATCCACAAAAACACAAAATACGAGTTATCTGGTCTGGGTCCGAAGAACACAGTGTTGTCCTGGTATTCTGGCAGAGTTTATGACAACTGTAAATGTGAACCATCTGAAGCGGTTCACCTGCCTGAAGCGGTAGACCAGGGCTCGACATTAACGCCGTTTTACTTGTCCGGACCAAGTGAAACTTTCGCCGGGTTGACGACGCTGCTCGATCCCGGATATTTTTACCTGTGTGCAGGAAGAACAACAGACGGCGCAGGCGCGAGACTAGACTCGATGATCGTGAGTGAAGATATTATCAAAGCGTACGGGTGATCGACAGGCGCGTACGCTTTGATAATCTGTGTTTTACTGGAATTTACTGACATTCCCCCGGATATGATGTCATGGCTCTGTGTAACATCCGCTTCATGAACTACAAGCGCAATGGCCGCTATGAAGAAAAACAGGTATTGGACTCACAAAGAGTAATTTATAGCTAATACAATGTCAATAAATATAATAAACAAATAAACAAACAAATATAATATTAATTCCATCGCAGCCTCCATTGTTCTCTGTTTGATGTAGTCATTCGTCCAACAAATGATGGTAGGTCATTTGCGGTGGAATGTTTACAGACATTTTTTGAGATTAAGAACAGGCGACCCCTGTAATTATTACACATTACCAGAAGTCCCCAAATAACACTAATCCCATGCGAAGGGTTAGGGTTACAAAATTGCATTTGCATTTAAATAATGGGGGGGGGGGGGGGGGTCTGTGCCCCAGTAGAGCTTTACCCTACCAACGCCCATGCCTGTGTGGCTCTGACAGTAGCTTGGTTAGCCCCCTGAGCAGCTAATGTGGTGGAGCTGCAAACGTGCCACTCCACCACAGAGGCGTCACGACCATCAACTCAAGCAAGTGAAAAGATCAAGCAAAAGCTGAACAAGGGGCTTACAGTTAGGTTGCGGGATCACTGGATATCTTATTATAGCCAACTCCTTCTAACAGAGAGCACGGGACAGGGGCAACTTGTCACGGCGTTAAAAAAAGTGACCGGTTTGCTAAGCAAACCAAGTGTCCACACACACACGACACATCACAGGGGAGCCATGTCAAAGCCCACAGCACAGCGCAAAATCGACATAATCAAACATCCCAATCTGATTAGCATGGAATAGACCTAATAGTGCCTAACAATCGGTGCTTCGATCATGAGTTAGTTAGTTAGATCATTAGTTAGTTCACCCAAACTGAGCTGTGCTTTGATCATAATGTTAGAAGGATACTCTTTGTTCCTGAAGGCCTCCTTGGTGTGTTCGATGATGTAGACCTCCTCCTCTGGGCCTCCTGGCTGGGCGGCTAGCGGCTTAACCAGCGGGTAGGGCTTCCTGCCCAGCAACGGTGCCATCGCTGAATGGGTCAAATAAATCACCTTGCACAAAAACCAGGCAAAATAAGAGCATGTATACCAAGTCTCTAATGATGATCACCAAGCCAAAGCACTGTTCGTTCTTCCACGTTCCCTCCCCGGAGCATTCAACGTGTAGCAGCAGTAAGCTATACCCTGGCTGTATGCTAGTATAGCTAGTTGATGCTAGCAGCTAAATCCTCGTTGCAAAACAATAACAGACTCCAGCCCTTCAGCTACCAGCCACATCGCATCCTGGTTCTGTTCGCCGGGGGTGCTGCCATGGTTATTCAACAACTTAGTTGATCTTAAGTTGACTCTTCAGGTACTACGGAGGAAACTTGGAGAGGATGTCCGAGAGGATGGATGGAGAGGCTGACAGAGAGGTCCACAGCGGAGGCTCCCGTTAGGCGGTCTGGCTCCAACACTCTACACCCCGGCTTCTACTAAGACTTAGGCCTCTTTTATATAACGACTTTTTTCCCAGTCTCGCTTTCTGTTGTAATTGATTGTTCTGTACTGTCACAAATTTAGTTTCACGTTGTTAATAAAGTAATATGCAAACAAACAAGAGGTTAATTCCTTGTTGAAATAAATGGCGGGAGTTCCCACTACCGCCGGTGAAATTCCGCACAGCCCTAAAACGTCCCCGTCCGTTTCCCCGGCAGCGAGCAAGCGTCAGGTGGCGTCATGACGTCCTGCCTTCTCTCGCTTCTGATTGGTCTCGCCCAGTACAGCGCCCACTGCAGCGATCACTCATTGGTTTTTACAGTCTGTCACTCCCCTAGTCGTGTTCGGACAGCCCGAATTAGTTGTCACGCCCCAAATAGTGTGTAAGGTTAAAGGTCATGTGGTGACGTTTTAAAACAAAGACGCATGATGTCCATTAATTAAATACCGTTAATTTCACTCTTCAAAGACAGCCATGGTTGTTGTGTTGTTTGTGTACTAATTTTATCTTTGTCATGTTTTTTTTCCAGTGATGTGGTTTTAGTCAAATAAAACATTGTTTGACAGCTGACTCACTGCATTGTGTCCATTGACAAGCTTTTCAACATTTCAAAAGGCACCATTTTGAAATAGGGAAACAATAGATTGCAGATGCAGTGAGTTGTAATCAACAAAATGTAATGTAAAACACTGGCATCGTTTTAACACAAACACCAATAACTTCCATACTGTAACTGTAGCTTTACAGTAGCCTATACCTTTGTGTAGAGGCATCTAATGTGAATAAGACAAATAATCACATTTCCTCTATGCTAAAAATGTGTACTTTATTAAAACATATTAATAAATATAAATATAAAACTATATTTTTCATGTTCTATTTTTCCTGTGAGGCTATGGTATTCCCTATCTGTTTTATGTGGAGTTGTGGGCTATGAGGATCATCTTTTGTACAAAAGAAGAGATTTGGTGAGGCTGCATTCTCATTTTATGCTCCAGATTGTGTCTCCCTGCCAGTTTACATTAGAGATGCAACTTCAGCAAATATGTTCAAGTCAAGACTAAAAACCCATCTTTTTAATATTGCCCTTGACTTTTCCCTTTTTTGTTTTACCCTTGGACCTCTTGTTTTTAGTCTTTTTACCTAGCACCAGGGGAGCCCCCCCTCCTAAATTTCGTTGTATGGTACCTGTACTGTATTAATGACAATAAAGACCATTCATTCATTCATACAGTGAGTGGCATCAAAGGTGTTAGCTCACGCTAGCTATCTAGGCTAACGTTAGCAAACTTGCCCGCTCCTGGAACCCTGATGGCTTCTCAAGCTGCTACTTACACACAATGACCACTAGTTGGCGCCGCTTGTAAATTAGCCTGCTTCCTACACAGAAAAACTGCAAAACAGCTTTATATTAGCTTATCCTGATGAGATGTTGAAAATGTAAGGATACCGGGTGGTAGAACGCACATATCTAGGACAAGTCATGAAAGGAGGGTCGTGAAATTTGATCGAGTGCAAAGATATACTTTTTTTCGTTACTCACTTTACTCACAGCTGTTCTAGTGTTAAACGTGTGATGCAGTCATGTAGAGATGTTTAAAAAACATAGATAAACATAGATAAACAAATGAAAAGACCCGTCGCTTAGCAGCAGCAGCGTCGGTGAGAGACCAGAGGCAGGACCGTTGGTGACGTCACTGGTGGGATTCAAATTGGCGGGCGCAACCATGTTCTCTTTATTCAGGGGGGGGAAAGTGAATTCTAAACTGGTGAGTAAAGACGTTTTCACCAACTACGGAGAAATATAATGAACTTTCAACACCACTTTCTTTTTTTAGATTAATTGCCTACAAATAGGGGGGCAACTAGCGGGGCAAGGCCTTTTTCAGGGCTGGCAGCTGCCCCTCCCCCCCCCCCCCCCCCCCGGCTCATCCTTGGATCGGCCCAAGCATCTCACTGCTACCTGCACAACGTTCTTTGCGCCACCTGACTTGAACTTCCTGTACTGTGTCATACCTGAACTATGTTATTGCATACTGTATGATATTACAATGTAATTACATTATACAGAGCTGCCAAGTCTCACGCAATCGCCGTGAGACTCACGCATTTCAACCAGTTCTCACGCTCTCACGTGAGAACTGCAAGAAACTAGCACAAATAATTGTGTGGGAGAGAGGGGCCGCCGCTGCCAAAACGCGCACAGTTTTGGGCTCCACCGCCAAACAATCTCACTCCAAACTTTTGGTGAAACTTGGCAGCCCTGGCCTTTAAATGAAAAAATTAATTATGATTATATAAAGATTGGAGCACTTTGAGCTGCAACGTTTGCAGGAAAAGCGCTATACAAATATAAAGTTATTATTAAGTTATTATTATCAAGGGCATTTAAGGCCCGGGCTCCACAGAGGAGGATTTGTCTGAATCCACTTTGATAACGTTTGATAACATTTGATAACGTTCGATAATGTTTGATAACGCTTGATAACGTTTGATAACATTTGATAACGTTTGCACCTCACCGCCGCACAATTCGGGCGATTTCGAAAGCTGACATGAAAGTCTGAATCAGGACCCGGAGCCGGAGCAAGTGGATGAGTTTGCAACATTGTTGCATAAATTATTTCTCTGATTTGCGTTCTCACAGCCCTTTATGTAAACGAAGTAACATACGCAATCGAAGCAACAGACGTGGTAGTTGATTGGTCAGAACATTTTAAATTGAAATAGAAAATTGCCCGTTCGTCCCGCTCTTATCCAAATCAACACGCATGCACTGTTGTTTTCCTATGGAAAGCCTTGATGCGTCGTTTCTAACCGGAGCGAAACCACCCTTTTCAAGCGGAGCATCCGTCGGTTGTTTGCTCCGGGAGCGACTTCGAATGCGCGTTCTCACAGCTCCAAACGACGCAGAGCAAAGCACATTTTATCTTAAACTCCGATTCCAAGTGAAGCAAATGTTCTTGTGAGAACACACCCTAACTTTGCGAGGGAGTGTCCGTATCGTATTTCCTTGGACTCCACAGTCGTGTGTGTTGATAATGATGACGCAGAGTCAGGGGCGGACTGGGATCAAAAAACAGCCCTGGCATTTGCGACACAACAGCCCTATTTCCAAACGCAACATCAACACGGATTGTTAACATAAAAAGCTTGAGATAACCAGACTGACTAGAATCGAATGTAGACATTTGGAACACAAATGTAACACACACACGCACACGCAACTGACACACTACAATCGCTGATGAATTCAGAGTGCCGACAACAATCCACACAACGTTATTGAGAGCATAGTATAACCAGTAGTATGCTATAAGGCACATTCAGGACAAATAGGCCAGACCAAAACATGAGAAACAATGCCAACTGCTAAATTCTGAAATCAAACTCACAACAAGTAGGCTAATTCTTTAGATCTTATATTGAACTCCATTTCCCAAGCATAGCCCCTACCTAGTGGGGGCCCCTGGGCTTGAGTCATTGTTCGGGCCCCTACCTACACCAAGAAAGGTTAGAAGTCATAAGGAAACATGTTTATTGACTGGGCAACACAGTGTAAATACAGTACTAGCCTGACCTTGGTCATGTGAACCAGCTTCATAAAATAAACCAGAAACACTCATTCTGCAGTCTGCACGTTTTATTCTGATATTAACCAGCTTGTTAACATTCAATTTGTCACATTGTATACCCACAAACCATATTACTGTGTTGACGCAACTTCAGGGGAGTGTGTTCATTTTCTGCTGTGCACCGCTCCCCTCTTTCACTTTCCCATAGTCATGCTCCCTCCGGACTCTTCAGAAGCAACACTGAGTCATCTAATAAAGTAACACTATTTAGGAGCAGTAACTAGTCTGCAGACTTCAACCATACTCAACTATCATCACTTCTATTCAACACATGGACAACGCATTATTGGATAACGTTTACGTTAGCCCAATATTGCTAGCTTATAGCAAGAAGTCTGGCTATTTAGATGGTAGACTCGCCAGCCAATGAGGGGGCTCTTCACGAGTGCTTCGCCAACCAATCAGGTAGCGGTATTGCTCTACCATCCGCTACCATCCTAGGTTCCGCAAATGCGCGACCCGGGCCGATATAATATGTTTTGGGCCGCGGTCTGCTGAAATAAGTTATTTTCAATGAAAATCACCAGAGACAAAATTACAAATAATATATATATATACAGTATATATTTAAAAAAAAGATAATACATTCTGAGCGGCCCAGAGTCTCGCGGCCCTCCTGGCATTTGCCAGGCATGCCCGGTGGCCAGTCCGCCACTGCGCAGAGTCACTCACTGGAAGAAAGCATCTGCTAAATGATCAAAAATGCGATTCCATGTGGCCAGAGATTCTTTGAGCGAAAACGCATGTGTGCCCAGAGATCAGATCTGCTCCGAAATGATGTATCGCCCTCGTGTGGCCATGGTCTCAGGGCTAGGCTGGGATGGTCTCAGGGCTAGGCTAGGATGGTCTCAGGGCTAGGCTAGGATGGTCTCAGGGCTAGGCTGGTCTCAGGGCTAGGCTAGGATGGTCTCAGGGCTAGGATGGTCTCAGGGCTAGGATGGTCTCAGGGCTAGGCTAGGCTGGTCTCAGGGCTAGGCTGGTCTCAGGGCTAGGATGGTCTCAGGGCTAGGATGGTCTCAGGGCTAGGCTAGGATGGTCTCAGGGCTAGGCTGGTCTCAGGGCTAGGCTGGTCTCAGGGCTAGGCTGGTCTCAGGGCTAGGCTAGGATGGTCTCAGGGCTAGGATGGTCTCAGGGCTAGGATGGTCTCAGGGCTAGGATGGTCTCAGTGCTATAGGCTAGGATGGTCTCAGGGCAATTTCGGAACCAATCTGATGTCTGGCCACACAAGTGTTTATACACCGTCTCGCGAAATAATCTCTGGTTACATGGAATCGCTTATTACAGGAACTTTCAAGTACACTAGCTATGGCGTGCTGGTAGACCCAAGAAATTATTTAAGTATAATTGAGGCACTACCGTAACATTTTCATTAATTTGGTAGTAATGTCAACTCCTGCAGTCCCGATCAATCTCCTCTCTATTTACATTATGTCTGCATCCAAGATATGGCATGTATACGTTATTAATCTGTGTAACTTCAGGTTGTATGAAAAGAGCTGATGCATAATAAAATGTATGATAATTGTTGAAGTGCCTCTTGCTAAGATGTTTCTATGCAATGATATCACAGCACTGGTTCATCAACTGTAGGCTATTTATAGCACAAGTCATGCATTGAATGGTTGGGTCATCTGCTTTCATTAATTTTCATTCATTCAGTAGTAATGAAAACTTTGTATAAGCACTTGTACACAATGAAGTTGAATCTAGTCTAATCTAAGGTGGATCCTCACTGGTAGAGCCAGAAGGTATTGCCACAGGAGTTCAGAAAAGTGGCTGGAAGCGTTCTTTGCCAAACAAAGATGATGATGATGATGATGATGATGATGATGTCTATAAGTCACTTCTTAAATGAGAAACCAAAAGAGCAGAAGTACAGATTCATCTGGCAGAGGAACAAATCTTACCAAAGTACAGCAAACCACAGCCAGACTTGAAATCCGCCTCCTAAAAGCACGGCTTCAAAAACGTCCCTCCACAAGGAAGAAGAAATCTGAACGTTCAAAATATCCACAATGTATTTGTTAATAATGTATATTTGTTTGTTCTTATTTATTTGTTGTGGGTCAGATGAGGGGTCTGACGGTTTAAAAGAAATTTTAAATGGAAGGGGATGTTTTATTGTGCAGTTTTCTGTCTCTTCAAATAAAAACAGTTAAAGTGACCTCACGCTAGCTATTCTACAGGTCGTTCTACAGTGTGACAGTAGTCCCATTTAGAGTATTCCGGATTTGGTCATCTTGAAAAGTTTGTATCTGCATCAGGGTGAACCAATCCAATGTTGCGGAACAAAAGTAAGATGGATTACATGACCCTGGACAGCAAAACGTGGGATTTCCAAACCCGGATCATTCTGATCCAGACAGTTTTTTGAACAACTGGGCCCAACCTCTAAATAACAGTGTGTCTGACACCCAAGGTCTTGAAGAACTTTCAAGGTTCAAACTCCAAACTTTTTTAGTACTGTGACTTTTTAGTGCTGTTGCTGGTTCCTGTGGGAGCCTGGGCAGAGTGGGTAGGTCGTCAGGCTAAGTGGGGTCACCTGGGTTTGGGGAGCTGAGGATGTGTATATAAGGTGGGTGTATCCTCAGCGCTCTCTCTCTTCCTTCCTTCTGCTTGGGTTCAGTTAGGGTTTTGGTAAGGTCTCATGGTACCAAGTTTTGGGGCCTTTTAGGCTACGTTCACACTGCAGTGAAATGTGATATATAAAAAATAAAGGAAAAGAAAGTATATAGGTCTAATTAATTTTTAGATGACTAAATCTAAATCTAAGTCTCTTTGTAGGATACAGGTCTACTCTGTATACTGCAAGTATATCATAAATCTAGATATATTCATATACATGTGTTATTTAGTTTATTTTGCTTATTTACCCAAATAAAACTTAAGTTGTATAATTTAAATACATGTGTGGACTCCCTTATTTGCCACTACCTTCGGGTGTGTGACAGTACACATGTAACACAATGTAACACATGTAAGACAATTCTTTGGGCCATTTTTAATTAGGTCCAGTTGACCAGAGTAAGTTATCCACACCCTCCTTCACTCAGCATCAGCAACGATGCACACATGGTCTGTTCTAAACCTCAGGTTAACAGTCTGTGCAAACAAGGGAAATCAACAGCATATTACTTCATTTACATTTACATTTACATTTTTGGCATTTAGCAGACGCCTTATTCCAAAGCGACTTACAATCAATACATTTGAATACTAAGCATGTGAATCAGCAATCCATCATTCGTTGCAGGAAGAGTAATCTAGCTCGGGCCCGGGGCCACTGATAGAAGGAAAAACCTCAAACATGCTTTACTGCAGCAGTAAAAAGTACTGTTTTTCTGCTAGTCGATTTGATTGAATAGGTTGCAGACACACATAATATGAGACACTGGCTGCAAGAAAATAGAGAGTGTACTTTAATACAAAAAGATAGGCACTTCCTGCGGGTACACATTTCCATAGTTGAAGTTTATGTACAATAAATAAGTGCATCATCAGGTTACAATTATTTTCAAAGCTGACCCAAAAGTCTAATTATTATTGTGTACTTGGAACAAACGATATAAACAGTCAAAATAAAACATATATTAAAAATTGCTTCCATTTCTGATTAAAGAAAACGCTTTAGCCTATTTAGTGAGAGCCTATGTGCCATTTGAAGCCTTCATTAAAGAATGAGAACATAGGTGACGTCCACCTAGTGAAGTATGAGTTAGTTAGCTTAGCACAGTGTTCTGCTCTGTGCAAATTTTCTTCAATGGTGGAGCTCCCGATCCCTCCTCCTCTTCCTGTAAAAAAGATAGTCAGGGAAATATTATTAACATTATTATTATTCTTATTAATCCTTTATTTAACCAGGGTACTAGTATTGAGACAGTAGCCTCTTTTTCAAATGAGCCATGGCCAAGAAAAACAGCACTTAATTAAAAAGACACCACATACAGTATAAAAACATACAATACACAACATAAAATAACAACAGAAACAGTGAGCAGATACAGCCTATAAAAGATAACCTAAGCACATTTGCATGTATGATTCAAAGTCTCTGTAACATACAGTTTAAAGTCAGAGAGTGGAATGAACATGCTACGATTCAACTTTTTCTGAATATGACGATGCTTTATTTCATACTGTTGTGTAGTCGTCCATAAACGACCCGTCACACAATTACCTCAAAGCGTGTGGCGCTCACTTGTTCACCCACGGGCAACAGAAGGTCCTCCTTGATCAATGTGGGCGGCTCATCTGCGACTTCATGTGGCGGCTCTACATGGCGAGAAGCACAGTGAAACACCTCAATATGTTGAGCAATCAAAATGTAATGTAGGATTTATACCCAAGACAAGTGAGTTCTAATAATTATTTCTATAAAAACCTCTCTTACCAAATCTTGTAGGAACCGTTTCATATACAGTATATCTCAAAAGTGAGTACACCCTTTAGATTTTTGCAAATATTCTGTTATATCCTTTCAGGGGATAACATTATCCTACTGAAACATTGATATAACTTAAAGTAGTCAGTGTGCTGCTTGAATAACAGTATAGATTTATTGTCCTTTGAAAATGACTCAGTACACAGCTGTTAATGTCTAAACAGCTGGCAACAAAAGTGAGTACACCCCATAGTGAACATGTCCTAATTGTGCCCAATGATGTTGTTTTCCCGCCCTGGTGTCATGTCACTCGTTAGTGTTACAAGGATTCAGGTGTAAATGATAAGCAGGGCTGTTCAATTTTGTGTTTTGGGCACAATTCTCTCTGAATGCTGGACAACATGGCACCTCATGGCAAGGAACTCTCTGAGCGGCTGAAAAAAAGGATTATTGCGCTTCACAAAGATGGCCTTGGCTATAAGAAGATTGCCAACACCCTGAAAAGGAGTTGCAGCACAGTGGCTAAGATCATACAGCGGTTTTCCAGGACAGGTTCCACTCGGAACAGGCCTCGCCAGGGTCGACCAAAGAAGTTGAGTCCACGTGCTCAGCGTCATATCCAGAGGTTGGTTTCCAAAAGTAGACGTGCGAGTGCTTCCAGCATTGCTGCAGAGGTTGCAGAAGTGGGATTTCAGCCTGTCAGTGCCCAGACCATACGCCACACACTGCATCAAATCGGTTTGTATGGCCGTCGCCCCAGACAGAAGCCTCTTCTGAAACCGATGCATAAGAAAGCCCGCAAACAGTTTGCTGAAGACAATGAATCCAAGAACATGAGTTACTGGAACCATGTCCTGTGGTCTGATGAGACCAAAATAAACCTGTTTGGGTCAGATGGTGTCCGGCGTGTGTGGCGGCACCCTGGTGAGGAGTACCAAGACAAATGTGTTTTGCCTACAGTCAAGCATGGTGGTGGCAGCATCATGGTCTGGGGCTGCATGAGTGCTGCCGGCACTGGGGAGCTGCATTTCATTGAGGGACACATGAATTCCAATATATACTGTGACATCCTGCAGCAGAGTATGATCCCCTCTCTTCGGAAACTGGTTCGTAGGGCAGTTTTCCAACATGATAATGACCCTAAACACACCTCCAAGATGACAACGGCATTGCTGAAGAAGCTGAAGGTTAAGGTGATGGACTGGCCAAGTATGTCTCCAGACCTAAACCCAATTGAGCACATGTGGGGCATCCTCAAGAGGAAGGTGGAGGAGTGGAAGGTGTCCAACATCCGTGGGCTCCGTGATGTCGTCATGGAGGAGTGGAAGAAGATTCCAGAAGCAACCTGTGCAGCTCTGGTGAATTCCATGCCCAGGAGGGTTAAAGCAGTGCTAGATAACAATGGTGGTCACACAAAATATTGACACTTTGGGCACAATTTAGACATGTTCACTATGGGGTGTACTCACTTTTGTTGCCAGCTGTTTAGACATTAACAGCTGTGTACTGAGTAATTTTCAATGGACAATAAATCTATACTGTTATTCAAGCAGCACACTGACTACTTAAAGTTATATAAAAGTTTCATTAAGATAGTGTTATCCCCTGAAAGGATATGACAGAATATTTGCAAAAATCTAAAGGGTGTACTCACTTTTGAGATATACTGTATAACTATAACTATATAAAACACAATTATACTTAATTTCTTTAAAACTAATAAAAAAAAACAGCATCCGGTTTCTCAAGCCCTGCAATGTTATGTACTGTACTATAATGCTCTGTCTACAGATGCGACTGAGTGGCCAGGTGGTTTGATAAAGGTGAGTGAGAGAGTGTCCCGTATGTGTGCATTGTGCACTACACTGGCTCCCCGCTGGTGGAATGAGCTTCCCACGGCTGTCAGAACTGCAGAGTCACTACCCATCTTCCGTCGGAGACTGAAGACCCATCTCTTCAGGTTACACCTTAACTGCTCCTCCTGAGACATCTACTACCCCCCAGCACTGCGTCTCCTGAGACACCCGCTTTCCCCTCTACTGTGTCCCCTATGACTTCTACTGCCCCCCTCTGTTCTCCAGTGTCTATATATAAAATTAAAATAAAAGTTTTCCTTCTATCACTGAGACTGCCAATAGCCCCGGGCCTGAGCTGGATTACTCTTCCTGCTACGACTGGTGGATTGATGATTCACTTGCTTAGTCAAATGTATCGATTGTAAGTCGCTTTGGAATAAGTCTGCTAAATGCCAAACATGTAAATGTGAAATGTGAAATGCACGGCCACGCTACCGTCCACACTCTCCTGCCCCAGCATGGGGGGCTGAGAGGAGTCCTCGGTGCGTAGGGTTGAGGTGGGAGGACTGACGGCTTCGCTGGCGTGTTGGGAGCTAGACGTACTGCTGCTGTCCATTTTGGGCGGGTAAACGTCTGACAGGAAGCTCTGGTTGCTGTTTTCATCTACAGTGAAGAAGAGAAGAAGAGGAACTAAATGCAGTTCTGTTCTGTTCCAGGACCAGATCAAAACACAGTGCTGCTCGTCACAGTTTGATACCAGTTAGGGTGCCTTGCTCACCTTGGAAGTCCAGTGAGGTAGAGCTGGCGTTCTCTAAAACCACATCTTTCAGGTCTCTTACCTCTCCAGTCGTAGTTTTACTACTCCGGTATATCTGGGAAAGAAAGAGGGAGAGAATTTAGAGAGATCACACACCCACTTGCACCTCATGTGCCGTACGGGACAGCCATAGTCTAATTACATTATAGTGGGCTGGTCATACCTGTTTGGGGTCTGACACTGGTACCCACTTGAATATGCGCAGGGATGTGTCTCCCACGGTTACCCATTTCTTCTCCCTAGGAATGAAGACAGATGCCTCTCCAGTGAATAACATAACAGAGAACAACGATTTACATTCAATAAATCACAAAACCTGACCCATGAGATGTTGCTGATGATAGCCTGGGCCTTTATTTCATGCAAAGAGGAAACTTGAATATATCAATACCACCAGATGTGATCAGACATTATTTCGTCACTTAAAAATAGGTGCATAGTTTAGAATAATCCATTATTATTAACTACGGAAGACAGTGTGTAACACATTTGTGTTCTTTTTGCGTTTGCGTTGTTTGCGTGCGGATGGAAGTGGAGCCATTTTGACAGCTCGTCATTCATTGGCTCCTGTTTCAATCAATCACAACGCAACGGGTTTGTTTTCCAGTGAGGTTTGTAGTAGTGTGACGTTGCAGATATTGCAATTCGATTTTTTTTTTTATCAAGGCGACTGAAAGTGAATAACCACTCGGTTTTTTAAGCGACTTACCATTTACGCACTTTTTCAATGGCTGCGAGCACTTTTTTGATGTCATCTTTAGCGCGGCTGCGAGTCTCCGCGCGTCCCGAGCGTCCAGACATCGCGGTGTGAGACTTTGAGGAGATTATTGAGGAGCTTTTTTTCTCGCAACTAAAAACTTGAAGCCCTTACTTCTCCGTTAGACTCCATATTCTCGCGAGGTTTTAAACTCTTGTTTTGGGGTTGGGTATGTTTCTAGTTTGGGGTTGTCTTGGGGTTGGGAGGAAAGGTAAAGATTCTCTGGTTGGGTTCGGTTGAGGTTGAACCCTTTTTTAGTTTTCGACGTCATGAAGCTATGAAACCAATGCTGCCAATAAATAAATAAAAATACATTTCTGTGTAGAAATACAACCTTACAGGTCTACCCTGTCTGTCTGTCTGTCTGTCTGTCTGTCTGCCTCAAAGTACAGAGGCTTTGCCAGGTGGTTGCCTACTCAGAGATAACAGAGCGAGCCTCTCATCTGTATAACCTATATAACGTGTTTGCCAGTTCCCTCCCTAAATGGCAAAAAGTGTTTTTTGTCTTTTTTATTTTATTTATTATAAATAGGGTAATCTTAGGGTGAGACATTTTAAGAGTAGCTAATGATTAATGAACATCTGAGTCGCATTAACCTTCTGTTGTCTTGTTGTGTTGCATCTGACCAGCAGGGGGCAGCCAAGTGCCTATCAAGACACTGGTAGATCCTAGCAGCGCTTCAATGAACCATGACTGTATAAATCAAATCAAATCAAATCAAATTTTATTTGTATAGCGCATTTCTTACAAGATGCAACTCAATGCGCTTCACATAATAAACATTCTCAGTCATGATGTATAACACATACATACTCCTGTATGAAACCCTGAAGTGTGTGTGTGTGTGTGTGTGTGTGTGTGTGTGTGTGTGTGTGTGTGTGTGTGTGTGCGTGTGTGCGTGTGTGCGTGTGTGTGTGTGTGTGTGTGTGTGTGTGTGTGTGCGTGTGACAGAGAGAAACATAGGAGATGTCAGAGATAAGACAGAGAGAGGAGGAAATGAGAGGCAGGAGAGATTGTGTTTGATAATGTAGGACTAGGGCCAAGTTTAGGCCTGCAGCGTTAAGTCCAAAAGCACTTTTATAACTTGAAAAATGTGTCTCCCCTAATTGTCTCATTCATTTGTCTAAATCAAATCAATGTCAGTGATGTCAATCTCCACTCTGATGAACTGATGACTGGTTCTTGATGGACCATTCTAATGGTTCTGATACCCCCCTCCCTGTTAATAATAATAATAATAATAATAATAATATTTTATTATATTTATTCATATCGTTCTCACACCTGTTTTATTAATATCATATTAATAGTATACATATTAAATACTAAATATTCTATATAAATGTGCAATAACTCTATTCTAAGTGCCTATTTATACATTTATATTTTTTTACAGTGTTATTATAGTATTATAACGCCACTGACCTCATGTCTTTTAGCTTGCTTTTATTGTTGTTTTTATTTTCTTAAGATTGTTGTCTTTATTTGCACTTGACACCACGGACCTCATTGTCTCTTAGCTTGTTTTATAGCATTTTCGCTTTTTAATTTGTCTAGTGTGTAATATTTGTAATATGTTATATGTGTATATGTTTGAATATGTGAATATGTTTTCTGTTTTTGCACCTTCAGAAGAACCACTACAATGTCATTGTATAGGCAACTGTACAACGACAATAAAGTCTATTCTATTCTATTCTGTCTCAATGGGACCGACCCTGGTTAAATAAAGGCTAAGTCTTTTTTTCTTTCTTTTTAAAATGTGGATGGTATGGGCAGTGACATTTCAGCTCTGTTTAACAGACTCCCTAAACTTGAGAAAAACAGGAAGAAATTGATCATAACAGCCCACATATGAAATGTGTTCACATGTCATGTGCTACATACTACTTGACCGTCATCTTTGGATGATTCTAATCAGTAGGTTGCTAGGTAACAGGTTACACATTGCGCTAGAAGTCACCCAATCGCGTTTCAAAACAAAACATTCTAACTTCTCAATATCTAGAATTGCAAAATATAATTGCTAAAATTAAATTTAGAGACCTTTCGAGTCATGTATCCCCAAGTCTAAGTCAAGTCTCAAGTCATGAATACCAAGTCAAAGTCAAGTCGAGTCTTTTATCAATGTTAGTCAAGCAAGTCTCGAGTCCCCCGCCTCTGCTACTCAGAGCCAAGATAATGTCTGTCCCTGTCTGTTGCGTGTGACCAGGTCTGTCCCTGCCTGTTGCGTGTGACCAGGTCTGTCCCTGTCTGTTGCGTGTGACCAGGTCTGTCCCTGTCTGTTGCGTGTGACCAGGTCTGTCCCTGCCTGTTGCGTGTGACCAGGTCTGTCCCTGTCTGTTGCGTGTGACCAGGTCTGTCCCTGCCTGTTGCGTGTGGGTGTGACCAGGTCTGTCCCTGTCTGTTGCGTGTGGGTGTGACCAGGTCTGTCCCTGCCTGTTGCGTGTGGGTGTGACCAGGCTCTGTCCCTGTCTGTTGCGTGTGGGTGTGACCAGGTCTGTCCCTGTCTGTTGCGTGTGGGTGTGACCAGGTCTGTCCCTGCCTGTTGCGTGTGACCAGGTCTGTCCCTGCCTGTTGCGTGTGGGTGTGACCAGGTCTGTCCCTGCCTGTTGCGTGTGGGTGTGACCAGGTCTGTCCCTGTCTGTTGCGTGTGGGTGTGACCAGGTCTGTCCCTGCCTGTTGCGTGTGGGTGTGACCAGGTCTGTCCCTGCCTGTTGCGTGTGGGTGTGACCAGGTCTGTCCCTGTCTGTTGCGTGTGGGTGTGACCAGGTCTGTCCCTGCCTGTTGCGTGTGGGTGTGACCAGGTCTGTCCCTGCCTGTTGCGTGTGGGTGTGACCAGGCTCTGTCCCTGTCTGTTGCGTGTGGGTGTGACCAGGCTCTGTCCCTGTCTGTTGCGTGTGGGTGTGACCAGGCTCTGTCCCTGTCTGTTGCGTGTGGGTGTGACCAGGTCTGTCCCTGCCTGTTGCGTGTGGGTGTGACCAGGTCTGTCCCTGTCTGTTGCGTGTGGGTGTGACCAGGTCTGTCCCTGCCTGTTGCCTGTTGCGTGTGACCAGGTCTGTCCCTGCCTGTTGCGTGTGGGTGTGACCAGGTCTGTCCCTGCCTGTTGCGTGTGGGTGTGACCAGGTCTGTCCCTGTCTGTTGCGTGTGGGTGTGACCAGGTCTGTCCCTGTCTGTTGCGTGTGGGTGTGACCAGGTCTGTCCCTGCCTGTTGCGTGTGGGTGTGACCAGGTCTGTCCCTGCCTGTTGCGTGTGGGTGTGACCAGGCTCTGTCCCTGCCTGTTGCGTGTGGGTGTGACCAGGTCTGTCCCTGCCTGTTGCGTGTGGGTGTGACCAGGCTCTGTCCCTGTCTGTTGCGTGTGGGTGTGACCAGGCTCTGTCCCTGTCTGTTGCGTGTGGGTGTGACCAGGCTCTGTCCCTGTCTGTTGCGTGTGGGTGTGACCAGGCTCTGTCCCTGCCTGTTGCGTGTGGGTGTGACCAGGTCTGTCCCTGCCTGTTGCCTGTTGCCTGTGACCAGGTCTGTCCCTGCCTGTTGCGTGTGGGTGTGACCAGGTCTGTCCCTGCCTGTTGCGTGTGGGTGTGACCAGGCTCTGTCCCTGTCTGTTGCGTGTGGGTGTGACCAGGCTCTGTCCCTGTCTGTTGCGTGTGACCAGGCTCCAGTCTGTCCCTGTCTGTTGCGTGTGGGTGTGACCAGGCTCCAGTTCTCCCTGTCAGTCATCCTCTTCAACTGCTCAGTCTGCACACCTGGTTGGTCATCCTCTCATCCCCTCCCTGTGTTTAAACCCTGGCTTTCCATCCATTCGTTGCCAGATCGTTGTATGCAGGGCCGGTCCTAGGCATTTAGGGGCCCTAGGCGAGAGTATGATTTGATGCCCCCCCCCCCCCATTTTTTTTTTAGGGGCGCCACCACCACCACCACCACATTAAGCCACCAGTACTGCCTCATCACCACCCACACATTCAACAGTAAAAATATGGAAATTCATAGATTCATTGATTTTTTTTTGGCGGGGGGGGCATTTGGCCCCCTAGGCGACCGCCTAGTTCGCCTATGCCTAGGACCGGCCCTGGTTGTATGACGTTACAAAGCTAGTGTTGCTCACGGCCAAGGTGAATCTCTAGTCTCTCTCAGTTTAGTCCTTGTGTTTCCTCTCACCTCTCTTTCTCTCCCCCCACCCAGGATACTATCCGGTGCATTGTCTGTCTGTCTGTCTGTCTGCCTGTCTGTCTGTCTGCCTGTCTGCCCGACTACTCGCCCACCTGCCTTGCCCTCTTTGAGCTTAGTGAGCAGCTTGGACAGAATGATGGTGTTGAATGCTGAGCTGAAGTATCCTTACATACGTGTTGCTTTTCTCCAGGTGTGCCAAGGAGATAGCATCCTCCGTCGATCTGTGCAGTCTGAGGTTTGGCGGTTAAGTGCAATTCTGACTGCATAGCTTGAGACTGTTTTACTTTTACAAATTAAGAGATTCTGATCTAATTCAGAAATAACCAAAACTAAGACATATTATAATAAAGTTTCAAAAAAACTCTCATTCCTCTAACCAGTTTGTCATGCATTTCTTTATTCCAACACCACACATGTTTTTGTTTTATATAGGCTATATGTGTGTGTGTGTGTGTGTGTGTGTGTGTGTGTGTGTGTGTGTGTGTGTGTGTGTGTGTGTGTGTGTGTGCGTGCGTGCGTGCGTGCGTGCGTGTGTGTGTATATATATATACAACATTGTCCATGTAGTTATTACTTTTTCACAGTATGCACTATGCAAAGCTGTAAAAAAAAAAAAAAAAAGACTGATTTGATATCATACATAGCGTTTTACTGAGGACTTGTATTTTGAAGGCAAAATACGAAGACCAGAAGTATTATTGTGGGTGGCGAATCACGAATGTAGCTGCCATGACGCCAGTTACATACCTTCAAAATGGCGATAGTGGTAGTGGACTTCCGGTTTCGCGACTTCAAAATAAAAGTGCGAAGTAAGAGCTCGCTGGAAAGTGATAGGAACAGAAAATATATACAATTTCAAAAAAGCATTTTCAAGTTCACTCATCTCTGGTACCAGTCTACTCTGCAACACTAGAACTAGACACTAGAATGTAGATCAGGTGAGTTTGAGTCTAAAGCGGTGTCTTACCAAAGGTTGCTGGCATTTTATTGGGGCCATACAGCTCAGAGTGCCCTATCTGAACTGCATAGGGCACCGATACCTGTAATCTGTACACATATCTTTTGCAACATGGATCAAGTGAGTTTGAACTCAAAGTTCCCCATTTGGAAACAGTAGGTGCCCTATGCAGTTCAGATAGGGCACTCTATCGCCACTGTAAAAAGCCATCAACATTTGGTAAGACTCAAATTCACCCGATCCATATTCTAGAAGTATCTAGATGAATTGAAATCAGAAACATATTTCTGTACAGTCCAGTTCAGCACTCTTTCATTGGGGTAATTATAATTAATAATATTAATAATAATACATAGATGATTACATGTTTATTTCCAGGGTAACTTAAATATAACTTGTGGTTCCTTTATTCATAGTCACTAATACAAAATGCATTAAACGGGTTTACGTGGGCGCTTTTATTTTGAAAAAGATATTGATTTACATGCACCCGGCATAGGTGGGCGCAGTTCCACTATTATCGTTCACGGAACACAGATCAATATAGACGATAAATCACGGCCTCTCGGGCATTATTGCTTAAATAAGTAATCGGGATATTAAGATTACTACCAGTGATGATAATAATAATAACAATAATAATAGTAATAATAATAACAACAATAACAACAACAACAACAATAATAATAACAATAATAAGTGAAAGTAAACTAAGTAGGAATATAATAATTGGAATATTAACAGTTGGACTTTCTGATTCAAGCCCACTAAATACATAATTGTGAAGTACAAATGTGTTCTCAGAGGCTCCAGAGAGAGGACCTCTTGACAGTTGCTGCTTCTGGGCAAATATCGTCCTCGTTCAACAGACTCTAAACTACGGGCTATCTGCGCACGTACACAGATCTGACCTGTATCGGGATAGTAAATCACAGACTAGGGGCGTAGTTAGAGGTTCTACAGATCGGCTGTTTCTGTGCAGCACTCTCCAGCAGGGCTTAACAACATGTCAGAGAGACGCTAAAATGACCTCCTGGAATTGATCGACGAAATCTATTGCCACCGACTTTTGTCCGGCTTATTCCTTTGACGATATGGTATAATTGTCGATGTGTTCATCTGAAATAATAGATCGCAATGGACCGAGTGAAGAGCTCCATTCAGCAAGTGCCGAACCCGATCCCCAAAGCGCTGATCCGGAGGACCGGGGGCGCCAACAGTCTGGAAGTGGAGAAGGAGAACTTTGAGCGCAGCCAGGTAAATAAATGCATTACATGCATGAAATCAATGCATGCAATTCACAATGTTCTTCGTTTATTCCTGAGGTCCCAGGTGTCTATGGGGGGTCATTCAGCGTGGAAACATTGCAGACACTGTCACTATGTTTCCTCTGTTTTGTGAATTAATACTCTTACCTTCCAGTCACAACAACATCTCCTACATGGATGGAAGGGGGACAGCACAGATGTAATTGTACAGTAACAGTCCCTTCTGTGTCAGTGTGTCATGGCTGGGACTGAACAGAGAGCAGAGATTATGAAATGTAGGTCATTTAAAAACTGTTGAAATGTCATGATGATGAGAGCTCTGCTTGATTGACCTTTTCAGGAATTCTGGTGAAGAACCGAGGCCTGTTTTCTGCCATACTTTAGGAAAGGTAGACCACAGAACTGTGGCTCTGAGCAACGGTCCTGAGTCCTGACCTGCTGGATCCATTTAATGCCACTATCGAGCTGGACTAAAAGGCGTTCAGTCAGGGATATTGTGATGGGTTCTGGAAAGTGCAATCAGCCTGCTCTAGGGTGTGGGAGAGAGGGTGGTCCGTCGTTGTATCTGATGATAATAATAATGCGAAATAAGTTAAGAGAAAGGAGGAGAGGGTGTTGTTGTTGTTGTTGTTGTTGTTGCTGCCCTTCAATGTTAGGGTGGGTATGAATTATGGATCCTAGATCTAATCGACTGCATGTCCATGAGCTAAAGTTCGGAGGAATGCCTGCTCATGTAACATGCATGGTGTTGCTGAGTTGTGAACACTTCCTGTCCGGTGGTCTTTTCCCAGA